>NC_136059.1:186686953-187209502 GCF_964261635.1 Lissotriton helveticus
GTCTCCTGCCACAGTGAGGGAGCCGGGCCTCTGACGCGCCACTGGCAGATGCGTGAGATATGTATTATCAGAAGAATCACCACTCCCGTTATAGAAGGTGAGAGGCCACAACAGGGGTCAGCAGGGAAAGCTTTAATTCATCACAGCGTAAGCATAATGCATTTCGGCGTCTGTAGCCTTCGTCGGATGCCGCTGTATTGTTGCTAGTGTATCCGTATATATATATATATATAGTCAGTCAATAAGACTAGAATACAATGATCGATATGCAACAATGCAGGCTTGTTAGTGAGGCCAGTGACGAAGAGGAAGGCTGTTGGTGGTCCTAGTGGGACGTCCCCTAGACTTCTATAATGAATTAAATTGATCTAGAGTTCCCTATGTACCGGCATGTACATGCTTAAAATGAGACCAGCTTCCTTGCCCCCGTCCAAAAAGTTCCCGTTGTCAGCAGGGTGAAGCGGTATGGGGACATAAGGAGGCGGCGTGTTTCATGCACATGGGAATAAGGAAGGTTCCCCTCAGCTATTTGTGGACCCGCCCCAAGCAACAGCCTCCAGACACAAAGATGAATAATGCATCCTGGGACTGGTAGGAGTTAAGACAAGCAACGAACTACCAGGGCTGCTAGCTCTTAGGCATATACCTTTAAGGAGCGGGACACTGAGCGACCTATCAGGAAGAATTGGAATAAATACCTGCGTCATACGAACCTTCCTGAGGGATGATGGAGGACCGATACTTGCCCCTGTGTGTGAATAAAGCAGTTTCCAAACTGTTCCCCAGCTGCTGGTCTCTTCACTTTTGCTTCGGTGGAGGTGTGGAGTTGGATATTTCAGCGCGGGATCCAGCAACGCGCCAAGAGGCCCCCGCTTTGTATAGTTGGTTCTGGACAGCTGGAGATAACGGATCTAATCCGGGTTACCGGAATCACCAGAGCCCCCCTGCCGGTTCGGGACTTGTCATGGCGGTGTAGGGGTTATTTCAGCCTCACCAATGGGTAAGGTTTGATTACTGCCTTGCCCCCGTCCAAAAAGTTCCCGTTGTCAGCAGGGTGAAGCGGTATGGGGACATAAGGAGGCGGCGTGTTTCATGCACATGGGAATAAGGAAGGTTCCCCTCAGCTATTTGTGGACCCGCCCCAAGCAACAGCCTCCAGACACAAAGATGAATAATGCATCCTGGGACTGGTAGGAGTTAAGACAAGCAACGAACTACCAGGGATGCTAGCTCTTAGGCATATACCTTTAAGGAGCGGGACACTGAGCGACCTATCAGGAAGAATTGGAATAAATACTTGCGTCATACGAACCTTCCTGAGGCATGATGGAGGACCGATACTTGCCCCTGTGTGTGAATAAAGCCGTTTCCAAACTGTTCCCCAGCTGTTGGTCTCTTCACTTTTGCTTCGGTGGAGGTGTGGAGTTGGATATATATATATATATATATATATATATATATATATATATATATATATATATATATATATATATATAGTCAGTCAATAAGACTAGAATACAATGATCGATATGTAACAATGCAGGCTTGTTAGTGAGGCCAGTGACGAAGAGGAAGGCTGTTGGTGGTCCTAGTGGGACGTCCCCTAGACTTCTATAATGAATTAAATTGATCTAGAGTTCCCTATGTACCGGCATGTACATGCTTAAAATGAGACCAGCTTCCTTGTTACATATTTCTCAACCTGGAATCATCTAGATGTGTTGAAAATCAAAAGTGGTACTGTTATCCAAAAAGTATTGATACATTTTTATTTTACTTTTGTAGACAAAGAATAGAAAAAGCCATTTGCACTTTTGACTGTAAATCTGTCTTCCAGCTGTATGTTTAGCTCAATAAATAAAACTTAATAAAATAGAATTACATATAGTCTGGCAGCTGAGATTCCAAAACAGGATGCAGGCTTGTGTATTCTAATGAAAGTGCAATGCAGTGAAAAAAGAAATTCACATTATCAATTTCTGAAACCGCAATTGTTTGTTTTATGGTAACAGTTGCAGCACCTTTTGGCCTACCATCACAACATTATTGTAGACAATATTGAGGCTCACTGCAAGATGTTAAAAAAGAGGAAATACATATTTGAACCTATAGGGCTCCATCTGAGATCAGGAATGAACCTGCACCATGCAGTAGTCTATTACTGGCATTAATGAACTACATGAAGAGAGAAACTCGTCTCATGATGATGCTCTGCACAAGTGTCAGAAAGTCTTGGAGAAAAAGTTGGGTGCATGATCTGTAAAGTGCTGGAATTCATCTGTTCCTGCAACAAGCACGGTGGCGGGGAAGGAGCGGGGGCGCTCGGGGTCCTGGAATCAGAGAGGAGAGAAGTGCATCAGAATGATTCAGAAGTGGGAGCATGCAAGACATTCTCATATACGACCTTCACTTGTGTCATCCATTGAGGTAGAAAATGGCATGTCAAGCAAATCTCTAAAACGTGTGCTCTGCAACAATAACTAACCATAAACCTTCCCTCTCTTTCAAAACAGCCTAAGAACCAACGCTAGCAAAATCCCCAAACTATCTTACATTCAAACCTGCCTCTCCTATAGAACAACCTAACTACCCAAACTATCTAAATCCCCAAACTATTGAACCTTTAAACCTGCCCCTCTTATATAACTAACAACCATAACTATTTAAATCCCGCAACTGACCTACAAACCTGCCCCTCTTATATAACTAACAACCAAAACTATTCTAAATCCCCAAACTATTGAACCTTCAAACCTGCCTCTCCTATACAACTAACGACCATAACTATTTAAATCCCCAAACTATTGAACCTTTAAACCTGCCTCTCTTATATAACTAACAACCATAACTATTTAAATCCCCAAACTATTGGACCTTTAAACCTGCCTCTCTTATATAACTAACTACCATAACTATTTCAATCCCCAAACTATTGAACCTTTAAACCTGCCTCTCTTATAAAACTAACGACCATAACTATTTAAATCCCACAACTGATCTTCACACCTGCTTCCCTCATATAACTAACAACCAAAACTATTTAACCCCTTCGACGCGCATGACAAAGCCAGCTCGTCATGGGCGTTACCTGCGCTACGCGCATGACGAGCTGACTTTGTCACGTAACGCGCGATTTTCAAAATCTCAGCGCACAGCGGGAAAACCCGCTAGCGCGCATGCGGTTAAGTCCCCAAAATATTGAACCTTCAAACCTGCCTCTCTAATATAACTAACAACCCAAACTATTTAAATCCCCAAGCTATTGAACCTTCAAACCTGCCTCTCCCATATAACTAACAACCAAAATGATCTGAATTCCAAAACTATTGAACCTTCAAATCTGCCTCTCTTATATATCTAACAAGCAAAATGATCTAAATTCCCAATCTATTGAACCTTCTAACTAACAACCAGAACTACCTAAATCCCCAAACTATTGAACCTTTAAACCTGCCTCTCTTATATAACTAACAACCAAAACTATCTAAATTCCCAAACTATTGAACCTTCAAACCGGCCTCTCTTATATAACTAACAACCAAAACTATCTAAATCCCCAAACTATTGAACCTTCAAACCTGCCTCTCATATATAACTAACAACCAAAACTATCTAAATCCTCAAACTATTAAACCTTCAAACCAGCCTCTCTTATATAACAAACAACCCAAACTATCTAAATCCCCAAACTATTAAACCTTCAAACTTGCATCTCTTATATAACTAACGACTATAACTATTTAAATCCCACAACTCACCTTCAAACCTGCCTCTCTTCTATAACTAACAACCAAACCTAGTTAAATCCCACAACTGACATTTAAACCTGCCTCCCTCCATAACAACCTAAACATGCACCTACTTGGCCCCACATTTATCAGAAGGTGTTTTCCCACAAAGTGTTAAACATGTGCAATTCTGAAGAGTGTATGTATGTAGTGTTTTGAGAAGGACCAAACTATCCATCGCCGCACTCTCTCGGCAGTTTTGGCTCAAATAACATTTCTATTGAGCCTTCATCAGGTCTTTCTAGCCACTTCTATCTTTGAACTGTGATAGAATTTAATACACCGATATCTTCATTGGTAAACAGTGCATGTTATACACATTACCAATCTGGAGTATGTCTTTGTGACAGTAAAAGACTTTAAAAAAAATATTATTTCTTATTCATATGTAACGTAACAGTTTATTTATCTTCACACTCAGACGAGAATCGCTGCCACTCTTGCTGTATTCTCAGTTGTTAAAACAGCGCATTGTCAAGACAAATCTCATTTATGAGAAGTGACGCATCGCTGCGTGAAAGCAGCGATGCGTCACTTCTGACAGCGCCCTTCTTGCGACATGATGGATTTGTCATATTTACTGTAGGACGCATCATGTTGCAAGGAGTTACAGATACGTCTGTATCTCTGACATATATGTAGGTGCAAAAGTGACGCAGGCTGGAGTGTGTCTCAAAAGTGACGCAACTCCAGCAATGTGTCCTTTCACATGGAGCAAGCCCTATGTGAAAGGACCTGCATCAGTCTTACGCCTGCTGTGAGGCAGGCATAAGATATTGATGCAATTGCATCCTAGGAGTGGCACAGTAAAATCTCATAGATTTCATTGCGTCACTTCTACAAGGCTTACTTGCGTGGGAACGCCCCCCTCCCCGCATACATTATACCTGACACAGGTATAATGTAGCACAGGGATTTACAAAGTGATGCATCTGCTTAGATGCGTCACTTTGTCAATAGGGTGCAGCAGGGGGCATGGTATACGTGGCCGATACATCACAAAAAGTGACGCAACGGAAGCGTAAAACTGTGGCAAGTCCACCTAATTAAGACCCTTAGTCCACATGGCCTTCAAGTAGTAATCCGCCTAAAACAAACTGCATTTAAGGCATCAGTCTTTAGATATATAGTAATTCGTGGTCTCTCGAAATTCTGATTAAGTCTCAGGGATTAACATGCTTTCTTGTATTAATGGTTTTAGGGCGTTAACAGGGTTTTTCCACTCTAAAAAGCTAGAGTTTACTAGGACATTGATGAAAAAATACTGAGGTATTGTTAAATTATAACCATTTCAATGACACATATTTAAATGCATTTCTTTGCAATTTGATATTTTTACAATTTGATAACATTTCAAAATTTGATTCATTTGATAAATTTAAGGTAGAGGTTCCAAGGGTTTTACCCATTGCCTGTCTTTCGGTAGATGTGTTATTACTTATGGCTTTAAGTGGTATATTCAAATATACAGTAAGAAATCAGAATGAAATGAGTGGTGTGGCTCACTGGTTAGAGGCGGCAGACCCGGAAGCAGAGGACGGCCCGGGACCAGGGTTCAATTCCCGACGTGGCAGGGTCGTGGACCAGGGTCAGCGGACTCGATAATTCTCGCTTCGGTGCCTACTCTAATGAGGGATCACACTCGGCAACTCTGGGCATTAGCTTGCCTCATCTCCACAACGGCCCCCCACATACACCGGGGATGCCTGGTTTCACCTTGGAGATACCCAGCAGGGATCATCTCACAGGGAAAGCCAGGACGGGTTCCCCAGTGGTCTACAGCGCTGGGACGCCCCATTGCTGGGGTAGCCATGCGCTTACAAGACAACATAACATAACATAACAATGAAAGCATAATTGAAGACATAACAGAGCCATAGTAAAAGGGGAAGTTTCATACGAATATGCTGACAGATTGATGTCTAACTGATATTAATTACAAGGTTTGTTTAGAAAAGCCCCTACAGTGTCTGAGTGCGGTCAGGAAATACCCAGCTTAAGAAGTACATGGAAAATGTGATTTTGAACTTTCTGGATTATGTCATAACAGAACCAAACTTCATAACTAAGATACAACAACAAATTACGAATACCCCTTCAAAATGAAATGCCTTCCAAAAACAAACTAAACCTTCAAGAAGGACTTAGTCCCAAAATACACTCTGAAAGATAATATCCAAAAACCTCAAAAATTATCTAATTTCCAAGGCTGAAGCCCATAAAACCAGCCACAAGGAAGTGTCCACTGAAACTAACCTTTTTGCAAAATCTAAAGCCCTTCATCATCAAATTAAGCTCCAAAATAACTTCCCTCCAAAACAAAAATGGCCCCCAAAGCTAACCAAAGTCCCAAATAGATCCGACCTTCAAAACTAAATAACATACAAAACTGAGGTCCAAATATATCAAAGAGTTGTGTTGCCCTCGTGCCACGCAAGGCCACCTTTCGTGGCTTGGTAAATCTAGAGAAACTGATTGGAGCGCAAATCGCTGCGTAGCATTACTCTGCTATAGGGAATCGTTCCATGGGTGGAGCATGTGTGTTCCCACGTATCACCCATGGATTTTGTCACATTCCCAGATTTACCATTAGTAGTAGACCTAGTAATGCAACAAGGAGAAATATCTTCATTTTGCCTCATTTTGTCCTCTTTCTGTGTGTGCTGCACTCTACAGTACACACAGAAAGAGGAAAATGCCTGAGGATTGTTTTTGTGCAGAAAGGTGCCCCTTCCTGCACAAAAACGATCCTGTCTGCAATTCAGGCACCCTTGCACCACGGCGCGCAAGTGTTGCTTGTGTTGGCGCTAGGCCGCACATTGTGCACCAGTGCAAGGAAAAGACAGAAATGTGCCATATAATGTAAAATACGGCGCATTTGTGCACTTTGCCTAGCACAGAGCAAGACGGCTAGCCGCATTGCATGATTTTTTCACGAATATGCCCCCGATTTTAACTATTGAAAATTCCTGATGTCCGATAATGCTGTTCTGTTACACACAAGTTTCCCAAGAGGGTCTGGCTCCGCGGCATCTCAGTGGGCGGGGTTTGTCGTATATGCAAACCCAGACACCAATGCTGCAGCAGCAGCCTCTGACCTCAGTACCTTCATCCCAAAGGATGGGGTTGCTCTGGAGGCTGCAGAGATGAGGGATGTAAACATCTGTCTCTCTGTTATTGGTAGACGTGAGGCAGAACATCACCTGCAGTAGAACCTGTTCCTGACCCAGGAAGCTCTGCAGTTCAAGCTGAGGTTTTGGAGCCCATCTTGAACTAGTGAAGCTGCCTCCAGCGCATCCCCCAAATGGAGTAGCCTTGGTGCCCAAACTGAGGTGCTGGGTTCAGCAAGCTAAGGATTATGGGTCTTACGTATGGGACTGTGATGTAGGGCAGCACAGCAGGGCTGTGCTGCCCTACGCCACAGTAAAGGGACAGGAATGCCACATATTTAAGCAATTTGGTGCATTCCTGCTCTTTCTCCCTGCGCTGGTGCCGTTTCGGGCAACATAACATGGTGCAAGGGTGCCTCTGTTGCATGCAGGATTGTTTTTGTGTAGGAAGGGGCACCTTCTTGCAAAAAACACAATCCTAAGAGGCGTTTTCATCTTTCTACGTTTGCTTGCAGAATGCAGCACACATAGAAAAAGAAAAATATAGGAGATATAAACATATTTCCCCTCACTATGCCTCACATGGGGAGGCATAAGTAATTTGCACGTTCCCAGGTTTACATGACTTTGTAAATCTGGCACAGCATCAAATTCCTTGGGTGTTGGGGATGGAAAACCTACAGCAATGCTTATCGAATGCCTCCTGGGAGCACAGTAATGCGACAGAGCAATTGCGCTGCGTCGCCTCCCTCGTGATTTACGAGACAACTCAAAGCAACGCATCATAAATGGCATCATAAATCTTTATGAGAGCCATACGTCACATATGTACCACTTTACAGGACCGGACTGGCCCTATTGGGCACTGGGCGTTTCCCCGGTGGGCCGGAAGGGTGGGGGCCGGTTTTAGACCAGCGGGAGGGGCATTTTTGTTACTGAGGGAAGGTTTTGCAGAAATACCGGCCCCCAGTAACAAAAGCGCAGCAGCAGTGTTTCCCACCACCATGCCCTATCTCTCCCTCGGAGGCCGGTCCGATGCAATTGCCAGGGCTGGTTTGCTGTCCCTGTCCAGCCCTGCCACTTTACGTGGTGCAAAAGTGATGCAGGGCTGTCATTAATAAGCTCTTCAGTCCATCAGAAGGCCTCTTCTGCCCATACAGCAGGAAGCGGCACCTGGGATCCAGACCAGATCCATCAGAGTGACCAGGGGAATGGTGGTTACTCTTTACTCAGTGAATGGTTATCTGAAGTTGGATGGACACACAGTACCGAGTAGAAATGCACGCACACACACACATGTGCATGGATGCACACACACAAACACATACAATCCACACCGTCACTCTTGTCCTCTAATAAATCCACTGACACACAACCACGCTCAGACAGTCTGCAGGAGAGGGTTGTACTCACCTCCACGGGGTAGACTGTGGTGGGAACGTAGCGAATAACGAAGCCACATCTGCGTCTGTGGGATGTGTTCGGTTCACTGGCGTGGACTGTCAGCCCGTCGTGGATCTGAAGAGAGAAATTTAGGATATGAGCAGTGCTTATCTGCCAAAAAGGTAAGTGCCAGCGCCCAATGTGTTACTCACTGGTCCACTGCAGCTGGCACTGCCCAAGTCACCTTTTTACCTTTAAGTTTTATCATTTCTTTTAAAGCTACCTTAAATAGTTTAGTGCTCCACTAATGAACATTGGTTAAAAATACACGCACACTGCCACCATGTGGTGGTTTCTCAAACATATGTGTCTGTGTTTACAGATAAGTGCCGATGCCAAGCCCCGGAAAACACAGGTGCAAATTAAGCACTGGATTTCGGGCACAGGAAAGAGAGGCAGCCACCTGAGGTGCACCTCAAGGGGAAACAGGGTACATTGTCCTGAGACACTCCAAGGGGAACTGTGAGCACACAGTGAGGGTGCACCCAAACGGGGAATCTGTGAGGACACAGTGTGGGTGCACCCTGAGGGGAGCTCTGAGTAGTCAGTGCTGGTGCACCCCCTAGTGGAGCAGTGAGTGCGCAGTGTAGGTGCACCTACAGGGAGAGCAGTGAGTCCATTGTGTGGGTGCACCCAAAGGGAGAGCAGTGAGCACACTGTGCTGGGTCACCAAAATAGGGAACCTGTGAGGACAGTGTGGATGCACCCCCGGGGGAGCTGTGAGTGCACAGTGCTGGAGCATCTGAAGGGGAAGTTGTGAGTACCCAGTGATGGTGCACAAAAAGCAAGGGCAGTGAGTACACACTGCTTGTGCACCCAAGGGGCACATGTGAGTATACAGTGTGAGATGTCCCCCTCTGGAACTGTGAGTGCACAGTGCTGGGGCACACCCGGGGAAGCTGTCAGTGCACAGTGCTGCTGCACTCAATTGGGGAGCTGTGAGTGCACAGTGCTGCTGCACACCGGGTTAAGCTGTCAGTGTACAGTGCTGGTGCACTCATTTGGGGAGCTGTGAGTGCGCAGTGAGTTAACAGTGCTGGTGCATCCACAGAGGGAGCTACGAGTGCACAGTGTGGGTGCACGCATAGGTGTACATGTGAGTACACATCGTGGGTGCACCCATAGGAGAGCAATGAGTACACATCGTGGGTGCACCCATAGGAGAGCAATGAGTACACAGAGCTGTGAGTGCACAGTGCTGGCACATCCAAAGGGAGAGCTGTGAATAAACAGTGATGGTGCAACCCAAGGGGAGCTGTTAGTACACATTGCTTGTGCACCCAAAGCGGCACATCTGAGTAAACAGTGTGGGTGCACCCCCCGGGGAGCTGTGAGTGCACGGGGAAGCTATGAGTACACAGTGCTGGTGCATCCCTCGTGGAGCTGTGAGTGCACGAGGAAGCTGTGAGTACACAGTGCTGGTGCACCCCTCTGGGAGCTGTGAGTGCAAGAGGAAGCTGTGAGTACTCAGTGCTGGTGCATCCCTTTTGGAGCTGTGAGTACACAGTGCTGGTGCACCCCTCGGGGAGCTGTGAGTGCACGGGGAAGCTATGAGTATACAGTGCTGGTGCACCCCTCTGGGAGCTGTGAGTGCAAGAGGAAGCTGTGAGTACTCAGTGCTGGTGCATCCCTCTTGGAGCTGTGAGTACACAGTGCTGGTGCATCCCTCGGGGAGCTGTGAGTGCAAGGGGAAGCTGTGAGTACACAGTGCTGGTGCACCCCTCGGTATGCTGTGAGTGCGAGGAGAAGCTGTGAGTACACAGTGCTGGTGCACCGCTCGGGGAGCTGTGAGTGCAAGGGGAAGCTGTGAGTACACTGTGCTAGTGCACACAAGGGAGGAGCTGTGAGTACACAGTGTGGGTGCACCTCCGGGCGAGCTGTGAGTGCAAAGTGTGGGTGCATGCCCAGGGGGAGCTGTGAGTATACAGTGTGGATGCACGCTCAGGGGAAGCTGTGAGTACACAGTGTGGGTGCACACAAAGGAAGAGCTGTGAGTACACAATGTGGATAAACACAAAGGAGGAGCTGTGAGTACACAATGTGGGTGCACACAAAGGAGGAGCTGTGAGTACACAGTGTGGGTGCACTCAGTGGAGGAGCTGTGAGTACACAGTGTGGGTGCATGCCCAGGGGGAACTATGCGTACAGTGTGGTTGCACTCAATGGAGGAGCTGTGAGTACACAGTGCTGGTGCACCCTCAGAGGGAGCTGTGAGTACACAGTGCTGGTGCACCCTCAGAGGGAGCTGTGAGTACACAGTGTGGGTGCACTCAATGGAGGAGCTGTGCATACACAGTGTGGGTGCACTCAATGGAGGAGCTGTGAGTACACAGTGTGGGTGCACCCCAGGTGGAGCTCAGAGTACACTGCTGGTGCACATCCGGGGGTGCTGTGGATGCGCTGCTGGTGCACCCTCAAGAAGGCTGTGAGTATACCTGGCTGTTGTCCCCCAGGGGGTTCTGGGGCTATGGAGTGCTGGAGAATTCCAAAGGGGAACTGAATACATAGTGCTGGTGCGCCCCCAGGGAGACCTGTGGGTTCACAGTCCAGATGCACACTCAAGAGCAGCTGTGGCTACTTAGAGCTCCCCTAAGAGAACACCAGCCTTGAGTACACAGATTATGTAGTGCTGGTGCACCACCAGGGGTATCTGTGAGTACACAGTGCTGGTGCACCCCCAGGGGTAACTGTGAGTACACAGTGCTGGTGCAACCCAAGGGGAAGCTGTGAGTACAGTGCTGGTGCAACCCCAGGGGAAGCTGTGAGTACACAGTGCTGGTGCACCCCCAGGGGTATCTGTGAGTACAGTGCTGGTGCAACCCCAGGGGAAGCTGTGAGTACACAGTGCTGGTGCACCCCCAGGGGTAACTGTGAGTACACAGTGCTGGTGCAACCCAAGGGGAAGCTGTGAGTACAGTGCTGGTGCAACCCCAGGGGAAGCTGTGAGTACACAGTGCTGGTGCACCCCCAGGGGTAACTGTGAGTACACAGTGCTGGTGCAACCCAAGGGGAAGCTGTGAGTACAGTGCTGGTGCAACCCCAGGGGAAGCTGTGAGTACACAGTGCTGGTGCAACCCAAGGCGAAGCTGTGAGTACAGTGATGGTGCAACCCCAGGGGAAGCTGTGAGTACACAGTGCTGGTGCACCCCCAGGGGTAACTGTGAGTACACAGTGCTGGTGCAACCCAAGGGGAAGCTGTGAGTACAGTGCTGGTGCAACCCCAGGGGAAGCTGTGAGTACACAGTGCTGGTGCAACCCAAGGGGAAGCTGTGAGTACAGTGCTGGTGCAACCCCAGGGGAAGCTGTAAGTACACAGTGCTGTTGAAACCCCAGGGGAAGCTGTGAGTACACTTTGCTGGTGCACCCCCAGGGGTAACTGTGAGTACACAGTGCTGGTGCAACCCAAGGGGAAGCTGTGAGTACAGTGCTGGTGCAACCCCAGGGGAAGCTGTGAGTACACAGTGCTGGTGCACCCCCAGGGGTAACTGTGAGTACACAGTGCTGGTGCAACCCAAGGGGAAGCTGTGAGTACAGTGCTGGTGCAACCCCAGGGGAAGCTGTGAGTACACAGTGCTGGTGCAACCCAAGGGGAAGCTGTGAGTACAGTGCTGGTGCAACCCCAGGGGAAGCTGTAAGTACACAGTGCTGTTGAAACCCCAGGGGAAGCTGTGAGTACACAGTGCTGGTGCAACTCCAGGGGAAGCTGTGAGTACAGAATACACAGAGCTGACGCACCATCAAAGGAAGTTGTGAGTACATAGGTTGGTGCACCCCAGGGTAAGCTGTGAGTACACAGTGCTGGCGCACCCTCAGAGGGAGCTGTAAGTACAGGGAGTGCACAGTACATGGGCACCCCTAAGGGGGGTAGTGAGTACACAGTAATGGAGACGAAAGGCTCACTATGGGAAGGGTGGTGCCATAAATTGATGGATGTCTTGGCCCCACCCCCTTCTCAGCTGCCTCATTTATAAGTTGGGGGGAATCACTGGTCTGCCTGACACCCACAATGCACCGGACTCGAGTATCATGGCTTTTCATGTCACTTTGTGATGTTGCGGTAACCCCTTGTTTGCCTGTGGGAATAACCACAACTGTGAGACATGAGTCCAGGAAACGACCGAGCGCTGTGAACTCACCGACATCTGCCCAGCCTGGAGAGGACACTCCACTGCCTTCTCTGCATCCACCAGGTGCCGCGGAATCTCCTGATTGGTTGACAGCATATTCCCCGGGGTCATCGCAGCGCGGTGCTCCAGGACACCTTGTTTGTGACTTCCTGCAGAAGAAAGGGGGGTTGGAGTGAGGGGGGCACTGATTCCTGGCCTGGGTACTCACCCAGACCCCGCCTCTGTCTACAAGGAGGTGTAAGTCGTAGGCCACACCTACAATAATTATACACACACTTACCTATAATTATCATGTGTGGTAAAATCGTTTCCGTGGAAAAAAAACTGTGTGGTAAAGGCATGTGTGGAAAGACTGCCTTGTAAAGGCATGCATGGTAAAGGCACGCATGGTAAAGGCACGCATGGTAAAGGCATGCGTGGTAAAGGCATCTGGTGGTAAAGGCATTCGTGGTAAAGGCTTCTGTTTGGTAAAGGCACGCATGGTAAAGGCACGCGTGGTAAAGGCATGCGTGGTAAAGGCATCTGGTGGTAAAGGCATTCGTGGTAAAGGCTTCTGTTTGGTAAAGGCATGCGTGGTAAAGGCATGCGTGGCAAATGCTGCGTGGTAAAGGCATCTGCATGGTGAAGGCATGCGTGGTAGAGGCTTCTGTGTGGTAAAGGCATGCGTGGTAAAGTCATCTGTGTGGTAAAGGCATGCATGGTAAAGGCATGAGAGGTAAAGGCATCTGCATGGATAAGACGCATGGTAAAGGCATGTGTGTGGAAAAGGCATACATGGAAAAGACTGTGTGGTAAAGGCATGCGTGGTAAAGGGACCTGCGTGGAAAAGGTGCGTGGTAAAGGGAACTGCGTGGAAAAGACGCGTGGTAAAGGCACCTGCGTGAAAAAGATGCATGATAAAAGCATGCATGGAAAAGACGTGTGGTAAAGGCATGCATGGTAAAGGGACCTGCGTGGTAAAGGAACCTGCGTGGAAAAGACGTGTGGTAAAGGTACCTGCGTGGTAAAGGAACCTGCGTGAAAAAGACGCGTGATAAAGGCATGCATGGAAAAGATGTGTGGTAAAGGGACCGCATGGAAAAGACGCATGGTAAAGATACCTGCGTGGTAAAGGCATGAGTGGAAAACATGCATGGTAAAGGCATGAGTGGAAAAGATGTGTGGTAAAGGATGTTTCCCATCTAACAGAGGACGAAGGCAGCTGAGTAAATATAGAGCCATCTCTGAACACTGGGCCGTACAGCACAGACCGCCCATATCGGCCAACATCCTGCCCAAGAAAGCGGCCCACAGCTGCAACTCAGATACCAGCTCAGCGCCCATTGCCCGAGTGCCCCCTTACCAATCCGACCCTGACACGGATCCCTCTGAGAACACAAGGGCGCGCGCAGAGCAGCATGGAATTGCTCCATCCAGAGATGTAGTTGTGGCCCACGTGGTGCTGAGGGCGCCAGGACCCGCCTGTGGAGCCCGAGTTCTGTAACCCTCTCCCACGACCCTATGTCATGACAGAGAGGCTCCCTGGTTAACAGATGGCCTATCTCCCACGCTGTATAGCCCTGTCCCAGATCCCTATGTCGTGATACTCGGGCTCACTGTAAAGCGATACAGGTCTTCCATTCTGTATACTTCTCGCCCACCTCCCAATGTCATGACAACGGTATTTACTGGCGAAGAGATGCACTTTCTTCCCTTCTGTGTAACCCCAAACACTGAGGCTCAAAGGTGCCGCGAGCCCATGCTTTGCAGCCCTAACACAGTGCCCTTTTATAGTGGCACTGGGGCTCATTGGTAAATGCATGAACCATCCCCCTCTCTGTACAGCCTGTCCCAGATCCCTATGTCCCGACTCTGGGGCTCATTGGTAAAGAGATGGCCTATCTATCTATCTCCATTGCTGTTAACCCTGTCCCAGATTCCTAGGTGATTACATTGGGGCTCACTAGTAGAGTATTAGCCCATCCTGTGGTAAATTAAATATTACCCTGGCATAATTTCTAGGCATTAACAAGTAGCATGTATCAAATGAGAGGCAGAGAGTCAGTGGTGTCCAAGTTAAAAGGGCTTTATTCCAATAACTCAAGTTAAGGGAGAATCTGTTCCATCACCACTGAGGTTCAGGAAGGGTCTTCTAACATTATTTACAAAGAACAACACATATATACATTTTTCCTTGTACATAGGGAGGAGCGCTCCAGGCAGTGCAAGAAAGAAAGAGATAAGAGCATGTGGGCGTGCATGAGGGTGTACACTTGATGAGTCACAGGTGGGTGATAGGTGGGTGGCTACATAGAGGAGGAGTTACATGGCAGGCTGGAACTTTGCCCTACTTGTGCACGCAATTTGATCATGACGTGCAATTGACGTGTAACTGGGAGGAGAGCTGACTTTCAGTCTAGTAGAGGGATCTTTAGTGTCAAAGCGACCAGCACCTCTGGTACTAACTGATATCTTAAGTCAGGGGATGTATTATCTGAAGCAAAGGTTGCTCATCACTAAGAATCAGAAAAAGCATATATTTCTTCGTTCATTACATGGGGGCTGTGAGCTTTCTACAGATGCAAGTACTGTAATTTCATTTAAACAGAGACAGAAAAGCTGGGCCCTATCTCAGCAGACGGGTTCTGTTTACCTTTTTCACCGGGCATGCAGATAACTGTTAAGCAAAATATACTGTCTTGGCAACCCTTGCTCAGCTGAGCTAGAAGTATGCGAGGTCAGAGATACGTAACTGCAGCTTTCAGTGTGTCAGGAGTCATGAAAACCCTAATTCAGAAAGTGTCTCAGACTGAACCACAAAAAGGGTTCATTACGATATTTATTTAAAAGTGCACAAATGCAAATACATGAGCCTTCATGTTAGCTTAACGTTTGGGAAACATGATGACAGGCATCTTAATGCAGGACGTGATTGCAGAGGCCTTGTGATTCAGGCCACTAAGAGAAATATGCATGGGTGACATGCACATACATGTAACATAGGGTACACGTAGGGGGCATCTTGGTCAGGCAAAATTTCATTTTCCTCAATCCCCCAATCTCAGCCAGTCAGTGTTAAAGCTCCAGGCTGTTGTGATGCTGCTTTGACTATAGAATTGTATCCATACCTGGAATAACCTGCAGGACACCATTCTCTGCGTCTACGTCATCCAGGGCAAGCCACACTGAGGCCACCGGGCCCCCCTCGAAGCCCCAATACCTGGAAGTAAAAGGAGGAGGACGCTGTCAGCCAAACATCCGCAAACCCCAGGGCATGATGGCACATGAGGGCACAGGATAGGACATGAGGGCACGGGATGACACATGAGGGCACAGGATGACACATGAGGGCACAGGATGACACATGAGGGCACAGCATGACACATGAGGGCACAGGATGGCACATGATGGCACAGGCTGGCACATGAAGGTATAGGATGGCACATGATGATACAGAATAAAACATGAGAGCACAGTATGGCACACGAGGACACAGGATGACACATGAGGGCACAGGATGACACATGAGGGCACAGGATGGCACATGATGATGCAGATTAACACATGAGAGCCAGCCGCGGCCCGTGGAGGGAGTTGCGGTGAGGCAGGCAGGCGGGGGAGGGGCATGGTGGGGGGTGATAAACACCGGAATATGGATGATTACAGGTAAGTAAACAATTACATTAAGAAAACACATTTCGTTCCATGTCCTGCATCGCAAAATGCAATGCAGGGCGCGCTATGAAATTCGTTTTATTAATGTAATTGTTTACTTACCTGTAATCATCCATATTCCGGTGTTTATCACCCCCCACGCTGTCCCTCCCCCACCCCGCCTGCCTGCCCCACCGCAACTCCCTCCACGGGCCGCGGCTGATGAGAGCACAGTATGGCACATGAGGGCACAGGATGATACATGAGGGGACAGGATGGCTATTAATGGCACAGGCTGGCACATGAAGGCATAGGATGGCACAGGATGAAACATGATGGTACAGGAAAATACATGAGAGCACAGTATGGCACATGAAGGCAAAGGATGGCACATGAGGGCACCGGATGGCTATTGATGACACAGCATGGCACATGAAGGCATAGGATGGCACAGTTCGAAACATGAAGCACAGGATGGCACATGGGGGCACATGCTGGCACAGAATGGCACAAGAGGGTACAGGATAGCACATAAGGGAAGAGGGTGGCACATGAGGGCACAGAGAAGCGCATGAGGGCACAGGATGGCATAAAAAGAGCATAGGATAACACATGATGGGACAGGATGGCAGATGAGGGCACAGGATGGTGCATGAGGGCACAGGATGGCACAGGGTGATGTGTGTCTGGTAGTGCAGCCAGCCCCATGCCCTCTTGTACTAGCCTAGACGAAAGATGTTGTAATCTACCCTGTGTGTGCCCCTGCCAACCCGCCCCTGTATTAAACACCCTGTGGTACCCCGAGGGCGTCCGTTAATCGCACCGCGCCAGGCTCAGGTGGCAGGAATGCCATCCTTTGGCCTTTCCCTTGAAGTACAAACAGACACATCACACCAGCTGGGCCCTCCCCCCCCTTCCTGGAGCCAGGACCCCGCAGTCTGACTTAATTGATGTCCTGGTGCCAGGCCACGTAGGGGGCGCTGTTCCCTCGGTGGGCCACGTCGGAGGCCGGGTATTTACAGATAAACCTGGAGTCCAGCAGGATCACGTGGGGCCCCAGCACGGCGGTGATGGCCCGGAGGGCGTGCGGGTGGGTGGCGAGGCCCAGCACCCACGGCAGGCGCAGGTGGGCGTTGTGCAGGCTGTACTGGCTGTGCTCCTTCCCTGCGGGGCGAGAAAGCAAAAGACACACAGATGATGGGCGGAACGCAGAGCAAATCAAACATTCACCCCAGTCAAGAGATCTGGGTTAAATCCATCCTTCTTTTGCTCACCTTGCCACCCCCGTTTATACCCAGCCTGCAGGGGACACACGGGGGGGGGGGGTTAGTCTCTGCACCGAGAAGCCTCTAAACTGAGGGGCTTATATATGGGAATGGTGGCACGGAGCAGCGCAGCAAAAAAAATCCCTGTGCTGCCCTACGCCACTGGGAAAGGGCAGGAGTGCGCCATATTCATCCAATAATGTGCATTCTTTTCCTTTCTCCCTGCACTGGCGCCGTTTCTGCAGCCTAACGCCAACGCCAACGCGGCACCCTTGAGCCTGTGTTACATAAACAATCCATAGAGTCTTTTTCCTGTTTCTAGGTGTCCTGCAGAAAGAAGCTCTCATGGAAAGAGGAAAAACAAGTAGAAATAAACACATTTCTCCTCGTTAAGCCTCACCTGGGGAGGCGTAACATTTTGACGCATTTCCAGATTTAAAAGTCCTTGTAAATCTGAGAATGCATAAAAAACAATGAGGTGCGTGGTAACACCCACGCAACGCCCATGCAACGCCTTCCGGGCGCAGAGTAATGCAACGTAACTATTGGTGCTGCGTTGCCTTACTCCATATTTGTGAAGTCACTCCGTGCCACGCAAAGCGGCTTTGCTGGCTTCATAACTTTGGCTTGGGGCTCTGCCACGTGCATGTACCACTTAGCAAGGTGCAAGCATGACGCAAGGTGCTCATAAACAAGCCACGAGAGATGAGGCTGCCCTCCCTGAACTTACCAAACTCCTCCTCCAGCTCCTCGAAGGCCCTCCTGGCGCCCTCCAGCTCCTCCGGGTCCAGCACTGGCACCGCCGTCAGGAAGCCCCGGGCCTCATAAAGGGTCTTCACGTGCTGAGGGTCCGCCTTCATGACGAGGGCGAGGACTGGGACTCGCTTCTTGTGCCAGGGATGGGGTCTGCCGTCTGCCTCCTGAGAGCTGAGCCCCAGATGTGGATATGTTCCTCAGGCACCGGAGCTCCAGATGTTGTCCTTCACCTCCAGCGGTGCTGATGCTGCAGGCGTGATCTTCTGGCAGGTGCTCCAGATGTGGACCTGTGGATCCCAAGGTGCTGGAGATTGTGTACCCTGGTATTCAAGAGCTCCAGATGTGAGTGTTCCCTCCTGCCCCTTGCAGTGCTGGAGCTCCAGATGTTGCTGGGGGTCACTGCCGCTGGTGTCCACCCTCCTCTGCCTCGGCATCTTATATAGAGCCGCTCAGACCCACCCCTCTCCTCCGCCCCGGGCCGGGTCTGCACTCCCATGTCACCACATCCTTGGGCTGCTTTCGCTTTCTCACTTTAATCCCAGCTCATGACACCGCGGCCACTGACATTGTGTAATCCTGGGCATGTCAGCAGCGGAGGAGGCATAGGAGAGAAACTGTAGACGCCAGCAAGGACGTTTCCTGGTGGTGGTCCGTCCAACGGGGCTGCAACAATGGGGTACACGAGGGAGTCGTACAGTGATGCCCCCAAATGAAGGGACTTTGAGGTGTGTATGTATAAATAAACATTCCTTATTTACACTGAAGCCGGTATCGGGGTGTTACCGGTCCGAGGGGCTCCCGAGAGCTAAAGCTGTGTCTAGGCCAGACCTGAAAACAACAGGTCAGTAAAAGCAGTAGTGAAAGGCGGGAAAGTACATCTGACCTCATGGGAACTGATGTCTAATACGAGAAGACGAGGAAGTGACGTTCCAAAGCTTTGCCACAATTACATGAGGAGAGGTGAAGCCATGACGTGAAAGGGATATAACGACCCTAGGATAAGTGCAGCGCCCACACCCCAAATACAGCCGTCAGACACCAGGCGCAGACACCACAGCTGACAGGCCGGATACAGACGTCACACACAAGATGAAGAGTCTCATATGTGGGTGTGGCATCCTGGCTATGCAGCCTGTTGCTAGGTAGGCACATGCAATGGAATGCTCTGTACAGATTCTGTGCTTGTTATGTTTGGAGTATCTAGACAGTTGATCTTGGACTGTACTGCTGGTGACTACTTATCCTATGGATGGGATCCTTATTATAATAAATACTTAATTCAACTATAATATACCTTTGGACTACTTTACATTTGGCGACAGGATGGGATTTATGAAGAATTGAGGAAAGGATCCCAACAAGGACACAAGGACATCATTTTGAAACTTTAAAAAAAAAAAAAAGGTACTGTGTTTCTTTGTTCCATTTCACTGGAAAGCTTAAAGCTGCTCAGGGCTGTTGGGTATTTTAAAGAAATTTTTACTTCATGACATGTTTGGCAGTCTACACAGCGCTGTTTAGAGATTTAAAAAAAAAACAAAAAAAAAACGCTGTTTCCCCTGGTTTATTTTGACTTGATCTGGCGCGTCGTGTGTTTCATCAGTGTGTCTCTTTAGACATTCAACTGGCACACTGTACTGTACTGTACGCAGCATATGCACTTCAACCTGCCAGCGCTTTGGTCTGCCGGCGCACTTTGAAGTACAGCGCGTTTCTGCAGCGCACGTTCGTCTGCCAGCACCATCTCAACACAGCGCGTTTCCTCAGCGCTCTTCAAGCTGCCATTGCGACGCGTCTCTGAGGCACACTTAAGCCTCCCAGCGTCCTTGTTAAAGCCCCAGCCTAACATCGGCAGCCGCTACTGCATCTTTTGAAAAGGCAAAGACTCACCGCATTTTCTTCTCGAACGCGGCGTTCGCTCACTGCAGCAGCACTCTGGCAACAAAGGGCACCATTGCGCACTCGCTGACAAGGAGCGTCATGACGCGGCTTCCACAGTGACACAACAACTTCGTCTTCCAATACACAGATTCGTCATAGGCGATTTTTGCTCGTTTAGAGATTGGAGAATTGCAGATTCATCAAACTTTTCATTTAACTCGTTTTTGACCCTTTTAAAGCGTTCTAACTGTTGTTTCTTCAAGGGAATTTATACAACAACAGATATTGACACTGAGACTGTAAAAAAAAAAAAAAAGAGAAAGAAGAAGGAAAGAAAGAAACAATTATTCTTTGAATGTGGTAACCTTCTTCCAGAATGTTTTCATAATCCTGCATTTTACTTTCAGGTTTAAAAAAAAAAAAAAAAACTGCTATATTTATTCATTGTTTATAGTCTAAGAAAACATTCCTTAATACTAAGTTAACCTGCTTACATTCTTTTCTCATATAGCCTCTATATCAGTGTACACATAATGCAGAATGTCACCGCTCCACCCTTCTTTTTGCAAAATCCAGGAGATCCTCCGATTAGGTGGAAAAAGTGGTGCAAAGTGTTTGAAAGATATGCAAAAGTTTGTGGGGCTAACTTAAGCGCGGAAAGGAAAACAGCTTTGTTATTACACTGTTTAGGCACAGAGGGCCAGGAAGTATTCGATCATCTCCCAGAGATACAAGATAGGAATCTTAACGAGTATGAAATTTGCATAGCTATGTTAGATAAACATTACCTTCCGAAAGTATCTACTATCTTAGAGAGGTATCATTTTGGTCGCAGATTGCAACTTGAGGAGGAAAGCATAGAGAATTACATAACTGCGCTAAGAAAATTAGCTTCATCTTGCAAGTTTGCTGCCTCTACTGACGAAAGAATAAGGGATCAGTTCATGCTAGGTTGTAGCATTGAACGTGTTAGAGAGGAACTATGGCAAAAAGATGAACCTGATTTAGATGATGTGATCACCATAGCCAAAAGGATTGAACATTCTATTAAATGTGTAGAAGTCATAAAAAAGAATGGGGAAAGTAAGAACAGTAGCACTGTTAATCTTGTCAAGACTCCGAGTACAACTAGGGAAAATGCTGGCCAGAAAGGTAATACGAGGGATGTAACTACCAACAAAACCCTCAATACTAGACCAGATAAAAAGTTTGATTTTACACAAGTGAAATGTTATAGATGTGGCAAAATGGGTCATTTTGCAAACGATAGACAATGCCCTGGATGGAAAGCTACCTGTAGCAAGTGCAAAAGAAAGGGACATTTTACTATTGTTTGCAAGGGAAGGGATTACAAAGGCAAAGTTAATGAAATTTATTATGATTTTGATGACACAAATGATTATTATGAAAATGATGAGAATGTTGATTGTGGTCAAGTTTTGGTTCAAGTAGTTTTTGGTCCACAACCAAAGAATTGTCCTATTGATGAGATTTTGGTCAATGGTCATCCGGTAAAAGTATTATTTGATTCAGGTGCCAAGATCACCATTGTTGCAAAAGAATTTTATCTCAGGTATTTACAAGGTAAAATTAAAATATTTCGTCCAGATATAAAACCACTTGCATATGGTAGGAAGCCTATAGAGATTTTAGGATTCTTCTTAGGAAACATTAATTATAAAGAGAGACTTGCCAACTCGAAAATCTATATTTCACAAAAGGGGGACAATATCTTGAGTTGGTTTGTTCAAAAGGATTTAGGAGTAATGCTAGATCCCAATTCCTCTCCCCCCATCATCTTAAAAGAGTTTCCCTTTGTTAACACTGATTCAATCAACATAAACCAAAATTGTGATGAGTCCTTTTCAGATAAATTAAGAAAGGATTTTCCTACTGTCTTTACTGAAAAGTTGGGTTGTTTGAAGAAGTATGATCATCACATTAAGTTGAGGAAGGACGCCATACCTGTTTGTAGTAAAGTACGTACTGTTCCCGTTACTGTTAGGGATCAAGTTAAAATGGAATTGGAGAAATTAGTTAAGGAGGGCATCATAGAAGAAGTTGAAGCAACCCAATGGGTCGCTCCAATTGTGGCCGCCAAGAAATCGGATGGCTCTCTTCGTTTGTGCATAGACCTTAGAGAGTTAAACAAAAATGTGGTGGTAGATCACTACCCTTTGCCCAAAATTGCAGACATGTTAATGTTATTAAAAGGAGCAAAGGTCTTTAGTACGGTGGATTTAAGATCCGCCTATCACCAGATAAAGCTTGATGAAGACTCAAAAGATTTGACTGCATTTGTAACACCATTTGGCATTTTCGCTTTGTGAGGCTTCCTTTTGGGCTAGTATCAGCTGCCTCAGTTTTTCAAAGAGCTTTGGAGGGTGTCTTGAAGGGTTTGGAAGGTGTGAGGGTGTATCAAGATGACATCCTGATCTTTGGAAGTTGTGATAAAGAGCACGATCTGAGACTGATTGGAGTTTTGCAACGTTTGTGTGAAGCCGGTCTAACAGTGAAATTAGAAAAGTGTAAATTCAAGAAGGACTCCATAGATTATTTAGGACACACAATCTCAGAGGGTGGCATTTCACCAAAAGCTGGTCTAATTAACACTATGATGAAGATGTCTTCCCCTAAAAACAAGGAGGAATTGATTAGTTTTTTAGGTATGGCTGAATACTATAACAAATTTATATGTGGTTTTGCTTCACTCTGTGCTAGCATGAGATTGTTATTAAAAAAGGGATCTGACTTTGTATGGAGTGATGATTGTGAAAAAGAATTCATTGCGCTTAAAGAAAAGTTGAACAATGCTCCCAAATTGAATAGTTTTGATCCTGAGAGGAAATCGGTTCTAATAACAGATGCAAGTCTAAAAGGATTAGGGGCAGTCTTAACGCAAAAGATTGAAGGGAATGAAGTAGTCATTTTGTTTTTGTCAAGGAGTTTGAGAGGTCCAGAGCTAAGATATTCTGTAGTAGAGCGTGAAGCACTAGCGGTTTTTTGGGCAATAAAGAAATTAAAGAATTTTTTGTGGGGAAGTACTTTTGAAGTGAGGACTGACCACAAACCATTATGCGAAATCTTAAAAACCAAAGGAATAGATGCTGTTTCCAGTAGAATCACAAGATGGGTTGTAGGTTTACAAGATTACAACTTTGAAGTTAGATATTTACCAGGTGTCGAGAATAAGGTAGCTGATGCCTTATCTCGTCTTGTCTCTCAAGAAGATTTAGATCTAGAGGATGATTTGGAAGGTGAAGATGAAATGGTTTGTTCAGTTAGTGAGGGTGTCATTGATAAGTGTAAATGGTTAGAGGCTTCACGAGAAGATTTGGCCCTAATGGAAATTTTGAGATTGATCAAGATTGGATGGAAGGTTAAGCCAAAAGGTGGTGACATATTGGAGAAATTTTGGCATGTTAAAGATCAATTATCTGAATATGATGGGTTACTGGTAAGAGGTACTAGGTTGGTTCCTCCGGCTTCGATTAGAAGTGAGCTCATTTCGTTGGCTCATTGTGGACATATGGGCATTTCAAAGACAAAGGAGAATCTGAGGATGTCATACTGGTGGCCCAGCATGGATTTAGAAATCGAAAGGAAAGTTAGAGATTGCATGGAGTGTGCTTTGAGTGAGAAGGTAGCAAAACCCAGAATCCAGCCCATGGTTATTAGAACACTTCCAAACAATCCGTGGGAAGAAGTTGGCCTGGACATCCTTGGGCCTATATACTCTGCAGTATCTGAATGGTATGTTCTAGTTTTAGTAGATTTCTTTTCTAGGTGGCCTGAGGTTGCCATCACTCGTGGCATAGAATCCAAGCATGTGATACAATTTTTGGAGAAACTTTTTGCTAGGGAAGGTATTCCCAGCATCATTTTGACGGACAATGGAACTCAACTTGTCTCTAAGGAGATGGAGTTATTCTTGTCTAAACATGGTGTTAAACATAAAAAATCTTCTCTGTACCACCCAGAGACGAATGGCACCGTGGAGAGATTTAACCGTGTGCTCAAGGAGACAATTAGGATGTCTAAATCTGCAGGTTCAGATTGGAAATCAGATATTTTTGAAAAGGTTAAGCTTTACAGGTTATCACCACATGCCACTACGGGAAAACACCCTTTGAACTTTTCAGATGTAGGCGTCCCAACTCTTTGGTTACCCCACCTTGGGTTAATGATTTGCATCTGAAAAGTTCAACTGATACTGAGGAGTGGAAAGCAGCTCAGGAGAGAAAACTACAAGATAGGAAAAGGATTCATGATTTAAGAAATTCTGTGAAAAACACGGTAGTACATGTGGGTGATTGGGTCCTTATAAAAAATCCGTCTAAAAGGAACAAGATGTTATCTGCTTCATTTTTGAAGCCTATTCAAGTCATCAAAGTTTTAGGCAATGCTATCAAAACATCTGATCATCGCATTTGGAACTTGAACAGGGTTGTAGTGATCAGGAAAGACTTTGTTGACAATTCCAAATCTCCTGTGTCAAGTTCTTCACCTACAGGTACATCATCTCATCACCCCGTGAGAGGTCCTCTCATCTCAAAGAAACCTTCAACAACTACTTCTTCTCATCGGGCTGTGGTTGGTCCTGTCATCGCGAGGAAGTCTTCAAGAATTACACGTACACCTACTCGTTTTAATGACTTTGTAAAATAATGTTTTCTGTTAAATCTTATTTGTTATAAGGAAGGAGATGTGTGGCATCCTGGCTATGCAGCCTGTTGCTAGGTAGGCACATGCAATGGAATGCTCTGTACAGATTCTGTGCTTGTTATGTTTGGAGTATCTAGACAGTTGATCTTGGACTGTACTGCTGGTGACTACTTATCCTATGGATGGGATCCTTATTATAATAAATACTTAATTCAACTACAATATACCTTTGGACTACTTTACAGTGGGATACCCTCGTCATAGGCTACATAAGTGCAGGCACAGAATACATTCTTCATATCAAGGATACAGCCTTCATACAAGGAATACAGCCATCATAACGACAAACAGCCATAATACACCAAGCATATCCGGATACACCATGGCAGCCACTGAAATCTGATGCTGCCCTCTCACATATGATGTAGGCCTCATATGCCAAATACAGCCACCAGACACAAGATACAAGCAACATAAATCAGATACAGCAATTATACTCTTGGTACAGCCATTAAATACCAGATACAGCCACCAAACTCTAGACACAGCTATCATACACAGCATACAGCCATCATACACAGCATACAGCCATGATACACAGGATACAGCCATCAAGCCTTTCTAAACTCTTCCCTTTGACTCGTCCCCTCCACATTCCTTTTAACTCATCCCAAGCCTCCCACTGCTGCTTTGACCTAAAAAACAAAAGTCTAAATCCTTCACTCTTCTATCCCTCCACCATCCTTTTCAATCAAAATGACAGACTAACATGTCCACTTCTCAAATTTCATATTTCACTATACTAAGTCACCACTAATCCTTTATGGGATCCAGAGCAGCGTGCTACTCGCCGAAAAAGGTCTTCAACGCCTCATCAGGGCTAGCAAGCGCTATATAGACACAAACCTTTTTCCCTCTTCTATCACTCCGCTACCCTTCTCTATCCAAAAAGCTGAAAAACATATTCACCACTCAAAGTACTTTCATATTTCACTATACTAATTCATCACTAATCCTTTATGGGTTCCGGAGTAGCGTGCTACTCGCAGAAAAAGTGCTTCAACACCCCATCAGGGGTTACAAGACCTATATCAATGCAAACCTTTTTCCTTTTCTATCTCTCCACTGCCTTTCTCAATCCAAATAACTGACTAACCTATCCACCACTCAAATTACTTTCATATTTCACTATACTAATACACCACTAATCCTTATGGGTTCCGGAGTAGCATGCTACTCGCTGAAAAAGCGCTTCAGCACCCCATCTGGGGTAACAAGCGCTAAATAAATGCAACCCTTTTTCCCTCTTCTATCCCTCTGCTATGCTGCTCAATCCAAAGAACTGACTAATATCCACTACTCAAATTACTTTCATATTTCACTATATAACAGTTGATAAACACTTGATACTCTGAGATCCTTACGGATGACTCCCGTGTGACGAAGCAATGGAAATACCTACATTACATCGATTCTTTTCTACTTACCTGCCTTGAAAACGTCAAGATCGTCGAAACACGCGTTGGCTGAATTCTTTCTGGAGGCTGTGTTAGTTTCTGAAATAAACCAAATTCAAATAAAAGAGGACTGTGTTTATTGGGGAAACGGATCCATATCTGGACTTACCAATGTCCCTTGAGTGAAAAGAAAAAAGTTATTTTTCAGTAACTGAATTGCATAATTCGTGATTTTTCAATGTTCTGATACGTGAATAATTGAAACCTATAAGAAGGATATCGTGTATCATATTCAATGTACCATTATCCACTACTGTGTTGGGTAGTGTGACTTTCTGGCAGAGTGCCTTTGTTAGTTCCTTTACGCTGCATCTTTAGGGTAGAAGGTTGGCTTAAGAATTTTGATCGTCCTATAAAATTGAGCTTCATGATTTGTTTGAATTCAATCCAGTCCTTTGTGCAAAGTGAATCCAGACTATCTTCCACTCAGTAGGCGTAACTCTACACATGGCATTACTCAGTGGTCATCATTCCACACATCCCATTTTTTCAGCAGTTACATTCAACACATGGCATTTCTCAGTAGGCGTCATTCTACATATGGCATTTCTCAGTAGGCATCATTCCATACATAGCATTTCTCAGTAGTATCATTCCATACATGGCATTTCTCAGTAGGCATCATTCTACACATGGCATTTC
Organism: Lissotriton helveticus; assembly: GCF_964261635.1. Taxonomy (NCBI): domain Eukaryota; kingdom Metazoa; phylum Chordata; class Amphibia; order Caudata; family Salamandridae; genus Lissotriton; species Lissotriton helveticus. Next base: position 186,713,781 of record NC_136059.1, read on the forward strand.
TCAGTAGTATCATTCCATACATGGCATTTCTCAGTAGGCATCATTCTACACATGGCATTTCTCAGCAGTCACATTCCATACATGGCATTTCTCAGTAGGCGTCATTCTACACATGGCATTTCTCTGCAGTATCATTCCACACATGGCATTTCTCAGTAGGCATCATTCCATACATGGAATTTCTCAGTAGGCATCATTCTACACATAGTATTTCTCAGCAGTCACATTCCACACATGGCATTTCTTAGTAGGCATCATTCTACACATGGCATTTCTCGGCAGTCACATTCAATACATGGCATTTCTTAGTAGGCATCATTCTACACAAGGCATTTCTCAGCAGTCACATTCCACACAAGGCATTTCTCAGTAGGCATCATTCCATACATGGCATTTCTCAGTAGGCACTTCCGGGTCGCAAGAGGCAGCAGAAGCGCAACGCGAAGCGCGAGGACAGGAGCGTTAGCCCCCTCGAAGCCCTTGCCACACCCGAAGGAGGTGTAACTAATATATATCTCAGGTACATCGTGACCTCGAGAACCAAGAAACAGGTTGAGAATTTCCCTTTTTCTACACACCTGCTTGCTATAAATATAATAGTCTAGCATCACTATCACCTTTCACCACGGGTCCTGAAGAAGGCCCTAAAGTCCGATTCACGGCATAGAGGGCTGAAACATGTTGGCCATTTTAAATTATTTTGAATGCTAGTGCGTCCTGAAAACTTAACTTTTTCAACAGAGCGCACATTATTGGAGCATTCCCCTAATGGGATCCACCCGAACCCAGATTTAATAAAAGTCCGTTTACTGGGTCTCCGGGGGATTTTTATTGTCCTACACTCCCTCCACATCACTGGGTCACTACTGTTTTTACCGAGGGTAAGATCCTCCTGGTGGAGGCTGCATACCGAAAAACCCGATGATTATGCACACACGTGTCAGAGGAGCGGAGAATCAAGATATACCGCTTACCACGCTACCCTACACGTGCATGAGGGTTTAATTTTGGAGACACCGTTGTTCGATCTCCTGCATACCCTGGTTCACGCAGGACAAGTGATCCCTCCCTCTTGATTAATTGTAATTACCCAAGGAAACTGAGGGATCAGTACTTTCCTTCTCCCCCCTCCATTTGATTAGCACATTTCTCAGTAGGCGTCATTCTACACATGGCATTTCTCTGCAGTATCATTCCACACATGGCATTTCTCAGTAGGCATCATTCCATACATGGAATTTCTCAGTAGGCATCATTCTACACATAGTATTTCTCAGCAGTCACATTCCACACATGGCATTTCTTAGTAGGCATCATTCTACAAATGGCATTTCTCGGCAGTCACATTCAATACATGGCATTTCTTAGTAGGCATCATTCTACACAAGGCATTTCTCAGCAGTCACATTCCACACAAGGCATTTCTCAGTAGGCATCATTCCATACATAAACAACCTGACAAACCTATGGGTCTATCAACTGAAAATCTAATCAGAAAATTATATCTCAGCAACTCATTGGTATACTGAGATGAAATCAGAGAACAGGATTCTGACTCAAGGCGTCATACAGAAGATGGTTAACCTTGTGTTGGCAGAGTGAGTAACTATGTTCGGATTCCCATCAATATCATGTGTGATCAATATTATCATATGGTCCTCCGTCCTGGGTCTTATGTCTCTAGATCACCGAGACAATTACAGTACCCTTCACGGACTCATAGTTCACATGTACCAACATTTAGACAACCATAAGAATCTGATCTGACGGGTAAGTGCAGTGCAAAAAAGAAAAGTGCGTGAAATATAAAATAGGATAGAGAATCTCATTATAATATTTTATTCAGCAAAAACCTCTTCCTAATTAAAAACAAGAACAGCGCAAAACATTATTCATGCAGTTTAACAAATATCTGCATAGGGGCCAACATGTTTCAGCCTTCACGGGAAATGAACCCTCGGCTTTCGTCAGGGCCTCTGTTCTTATATCGATGCGACTGCAAAAACTAGTGTTGGTGAAAAAAACTCAATCAAAAAAGAAATATTACAATGGTATATTTCTAACAGTAAAGGATATAAGTCTCCATAAACTGTGACTTCTCTCCTCTGGCACCTGGTATCTATGTTGGATCTGTGGAGGAAGAAGTAAAATAAACACACTGTACACGAGGAAATAACCACCTAAAAGTCAAAGGACCATTCCTTTACTTTATTGCCCTGAATATATGTCTAACTATAGTACATATAACCACTCACCCAGTTTGCCCGGGGAGGAGACCTCACCTCGTCCTGGACCTGGCTCAGGCGTAGTGAGACCCCGCTCTGAAAAGCAAAAGTATACTGGAACTGAACATGGGTTGCAGGACTCACTAGTCCTATCTAATCCCACTCCTAACATGTACCAGTGAGTTAGCCTCGCTTTTCAGTCTGATTCTGTGATATTTAGATCCTACTCTCTAGGACATCAACCCTCCCCTCACATATCTGCTGCTCCTCTCATTATCAAATGCTTCATAAATGAAGGAGACCCTAATTAGACCTCCATTGTACCCACAAGATAGTCTGTGTGTATCTGTCTTGTCCATAACCTCGTAGTTCTAAAAAAGGCTTCTAAAGTAAAAAGATAAAGGGCCAAAATGACCCCTTACCTGTCCGGCGTTGCCTCTGGCCGTGGCTGAGACAGGGGGAGGCGAAGAGCCAAATAGTAACGTTCTATTTGACCGATCCCTGGATAGCCCCTCCACCAATCCAATGTAGTTCTTTTGTAGTTGAACAGATGTTAGTGTAAAAGTTCTGTTCAAAACCTGGAGCGATATCTCTTGTTCATAACTTATAGCCCACGTTTATGAAACCCTCATTTAATGCATTTATTGCAGAGATCGAAAAATTACGAAAATAACACTCGATCGCGTGATCTCGCGATATTATCTTGGACTACAAAGTGACGTCATAGCGTCAGATGTTGTAGTTCTAATCGCCGTTTTAGTCGATTCTTATTATGGTTTATATAGTTTTTTATTGCACTTATTCAGGGATATTATGAGTCTAATCCGCTAGCCTTATATCAACGCGACTACCAATACCGAGTTTTAAACCGTCTCGGTACATGACGGTAAATGTTTCCTGGTATCGCGGGGCTTGTCAGAACTACACGGTGACGTCACTGTGTCCCCTTCTGTAGTTCATCTTCCATAATACTCATCGCAGCCTAAAACTTAACAGGACTACCAGGTGATGTCATAGCGTCCTACCTGGCAGTTCTATTATCTAGCTATGCCCAAACTCAAGGCGGGCTTGTATGTCCCAGTTAACAAATTGGTTAGGCATTAGTATTTAGAGTTCAATGCATACTGTCCAGGTCCCGTGTTAGCGCTACTATTATTCCATAATAGTCGTCTACACTTATCAAGGAGGTGAGGCCCTCGAGGGGCATGCAAAGTCTCACTGAATATTTACAAGTCCATCCCAAATTTTATCATGACTATCAAAGTGCATTCCCCATTCAGAAAACCAGGTATCCCATACTGAAGGCAGATTCAGGGTTCATGCACCATTCTCAAACAATTCTGATGGTGTCAGTAGGTAGAGTCATGTATGGTCCTTTATATCTGGATGTGAGTGTAGTCCCTTGCATCACTTAATGCTTAGCCAGGGTATGTCATCATTCAGCCCCCGTTTGTCCGTACACAGTTTGAAACCCCATTTTTGTTCCTTCTTAAAAAGAAAACTGGCCACATCTGTGACATATGAAGGTATGAAGGGTTTTTCCAGAACGGTCCATGTGAAGTCTGTTTCTCCATAGTTTTTTATCAAAAAATGTCGTGTCAGTTTCGAAACGTTTTTCTTGCATCGGAATGTACTTTTGTGCTCCAGCATGCGTGTCCTCACTTTCCTGGTCGTCATCCCAATATATTTTTCGTTACACGGACAGGTGATTTGGTAGATTAAATTCTCACTATTGCAATTAGTGAATTGCCGCAACTCCCATGGTCTCGTGGTTCCAATGTCAATACTTATAGTATTACAAGTGAGGGCACACATCGAGCAAGTGCCGCACGGGTGATACCCTTTGATTGCAGGTAAATCCCAAAGGGTACCTAGTTGTCTCTTTGATTGTTCTCGTGGACGGGTGTGCACTAAACAGTCTCTCAAACTACTTGCTCTCTTAAAAGCAAAGAGAGGATAATCAATCTTATCTTTTCCACTGTTGAGTATTCGCCAATGTTGTCTAATGATCTTCTGGACACTGTTGGACTTGGTGTTGAAGGTGCTGACCAGGGTTAACCGGTCCTGAGAGGGTTCTTTAGTGGATGCTTCGAGTAGTGCCTCACGATTATAGTTAGCCGCCCGTTTCCATGACCGCTTTATCAGTTTCTTTGGGTAATGTCTCTGCATCAGTTGCCGAGATAGAGCATTCGCGTGAATATTGAAAGTTTCTTTAGTGGAACAATTACGCCTCAGGCGCAAAAATTGGCCCACAGGCAGATTTTCCCGCAAAGACTTAGGGTGTTGGCTTTCATATAAATACTGTATCAGTGCTGCCTCTCCAGATTAGTAAAACGTCATCAATATAGCGTTTCCACCACAATATTGATGTACGATAGGGATTTGTTGCTGCCAGCACTGTTAGTTCTTCAAATTTGTGGACATACAGATTCGCCAGCGATGGAGCAAAAATACTCCCCATGCTGGTCCCTGAGATCTGTAGATATAGGGTCTCCTCAAATTTGAAATAGTTTTCTTTCATTGCCATGGTGGCTAGGGCCATTATGAAGGAGACCTATATTGATGACGTTTTACTAATCTGGAGAGGCAGCACTGATACAGTATTTCAATTTCATGAGTGGCTCAATGCACAAAATGAGTTCTTGCGATTCACTATTGAAACCAGCAAAGAGAGAATTGCATTTCTGGATCTCTCCATCTATTCCACACAAACAGGACTAGAAAGTGAACTCTATCGAAAGCCCATAGCGAGGAATTCTCTGCTTCTATATGAAAGCCAACACCCTAAGTCTTTGCGGGAAAATCTGCCCGTGGGCCAATTTTTGCGCCTGAGGCGTAATTGTTCCACTAAAGAAACTTTCAATATTCACGCGAATGCTCTATCTCGGCAACTGATGCAGAGACATTACCCAAAGAAACTGATAAAGCGGTCATGGAAACGGGCGGCTAACTATAATCGTGAGGCACTACTCGAAGCATCCACTAAAGAACCCTCTCAGGACCGGTTAACCCTGGTCAGCACCTTCAACACCAAGTCCAACAGTGTCCAGAAGATCATTAGACGACATTGGCGAATACTCAACAGTGGAAAAGATAAGATTGATTATCCTCTCTTTGCTTTTAAGAGAGCAAGTAGTTTGAGAGACTGTTTAGTGCACACCCGTCCACGAGAACAATCAAAGAGACAACTAGGTACCCTTTGGGATTTACCTGCAATCAAAGGGCATCACCCGTGCGGCACTTGCTCGATGTGTGCCCTCACTTGTAATACTATGAGTATTGACATTGGAACCACGAGACCATGGGAGTAGCGGCAATTCACTAATTGCAATATTGAGAATTTAATCTACCAAATCACCTGTCCGTGTAACGAAAAATATATTGGGATGACGACCAGGAAAGTGAGGACACGCATGCTTGAGCACAAAAGTACATTCCGATGCAAGAAAAACGTTTCGAAACTGACACGACATTTTTTGATAAAAAACCATGGAGAAACAGACTTCACATGGACCGTTCTGGAAAAACCCTTTATACCTTCATATGTCACAGATGTGGCCAGTTTTCTTTTGAAGAAGGAACAAAAATGGGGTTTCAAACTGTGTACGGACAAACGGGGGCTGAATGATGACATACCCTGGCTAAGCATTAAGTGATGCAAGGGACTACACTCGCATCCAGATATAAAGGACCATACATGACTCTACCTACTGACACCATCAGAATTGTTTGAGAATGGTGCATGAACCCTGAATCTGCCTTCAGTATGGGATACCTGGTTTTCTGAATGGGGAATGCACTTTGATAATCATGATAAAATTTGGGATGGACTTGTAAATATTCAGTGAGACTTTGCATGCCCCTCGAGGGCCTCACCTCCTTGATAAGTGTAGACGACTATTATGGAATAATAGTAGCGCTAACACGGGACCTGGACAGTATGCATTGAACTCTAAATACTAATGCCTAACCAATTTGTTAACTGGGACATACAAGCCCGCCTTGAGTTTGGGCATAGCTAGATAATAGAACTGCCAGGTAGGACGCTATGACATCACCTGGTAATCCTGTTAAGTTTTAGGCTGCGATGAGTATTATGGAAGATGAACTACAGAAGGGGACACAGTGACGTCACCGTGTAGTTCTGACAAGCCCCGCGATACCAGGAAACTTTTACCGTCATGTACCGAGACGGTTTAAAACTCGGTATTGGTAGTCGCTTTGATATAAGGCTAGCGGATTAGACTCATAATATCCCTGAATAAGTGCAATAAAAAACTATATAAACCATAATAAGAATCAACTAAAACGGCGATTAGAACTACAACATCTGACGCTATGACGTCACTTTGTAGTCCAAGATAATATCGCGAGATCACGCGATCGAGTGTTATTTTCGTAATTTTTCGATCTCTGCAATAAATGCATTAAATGAGGGTTTCATAAACGTGGGCTATAAGTTATGAACAAGAGATATCGCTCCAGGTTTTGAACAGAACTTTTACACTAACATCTGTTCAACTACAAAAGAACTACATTGGATTGGTGGAGGGGCTATCCAGGGATCGGTCAAATAGAGCGTTACTATTTGGCTCTTCGCCTCCCCCTGTCTCAGCCACGGCCAGAGGCAACGCCGGACAGGTAAGGGGTCATTTTGGCCCTTTATCTTTTTACTTTAGAAGCCTTTTTTAGAACTACGAGGTTATGGACAAGACAGATACACACAGACTATCTTGTGGGTACAATGGAGGTCTAATTAGGGTCTCCTTCATTTATGAAGCATTTGATAATGAGAGGAGCAGCAGATATGTGAGGGGAGGGTTGATGTCCTAGAGAGTAGGATCTAAATATCACAGAATCAGACTGAAAAGCGAGGCTAACTCACTGGTACATGTTAGGAGTGGGATTAGATAGGACTAGTGAGTCCTGCAACCCATGTTCAGTTCCAGTATACTTTTGCTTTTCAGAGCGGGGTCTCACTACGCCTGAGCCAGGTCCAGGACGAGGTGAGGTCTCCTCCCCGGGCAAACTGGGTGAGTGGTTATATGTACTATAGTTAGACATATATTCAGGGCAATAAAGTAAAGGAATGGTCCTTTGACTTTTAGGTGGTTATTTCCTCGTGTACAGTGTGTTTATTTTACTTCTTCCTCCACAGATCCAACATAGATACCAGGTGCCAGAGGAGAGGAGTCACAGTTTATGGAGACTTATATCCTTTACTGTTAGAAATATACCATTGTAATATTTCTTTTTTGATTGAGTTTTTTTCACCAACACTAGTTTTTGCAGTCGCATCGATATAAGAACAGAGGCCCTGACGAAAGCCGAGGGTTAATTTCCCATGAAGGCTGAAACATGTTGGCCCCTATGCAGATATTTGTTAAACTGCATGAATAATGTTTTGCGCTGTTCTTGTTTTTAATTAGGAAGAGGTTTTTGCTGAATAAAATATCATAATGAGATTCTCTATCCTATTTTATATTTCACGCACTTTTCTTTTTTGCACTGCACTTACCCGTCAGATCAGATTCTTATGGTTGTCTAAATGTTGGTACATGTGAACTATGAGTCCGTGAAGGGTACTGTAATTGTCTCGGTGATCTAGAGACATAAGACCCAGGACGGAGGACCATATGATAATATTGATCACACATGATATTGATGGGAATCCGAACATAGTTACTCACTCTGCCAACACGAGGTTAACCATCTTCTGTATGACGCCTTGAGTCAGAATCCTGTTCTCTGATTTCATCTCAGTATACCAATGAGTTGCTGAGATTTAATTTTCCGATTAGATTTTCAGTTGATAGACCCATAGGTTTGTTAGGTTGTTTATATACTGGTACAGGGAGATACAACCTATGCAGGTCTCTAAATGTCTCTCAGGCCCTCCTAAATTCTGTGTGTTAGATATCATTCCATACATAGCATTTCTCAGAAGGCATTATTCTACACATAGCATTTCTCAGCAGTATCATTCCATACATGGCATTTCTCAGTAGGTATCATTCCATACATGGCATTTCTCAGAAGGCATTATTCCACACATGGCATTTTTCAGCAGTATCATTCCATTGCTGCTCGCTTATCTCCTGAGGTGGAAGCCGGGAGGCATTGTCTGACAGCGTTTTTAATAAATTACCTTTTATCTTGTTATTGCTTTTATCCTGCTATTGCTCATTCACCCTTTGTGTCCGCTCCCCTCCCTTCTCCCAGCGCCCACGGAGTTTATTGTGGCGTTTTTCCCATTTTAACACTCACTTTGCTGGGTTAGGGACTTCGCAGCTCTTGCACTCTGCTCCGCGGACATTATTTTACATCCATTGTCAAGCACCCTGGGCGGCTCTCGGCCGATTTACGGGCTGAGGCTCCCGGGCGCTGCAATTCGGCAGCGGCCATATTTGATTGGGCACTCTTGGTTCGGCGCTCTAGTCGCCAGTATTTGAACAGCCCCCTAGAGCAGATGCGTGATTGCTGCTCGCTTATCTCCTGGGGCGGAAGCCGGGAGGCATTGTCTGACAGCGTTTTTAATAAATTACCTTTTATCCTGTTATTGCTTTTATCCTGCTATTGCTCATTGACCCTTTGTGTCCGCTCCCCTCCCCTCCCTTCTCCCAGCGCCCACGGAGTTTATCGTGGCGTTTTTCCTATTTTAACACTCACTTTGCTGGGTCAGGGACTTCGCAGATCTTGCACTCTGCTCTGCCGACATTATTTTACATCCATTGTCAAGCACCCTGGGCGGCTCTCGGCCGATTTACGGGCTGAGGCTCCCGGGCGCCGCAATTCGGCAGCGGCCATATTTGATTGGGCACTCTTGGTTCGGCGCTCTAGTCTCCAGTATTTCAACAACTGGTCATGACTCCGCGCAGCGGTCGCGACCAGCGGCCGCGCCGCACTCGCGCCGGAGTCGAACCAGAGTCCAGCCCGTCTGCGCCCGTCAGCGACAAGGAGGCGTCAGGGGCCAGGCATGCTGTCTCAGGTGAACCCCTATACTCTTCATCTGTCCTGAGAGCTCTTAAACCCACTAGGCTGCCCTGTCACCACTCCCTTACTCCTGAAATACTTGCAAATGCCTTTGTTTGTGGCTGTAATGACACAGCCATTATACTCCCATCCCTGGATACGACTAACTGCTACTACCCCTCCATGAGGGCTCCCCCGTCTTCTATTGTTGCCTACACGGGTCTCCTTCTGAACTCCCGTTCATTGGTCAAAAATAACATCTCCTTCAGGGATCTTATTTCACAGAAAAAGCCCACATGGGCTTTTATTACTGAAACATGGGCCACGGACTCCTCTGAGCCCCACCTGATAAACGCTATTCCCGAAGGGTATTCGCTGGCCAGGATGGATAGAGTGGGTCGTGTGGGAGTGAAGAACTGTAATCTTCATTCTCAGGAAATACTTACTAATAAAAAAGAACTTGGCACAGAAGCTGCAAAATATGAAAAGACATCTTTATTAAATTTAATAAGTGAGGCCACGTCACACAGAAGCCGTAGCAACTGAATGAGGTAGTCTGAGGACTACAGAGATCAGAGGCCTTTTATATGCTCTCAGGGCTACAAACTTCAGCATACAAGTAAGGGGCAGTCCTAGCTTTTGCAAGCATGCAAAATACCTAACATTCCTTCTTACACAAGCCGGACAAACCCATAATAAAAGGACCACAACCTATATCATAAACAGATCATAAAAGAAGGAACAGAAAACAGATAAGGGGTGTGTGTGTGCATACCAAACTCTACAACGTCCTGTGCTTTGATCCTCAATCTTGATCAGCTAAAGGGCAGGAACTGGTTTAACAAGGTCAGCTTCAGGCAACAGGGTCAGTTCACTCAGGTCAAACAGGAGTCAGCATGAACTCAAGCTAAGGTCTACATGTCCTTAAAAGACTTGTTTCAGCCACAATCATGGCCTATGTGAGGGCAACCACAAAATGGCTGCCATACACAAAATGGAACCCACGGGTTCAGAATTCACAGAACCTCAGGAGGAGGCTTGGGGATACTATACCATAGCTCCATGAAAAGCCGGACTGTCCATTTGTCCTCCCCGTCCGAACGCCTTCAGGCAATGCACTTTACCCTCAATCCCTCCCCCACGATTTCCTTTACAGGGATACTGGTCTACAGACCCCCTGGTCCTAGGTCGACTTTCAGTGTAGAACTCCTTAAGATCTTAGAGCCCTATATCGATGGGCCCAGTTGAACCATTTTAGGGGATTTTAATTTCCATTTGGAAAATTATACTTCCCCTGATACTACTCAATTGTTGGACGTCTTTGTAATAAAACTCCAATAAATCCAGGTTATAGTTGGTACTGGTTTAATAGAGACAGCACAGTACTTATTTCATCTGTTCTCAGCAGGTATCTGCCAGTATCAGCATTCACATAAAAACAATTCTAAATGGAATACACAGAAGGTGCATGTGCACAGAACTAAAGAGCATATATTAAAAGGGAAACATAATAGAGCATCTTAAAAGAGAAATGCAAGAAATAGAATACAAAATACAACACATTTTCCCCCTTAAGAAAAACATTAGTTTAAAGATTTGCATTTAGAGACACGACGGACATTCCAGACTTTTCCATCTTGTGTGACCACATTGTTGTGATTCACTTTAACAACTTTGATGGGTTTACCAAACTTTATATCACCTTTAGTAATGAAACCAGGTTTTCGAATTCTCACCCAATCACCACAATTAAACTCAGGTATCTTAACCTTCATGCGCTTATCATAATCATATTTGATCTTGTGTTGCTTAATTCCAACTTTTTGCCCAACATCAGAAACATCCGGTGCAGTTTTATGAGAGTCACAATTCTTTTTGAACCACCAAGGACACAATTTGGAAATGGGATCCCTACCCCTCAATAAGCGGAAAGGTGAAACTTCGGTAGTTGTATGAGGTGTGATACGATACAACCAAAGTCTCTCCCTCAATTTCTCTCTCCACAAATTTCCAAAAGTCCGGGCCCAAAGAATATCCTGTTTGAGAACCCTGTTGTATCTCTCAACTTGTCCATTCCCTTGAGGTTCATACAAGGCAGTTGTGATATGTTTGACACCACAATCTTTAAAGAATTCTTGAATTTCAGAAGATTTGAATTGCACTCCATTATCTGAAATCATCATTTCAGGAGTACCTTCCCGGGCAAATAACTCTTTTAAAAGCAAAATCACATTGCTAGTATTGGGATGAGAAACAAGTTTGACCTCTGGCCACTTTGAATGATAGTCAACAACTACAATAGCAAATCTACACTCTGAGGGCAAAAAATTGAATGGACCAGATATGTCAACACCCAACTTCTGCCATGGATGTTCAGGCCATTTAACTGGAATCAAAGGAGCTGGACTACATTTGCAAGACTTGTCACTTTCTATGCATTCTGGACATTCCCTTACAAACCTGTCCACAAACCTATCCACACTTGGCCACCAGAAATTGGATCTTATTAACCTCTTCATGGATGACATGCCCATATGACATTCATGACTGAGTTTCAAAATAAACTCACGAATCTCCAAAGGAGGTATACACTTGTCAGCTCTAAATATCAAATCTCCATCAGTAACTAATTCATCTTTAATATTTAAAAAAGGTAATAAATCCCCAGACACCTCTCCTTTACATGGCCAACCCTTGTTGATGAAGTCTCTTACTTGACAAAGTAAGGCATCCTTACTCATACTGCTCTTCCATACTTCTTCAGAAATAGTCTTAAATTTATCAGACACAGACTCGGTAATGCTGACTACCACTTCATCTTCACAAGGCTCATCAGCAAAGTTACATGGTAATCTGGACAGACAGTCTGCAGTGACATTCAACTTGCCTGGAACATATTCAATATCAAAACTATACTCTTGAAGACGTGACATGAGTCTGGCTATGCGAGCAGTAGCTCTCAACCCTCCTCCAGGGGATAAAATATTCACTAAAGGCTTATGGTCCGTCCTCAACATAAACCTTGCACCCCAAATGTAATTGCGAAAATGTTCCACCGCCCACACATAACCTAAAAGTTCCTTCTCAATGACAGCATATCTCCTTTCCGTGGTAGTGAGAGTACGAGATGCAAACGCAACATTCCACTCTTCTTTCCCTGAGCGTTGTGATAAAACACAACCCAAACCGTAAAGGCTAGCATCAACCGTCAAAAGGCATAGCTTATTCTGAGGGTAGGAGCATTCACCATATCAGCTTTTATAGACTCAAAAGCATTTTGTTGCCTGCCGCCCCACACAAATTCCACGTCTTTTCTAGCAAGTTCTCTTATGGGTTCCATCTTCGAAGCAAAATCTTTGATAAATTTACTGTAGTATTCACAAAGACCAGAGAATGATAACAGTTTCTCCTTACAATCTGGTGCAGGTGCTTTTAAAATCGCATCAACCAACGACCTTTTAGGAGATACTCCATCTTTAGAGATCGTGTGTCTCAAGTATTCTATTGCCTCTTGAAACAATTTACATTTATTGTCTTTGATAGTTAAACCAGAATCACTTAAGATCCTACATACATTTCTTAAATGTTCGTTATGAACTTCAACATTTTTTGAAAAAACAAGAATATCATCTTGGAATCATTTAACGTAATCCCCCATTTTCTTAAACAAATGAAACATGGATCTCTGGAAAACGGATGCCGCAGAGGCTAATCCAAACGGCATACGTTTAAATTGATACAAACCTTGAGGTGTAATAAAGGCTGTTAAATATCTGGACTCTTTCGTCAATTCTATCTGGTGATATGCCGATCTAAGATCGAGAGTAGAAAAAACTGTGGCACCCTCTAGCATGCTCACCACTTCATTGATATTAGGTAGAGGATGGCAATCAACTACAATATTAGCATTTAATGCTCTTAAATCTATTCAGAGCCTCAAACTTTTATCAGGTTTGCGAGCAAGAACAACTGGGGAAACCCACTCAGATGACTCAATTTCTTCTATTACCCCGTTGTCCAACATTTCTTTAAGTGCATTACTCAGTTCCTCCCTGACATTGAGCGGTACATTTCTGAGTTTCTGTACAATAGGCACAGCTCCTTGTTTGAGTTTGATCCCATGACTGAAACCTTTCAATTTCCCTAACTTCTCGGAAAACACTGTAGGGAATTCATTTGCTAACTTCTCTCTTTTGTCGTCACCCTTTATTGTGACAATAGAATTAATTTCTGAACATATATTATCACATAACATAACTGGATCCTTAGATCGTGGGTTTAACATTATACCTAATTTCCACTGATCTCTCCACCCAAGTACATCAATGCCCTTCTTTGCAACATACAAATTAATAACAGCGGACCTCCCTTTAAAACTAATGGTAGATTGTAAATATCCTATAAAATCGATGGTGGATTTATTGAAACACAGGGCACTGATATCTGGGGGCGTTAGTTCTTTTTCGATATCCTTGAACCAAATTTCTCGCAAAAATAATCTTTCGTAATTATAGTCCAAGGAGAACCAGAATCCGCCATCAATTCAAGATCTACACCAAGAAAACTCACAAGACATTTAGGTGAGTTGAGTACTTCCCCATCAATTACTCCAATATTCAACAGAGAGACAACCATTCCACAATCACTCGTCACTTCACCACTTTTAGAATGTATACACTGAACGCAAGCGACTTCAGAAGAAGGATGAGATCTCACACATGAAACTTTATTCCTCCTAACGTGATTGATATTATGATCATTATTCCCTTTTTTCCAATCTCTACATGCTTTGGAGAAATGCCCAATCCTGCCGCACTTACTACATTCTTTTCCAATGGCGGGACAGAATTTGAAAGAAGCAACATGATTATTACTTCCACATCTGTAACAAATAATCTGATTTTTCCCAATACTCTTATTGGAATGAACATTGCTTTTAACATTGCTAATAGCCCCTATCTCATCACCCGCTTTATCATTCTTAGCACCTTTAGAATTATCCTCAATAGTTTTCATCCATTTGTTGGATTGTTCAAACGCTTTTGCTGTAGAAATACTTTCTTTTAACGTAGGATTTCCTAAAATCCACAGCTGCTCTTGTGTTTTCTTACACTTGACATTCACTATGATCTGGTCCCTTATCATTTCATCAGTAATTTCTCCAAAATTACATGAAACCACTAATGACCTCAATGCTGTTAAGAAATCATCAAAACTTTCCGACTCCTTTTGTGCCCTAGTATAAAATTTGTAGCGATTTAGAGCAATACTGGTTGTAGGTTTGAACCTTGTCTCTACCCGCAACATCGCCTCATCAAAACTCCCCAAATCCCCAGGAACAGGAGGCAAAGTCCTAAAAATAGCTTGCCCTTCCGACCCTAGACAATGCAGGAAAATATTTTTCTTCCTTTCATTCCCCATCCTTTCTCCATCTATGGCTTTCAAATAGGTCGAAAATTCCTCTTTCCACCTGTTCCAAGGAATGGGCGGATCCCCTTTGCTTTGTAGAAACTTTGTAGGTGGATCGAATTGCATAGCTATGTATAAATGCTGCGATATACACAACCTTAACGATATGTGTAATGCGTAATGTATAATCAAAACAACATTGAATATTACATCAAAACTTATTTTCAGAATTTGAAAGAAAATGAAATAAAAACAGTAAAACACGCTATTTAAATATCACAATTCACCCAGCAATGAATAACATGTAGTAATTGCGGCGCTCGATGTGTTGTCCGTGGTGAAATGAAAACACAGAGTTTCTCTTTGTGTCAGCGTTGTTATGCCAACTCAAAATGGCCGCCCGTAGCGTGATGACGCATACGCGCATACGCGATGATGTAGCTGCCGTCGCTCGTGTAGTACACAGTCTCTCTGATGACGAACAAAGATGCAGCAGTCAATCAGTTTGCACGCGCTGGGAATGAGTTAAGCAGTCATCAGCTGGCCAGCATCCACGCGCCGGTCAAACGAATATGCCACGCGAAGCGGACATCTCTTTAAATGATGCAAAATCCCAAAAGTTGAAGAAATTCACCAAAATTCACCATTTCATCCGGGAAAAAGGTAGAGAACTCCTTTTTTCTGTATAATTACTCCCAGCGAAGCGCACTTTCAAGCAAGCGTAGTGTAGGAAGCAGTGGTATGTTTAAAGTTGAACCACGACCAAACACTTGTTTTAACGCTAAAATTCTTGAGTAAAGCGCTTTTCCTTCACCTGATTAGACTTGAGTACTCTCAGGAATCAGGAATCCAAGTCTTCAGAGGTTCTTTATGAGGCAGGAGAATTAAATCCAATTATCCAGATGCAAAATGGTAAAATAATTAAAATTGAAGTTGTACCACTCCTGTGCTGTAGTTGAGTAGTAAGGTACTGGTCATCCCCGTCGCCAAATTTGTAATAAAACTCCAATAAATCCACGTTATAGTTGGTACTGGTTTAATAGAGACAGCACAGTACTTATTTCATCTGTTCTCAGCAGGTATCTGCCAGTATCAACATTCACATAAAAACAATTCTAAATGGAATACACAGAAGGTGCATGTGCACAGAACTAAAGAGCATATATTAAAAGGGAAACATAATAGAGCATCTTAAAAGAGAAATGCAAGAAATAGAATACAAAATACAACAGTCCTATCTTCCTACGGCCTGCCGCTGTTAGGGACTGGGCCTACCCATTCAGCTGGCCATACTCTGGATGGAATATTCAGCAATGATTCCCGCCTCCTTATTGGTATCCCTTTCCCTTTGTCGTGGTCGGACCACCTTGTTATCCCTTTTGATTTTTCCCCTTCTTACCCTACTGGCCCTTGGCCCTATCACACCGAGTGGGTCCTGAGAAGGAACTTTGGGGAAATCACCAACGGCTCCCTCACTCCCTATTTGGCCACACTTAAGCCCCTATCTATTGGGGATATTCACACTGCGGCTTTTGATCTCTCCAACTCCTTGACGGAGGCTGTTAACTCGCTCGCCCCAGCCCGGCCTCACTATTCTGCAAGGAAACAGCCTTCGGCCCCCTGGTATTCTGAATCCCTTAGAACTCTTAGACAAGGATGCAGAAGGCAGGAAAGGCTCTGGAGGATACACCTTGACCCTATAGAGAAGGATAAGCATAAAATCCTTCTCAAAGGCTATAAAGCTGCTGTACTCAGAGACAAACAGGCTCACTATTCCAAACTCACGTCGTCTCTCAAATCTCCTAGTGATTTGTTTAAGATAGTGGATAACCTTTCCCTTATTCAGATACCTGACTCCATAACAGCTTCCCAGGTTCTTTGTGACCAGATCTCCACATTCTTCCATGAAAAAATCTCGGATATCTACACAGACCTGGAAATCCTTAATTCCAGCCCCCTACCTGCCACCTCCCCGACTTTTTTGGAGGCACAAGTTCCTGCCCCTCCCCATTCCCTCTCCCAGTTCCCCGCCATCACCTCTACTCACCTTAGCACATTCCTGGACAAGCTTAAGTCCGGGTCTCCTTTGGACCCATGCCCCTTAAAGGTCCCTAAAGACTGCAGACAGACTATCCTGCCCCCTTTGATGGAGGTCATGAATCTGGCCATTTCAGAGGGGATTTATCCCCTCTCCTGGAAATTGCCCACCGAAAAAACCTACCCTGGACCCTGGGATACTAAAGAACTTTCGCCCCATTTCCCTTCTCCCTGCCCATGCTAAACTTCTGGAGACTCATCTTAATCTTCACTTGAGTGCTTTTCTCGACAGTACTAACTCTCTTGACCCCTCACAGCACGTTTTCCGTAGGACTCACAGCACTGAGTCGGCGCTTACAGTGGTTGTCGATAGCATCCGTTCTAAGGTCGACACCGGTCAGACCACCTTACTGGTGTTACTTGACCTTACGGCGGCTTTCGACACCCTGTCCCCTACCATTCTGGTTAGCCGTCTCAGTGAGCTGGGAGTCAGGGGTTCTGCACTCAGCCTCCTCACATCCTTCCTCGACCAACGGAAGCAAAGGGTTAAGCTAGGCGAGTACATGTCATCTATTAAGGCCGTGAAGTGTGGGGTCCCCCAGGGCTTCTCACTGAGCCCGACGCTTTTTAACGTCTACGTCGCTCCTCTCGCCAGGCTTATAAGATCCTTTGGGCTTGAAGTTCTTTCCTACGCCGACGACACGCAGATAATGGCCTCCATTTCTCAATCTGCGAGCATAACTGCTCTTAATTTTAAAAACTCCATGGAGGCGGTCGCCGGATGGATGGTTAAGAACTTCCTTAAGTTGAACGGGGAGAAAACGGAGGTTCTCATTTTTGGGGGCAAAAGCGATACCTGGTCCATGGACTGGTGGCCTTCTGTCCTTGGTGTCTGCCCCTTGCCGTCCTTTTCTGCCCGCAACCTTGGGGTCATACTGGACACCTCCCTCTCCCCAGACAAGCAGGTTAGCAGGACTCTGTCTACCTGTTGCAATGCTCTGAGGATTTTAAGAAAACTCACTCATTATTTCCCCTGATGCACGCAAACAGGTAGCGATGGCGGTCATTGCCACCAGACTGGACTATTGCAATGCCCTTTATTTTGGCATTAGCAATCGTCTGGTCCAGCGCCTCCAGACTGTGCAGAATGCGGCTGCCCGGTTTGTTGTGGGCGCCCCTAAATGCTCCTCGGGCACCGCCATCAGAAAGGACCTGCATTGGCTCCCCATACAGGCGAGGATTATTTTAAAGGCTTTATGCCTCACACACCGTGCCCTCAATAAGTCTGGACCAGAGGCTATTCGCGCTCTGGTGACCTACTACACCCCTGGTAGAGCACTCCGCTCTTCCAGCAAAAGCTTGCTCGTTGTCCCCCTATAGCTAAGGCCAGATGGGGCGGAAGGTCCTTTCGCTTTCTTGCACCCAGACTTTGGAATACGCTCCCCAATGACCTCAAGGTGATTTCTTCCCACACTTTGTTCCGTAAAGCGCTTAAGACCTGGCTATTTCAACAAGCCTATCTTTAATTCCCCCTCTGGTGATTTTTGAGCTCTCAGTTTATGATCATCAGCGCCTTGATGACTTCGGGTTTAGTTGCGCTATCTACAAATTTCCATTAATAATAATAATAATAATAATAACACATGGCATTTCTCATCAGTATCATTCCACACATGGCATTTCTCATCAGTATCATTTCATAAATGGCATTTCTCATTAGGCATCATTTCATACATGGCATTTCTCATTTGGCATCATTCTACACTTGGCATTTCTCAGCAGTATCATTCCATACATGGCATTACTCAGCATGCATCATTCTACACATGGCATTTCTCAGCAGTTTCATTCCATGCATGGCATTTCTCAGTAGGCATCATTCTACACATGGCATTTCTCAGTAGGCATCATTCCATACATGGCATTTCAAAGTAGGCATTATTCTACACATGGCATTTCTTAGCAGTCACATTCCACACATGGCATTTCTCAGTAGGCATTATTCTACACATGGCATTTCTCAGCAGTCACATTCCACACATGGCATTTCTCAGTAGGCATCATTCCACACATGGCATTTCTCAGTAGGCATCTTTCCACACATGGCATTTCTCAGTAGTATCATTCCATACATGGCAGTTTTCAGTAGGCATCATTCTACACATGGCATTTCTCAGCAGTCACATTCCACACATGGCATTTATCAGTAGGCATCATTCTACACATGGCATTTCTCAGTAGGCATTATTCTACACATGGCATTACTCAGTAGGCATAACTCTACACATGGCATTTCTCAGTAGGCATCATTCCGTACGTGGCATTTCTCAGTAGGCTTCATTCTACACATGGCATTTCTCAGCAGTATCATTCCACACCTGGCATTTCTCAGTAAGCGTCATTCTACACATGGCATGTCTCAGTAGGCGTCATTCTATTCTACTCATGGCATTTCTCAGTAGGCATCCTTCTACACATGGCATTTCTCAGTAGGAGTCATTCTACACATGGCATTTCTCAGTAGGCGTCATTCTATTCTACTCATGGCATTTCTCAGTAGGCATCATTCTACACATGACATTTCTCAGTAGGCATCACTCTACATATGGCATTCCTCAGTAGGCATCATTCTACACATGGCATTTCTCAGTAGGCGTCATTTCACACATGGCATTTCTCAGTAGGCATCATTCTACACAAGGGGTTTCTCAGTAGGCGTCATTCTACACATGGCATTTCTCAGTAGGCGTCCTTCGACACATCATTACTCAGTGGGCATCATTCCATGCATGGCATTTCTCAGTAAAGGTCACTCTACATATGGTATTTCTCAGTAGGCATCATTCTACACATGACATTTCTCAGTAGGCATCATTCAACACGTCATTACTCAGTGGGCATCATTCCATGCATGGCATTTCTCAGTAGGCATCACTCTACACATGGCATTTCTCAGTAGGCGTCATTCTACACTTGGCATTTTTCAGTAGGCGTCATTCTACAGATGGCAGTTCTCATCAGGCGTCACTCTACACATGGCATTTCTCAGTAGGCGTCATTCAATGATATTTCCCAGTATTTTAGTTGTAGTAATAAATAACTTCTGGCAATTCTTGTATTTGTTTTCGGATTAGTTTTAGTAAGACCAGGACGGCATTCAATATTGTAAACCATTCTTTTGATTTAGTCTGAATTTTGTGTTGAAGTCACAGAGTTTTGGAGCTGATTATGTCTCCTATATAATTTACCTTCCAGTTTTTAAAGATTAGAGGGTCCTTAGTTGGAAGGCGGTAAGTCACAGTGAGTGAGTGAGTGAGTGAGTGATTGAGTGAGTGAGTGAGTGCGTGAGTGAGGGAGTGAGTGACCGTCCTGCCTCCACAGAAGCGGTCGCTCCTTCACGCTGCTCCCTGCCAGACCAGTGGTATCGTAGCGCTTCTGCCAAACTGCTCTGTGCCACTAAATTAACTATAGGCACACTGCTTACTGCTCATTATTGCCTGAACACTCGCTTTGCATTTTTGTAGGGCTTTTACCGCTAGACGGCTGTGCATTCATTATACTATTGTGCTCTGCCCGCTTTGCCTGATTTAATTTAATTTATTTATTGGGCCGGTGCCTCTGGACATCTGTTAGCGTTTGTAAAGCTGTGCCCCAATATCGCCCTGTTTCGCCTTTGGCTTGCTACCATCTTGTTTATTGTTGTTGTGCCTTTATCCCGGCTCCCCCCCACGATCCCGCCTCCCAGCTGGCCCTCCCTCGCCCCTCCCCCCACCACTATCTACATATGACAGATGCATATGCGCGCAGCAGTCGCGCCCCATGCGCGCCGAAGGTGCGCCAAAGGTAAGCCCATCTACGCCCGTCCGCGCCTGGACCGCGCCCAGACCAGACCCCCTGGTCCCCGCAAACACCTCTCCACCCGCATAACGTACGCCGTCGATACCCTACTGGCCCTCAACCCCGGACGCACACCACAATGCTGCAAAGCTACCCCAGGACACACCCATGGACCATTCGCCTGCCTCTCCTGCAAGTTTTCCTGCATCAAGACACACACCAAACCCACCTCCTCCGAACACACCTCCGACTCTAACCACCTGAAGTGCATCCTGCTGAACACCCGCTCGATCCACAGACACGCCACCGAACTCTGGGATCTACTCGACACCACATCACCGGACGTCGCCTTCCTTACTGAAACATGGATGAACGCCTCATCAGCACCCGACATAGCCATAGCCATCCCGGACAATTACAAGATCATCCGAAAAGACCGCCCCATCCAAACAGGAGGAGGTATCGCCATCGTCCATAAAAACACCATCCGAATCACGACTAGCTCCGATGACAACCTCGCGGCCGCCGAACACCTTCACTTCCAAATCCACACCGACCCCAGGACCACACTTAGAGGCACCCTCATCTACAGACCACCAGGAACCCGCACAAAATTCAACGAAGACATCACGGACTTCATCAGCCCACATGCCCTCTCATCCGAGAACTACATCCTACTGGGAGACCTCAACTTCCACCTGGAAAAGAAAAACGACAGCAACACATCCACCCTTCTGGACAACTTGGCCAATCTCGGACTCAAACAACTTGTTAACACCCCCACTCACCTAGCCGGACACACGCTCGACCCTATCTTCACTTCCAGCAAACACATCTCCTTCGATCACACCACAACTCTTCACTGGATGGACCACAGCTGCGTCCACTTCAGCTACAAAAAGACCTCGACCCACAACCCCCCACAACCTATTCCTCGAAGAAACTGGAACAAAATCACCACCGACCAAATCTTCACATCGCTTAACCAAAACCCCCCCACCATTTCATCGGACCCAAACCAAGCTGCCACCAAACTCACACAATGGATCACCCACAGCGCTGACGAATTAGCACCCTTGAAAAACCACCAGATCAAACACAGTAGCAAAAAGGCCCCCTGGTTCAACGATGATCTTAAGAAATCCAAAAAGCTACGCCGCTTTCTCGAGAAAACCTGGAGAAAAAACCCTACCACTGACAACCTGACAACCTTCAAAGACGCCATCCGCAAACACCACCAATTGATCCGATCCTCCAAGAAATCCGCATTCAAGGATCGACTCAACAAAAATGCCCACAACAGCAAGGAACTATTCAACATCGTCAAAGAATTTACCAACCCCACCGCCGGCTCCAACGACATCACTCCCTCCCAAGACCTCTGTGACTCTTTATCATCTTTCTTCTACAACAAAATCGCCGACATACATAACAGCTTCAAAAACCAGACCGACCAACAAACCACTCCACCCACCCCCGAACCAAAACAGCACTCTCACAACCTTTACGCCTGGAACCCAATCACTACAGAAGACACCATCCGCCTGATGAACTCCATCCACTCAGGCTCACCAACCGACCCATGTCCCCACCACATCTTCAATAAAGCAGACTCCATCATAGCACCCCATCTCCGCGATGTCATCAACTGCTCCCTCAACTCTGCAACCTTCCCGGAAATCTGGAAACATGCCGAACTCAACGCCCTCCTGAAGAAACCCACAGCAGACCCCTCGGAACTTAAGAACTACCGCCCCATCTCACTCCTCCCTTTCCCGGCCAAAGTCATTGAAAAAGCCGTCAATAATTAGCTCGCCGCCTTCCTCGAATACAACAAATCACTCAACCCATCACAATCCGGCTTCCGAGCCAAACACAGCACCGAAACCACACTTATCGCAGCTACAGACATCTGAACACTACTGGATCACGGAGAAACAGTTGCCCTCATCTTACTTGACCTCTCAGCAGCCTTCGACACAGTCTGTCACAGCACCCTCATACAACGCCTCAACAACGTCGGAATACAAGGAAAAGCATTGGACTGGATCATCTCGTTCCTCGCCGGAAGAACCCAGAGAGTCCGCCTCCCCCCTTTCAGATCAGAGGCCACCGAAGTCATCTGCGGCGTACCACAAGGATCATCGCTCAGTCCCACTCTCTTCAACGTATACATGAGCCCCCTCGCATCCATAGCGCGACAACACAACCTCAACATCATCTCCTACGCAGACGACACCCAACTGATACTCTCCCTCACCACAGACCCTAACACCGCCTGTTAGACCTGGCACCTTGGCGTGAGTTTCCCTTCCACTTTTTGCTGTTGTGCCTCAGATGTTTTTGCTGGTGTCCGCTGCTCAGGCCACTGCGCCACGGCCAACCCGTGCCGCAGTGCAAGTGCTCCCTACTGTAAAGTGTACATGTGATTGATGTCCCTGATTGGTTCATTGGATTTACTGTCAGTCCCTAGTAAAGTGCACCAGAAGTGTCAGGGCTTGTGAATGCCAATACTGCTAGTGGGCCTGCAGCGCTGGTTGCGCCACCCACAGAAGCAGCCTTAAAATGTGTCTAGGGTCTGCCACTGCAGAACCTGCGTGCAGTCTGGTACTGTCATGCTGGCTGGGCAAGTGCACACATTTGCCAGCCCCTAAACCTTCCCTTAACTTCATATTAGTCACCCCCATGGTAGGCCTGAGGGCAGGGTGCATTGTAAGTGTAAGGTAGGACATGCTCTGATGTGTGTGGCATGTCCTAATAGTGAATTACTGCCAAATTCGTTTTTCACTATTGTAAGGCTACCTGCTCCCTTTAGGCCAGATGGGCTGCTGGAATTATTACACTCTATAATCCCAGCAGGCTCAGGGAACATGGTAGAAATTAATGTTTGGTATGCCTGAACTCAGAATAATAAAATACTTCTTTTAGTAAAGTTTATTTTAATATCCTGTGTTTGCAAATGCTACTTTTAGAAAGCTAGCATTTGCTTGCCTAACCATTTCAGCCCGCCTCTGCATGGATGTGGATCTGACTGTCTGGTGTGTGAGTGACAGGGCTGGGGGATGACAGGTGGTGAATGGCAGAATTACACCTTAGTGGGAGGTGGGAGTTTCCCTGAACTATGCATCAGGCTGTGCTCTGCCACCACAATGCTGGCTCCGCCCCTCTGGGGAGCGACTGATGACTCAGCCTGCACCTGGCCCAGGAAGGACCGAAGCTTGTCAACAAAGTGCTCCTGGCAGCCCCTGTCCCCACAATGCTGGCTCCGCCCCCCTGGGGAGCGGCTGATGTGCCTGCCCTCACACTGAATGAAGAAACCAGAAGTACCCACAACAAGTGCTCAGGGACTGAGAGCAGTTAGGCAAAGGCCCCCCTGGCCTGTAAGAACAAAAGAAACTGGGTATAAAAGTAGGAGCCCTGCTCCTTGTAAATTAGATCCTGTTTGTGCTACAGAAGAAACTCTGCCCGAAGAGAAGGACCTGGAAGAAGACTACAAGGAGGAGTGCTGTCTCTGGCCTGTGTCTGGTGCCTTGCTGCAGAAGGAGAGGAGAGAAAAGACTACAAGAGACTTTTGCTTTTATTGAACTCTGTGCCAAACTCTGCTAAAAGATCTCCAAGGGCTTGCTGTGGAACTTGCCCCCTGACCAGCGCCCCAGGAACAGTGGGCGCTACCCCCTGACAGAGGAACCGCTGTGAAACGCTGCTTTCCCCCTGCACGCCTATCCAGGAAAAGCGGAGCGCGCTGTGACCATCGCGCTCTTCATCACGCTCTGGGTGTTGCCCTCCCTCTGAACACCGTGACTGCCGCCTGCCAGGCCCAGAAGCATCGCAAGGACCAGCCCAGCTGATCCGAGCACCGTGACTGGCCCCGAGCTGCAGCTCGCAACGTGAAGAAAGGTCGTGCCCGGTGCCTGCTTGCACCCCTGCGTGTCTTGTGCCCCTGAACTCGCCGGCCGCTGTCCGAGAAACAGCTGCGGCGTGTGGTGCAAGAACGCCGCCTGGATTGCCTGTGGCGTACTCTGTGGATCGCCGCCCCCTGCGTGTGCCCCCTCTGTGAGGAAAACCCGAGGTGCTCTGTCCCTGTGACCCGGCCCGCGCCGCAACGCCAACCTCCGAGCCAGAGCCGAGCCGCCGCTCGCTCCAACCCCGGGAGGAAGACACCGCGACACGGATCACCGCGCCGACCTGCGCCCTGACTGCCTCAGCAAGAAAAGGTACTGTTGATTGCCCCGCGGTGCGAGCATTTGGCCTGCCTCGCTCGCACCGCCCTCTGACCAGCGCAGCCCTCGGAGCCGCGTGTTGAGCGCTCCCAGGGCCCCCGCTCTCTCTCCCGCCAGCCGCGCACAGCCATGCAGCTCGCACTGAGAGGCGGACGCGAGCTGACCTACCGCCGCTCCCGCCAGAAGCATGAGCCCGGGCCGGTCGGGCCCATTTGATTACCGGAGGTGCAGCGAGGCTTCAGCAGGCGCCCCGCCTTCTTGAGAACGTCGAACAAGACAGCCCCAGATAATATCGTATTGGGGGAATAAGAGAAATAAGCTGATTTAAACACTGTGACTTTGCTAAGAGTAACTGGAACCTCACATTTTGAAGTAATTGAACTGTATTCACAAGCCTGCTGCTAAAAACATATAAAGAAAATATATTTTACTACAATACAGTTTGGTGTCATTGTGTGGTGGGTTGGTGGTGATGGTGTGATGCTGCAAATGTTTAACCATATGTGCCCCAGAGATTAGCCTAGACTGCTTGCGCCACACTGCCTAGAGGGTGAGCAGGGGTTATTCTTGAAGGTAATCCTTTGCCCTGACTTGGGAGAGAGGGTCCCTGCTTGTCGCTAGTGCTGCACTGCTCCAACCAGAGACCCCCATTTCCAACATTGGACGCAGCGGTGAGGATAGCGAATTTACATTTGCAGTGTCTTTACCTTAACTACTGACCATTGCACGGTGATTACAGTCCAGTAACTTAGCCACAGACTTTTTTTTTCTGCTAAGAAGAAGATCCCTAGTGTTGACATCATGCCTGGCACCAACAGCATAGAGAGGGCAGAATCCGTAACCTCTGATGTGTTGGAAGTAGAATGGGATGCATCAAAGCTGGATGACTACACAAGAAAGGAACTGAGGTTCTTCTGCAAGAAATTCAAGGCTCCACACGTGGGGTGCAGAAACAAACCAGAGCTCTACAAGGCCCTGAAAGCCTGGGTGGAGTCAAGGAATCCACCTGAGGATGAGAATGCACCTGGAAATCTTGTGGTACCTGAGCGACCAGACAGCGTCCATAGCTTTGGCAGAGGCCTGTCGCCAGAGGAGCTGGCAGACAGACAGGCAACCAGGGATCATGAAATGAAGCTGGCAGAATTGAAATTGAAGGGCCAACTGGAGCTTGAGAGCAAAAGAATGGCTCTGGAAGAGCTAAGAATCCAAATGGATCATGAAGTGAAATTGAGGGAGATGAGTCTAAAGGAGAAAAGTTTGGATCATCCTCCCTCTGGTGGCAGCACAACGCCGGTGCAGGTAGAGTCCAAGGTATACATCCCCAAAGATGTAGTCAAGGAGTTCTTTAGGGGGGATGACATAGGACAGTGGTTTAGGGCATATGAGGTAGCCATGTCCTCCCACCGGGTCCCTGACAAGGATTGGGGAGCGGGGTTGTGGGGGAGGTTCCTTAGCGAAGGGCGGGACACCCTGCTAGATTTGCCCACTGAAGAACAGAGTTCCTATCCCCACATGAAAGAGGCCTTAATGACCAGATATGGGCTTACCCCTGAAATGTATAGACAGAGGTTCAGGGGGTGTGAGAAGCGTCCTGGGGGTACATATGTGGAATATGTGACTTTTTTTTGCAGAGCCCTGGATGGTTGGGTGAAGGGTAACAAGGTGAATGATTTTCAAGGTCTCTTTGATTTAATTGCATGGGAGCACTTGTCTAGTAATTGTTTTCCT
This sequence comes from Lissotriton helveticus, assembly GCF_964261635.1. Classification (NCBI taxonomy): domain Eukaryota; kingdom Metazoa; phylum Chordata; class Amphibia; order Caudata; family Salamandridae; genus Lissotriton; species Lissotriton helveticus. The sequence goes on from NC_136059.1 coordinate 186,740,209, forward strand.
GAGCTACGCCAGCACCTGATTGATAGCAAGCTGTCCAACCCGAGGAAGCTTGCTGAGGAGGCGGACCGCTGGCTCAGCACCAGGGTCCACAAGGGTCCAGGGGGAGACTCCGCCAAGGGTGGGCAGGGTCCCCAGCAGAAGAGTGGGGGGGACAGGGGTAAACAGAAAGGGTTCCCTAAAGGCCCCCAAAGTAATCCCCAAGGGAACCAGCAGAAAGGTTCTCAGCCTCCCCCACCCCCGAAGCAGAACGGGGCCCCGACAGGTAAACCTGTTCCAAAGGGGCCCTTCAATTGTTACAGATGTGGTGACCCGGGGCACATTGCCAGTGACCCCAAGTGTCGCCTATTTGGAAAAACAGCACCCACTGGTGCTCCACCCTGGCAAGTGACTAGTGTTCACTTAGGGGAAGAAGTGATGGTCCCAGGGGGTGGAGATCCTGTTCAGATGACCCTAGTCTCACTAGGAGACAGTGAAATGGTCCCTACAAACTACCTGCCCTCTAACACTAAGAAATATGGGCAGGTGGTGACCATCAATGGTAGGAAAGCTGAGGCTCTTAGAGACACAGGAGCCAGTGTGACTGCAGTGAGGCAGCACCTGGTGTCTCAAGAGCAGGTTGTACCCCATGCCTACTGTAGGGTTGTCAACGCTGACAATTCAGAGAGTCAGTGTCCGATGGCTCAAGTTCCCTTCGAGTGGGGGGGGGTCTCTGGTACTCTGCAGGTCTGTGTGAGGAAAACTATGCCTGTGGACTGTTTGCTAGGGAATGACTTGGAGGACTCCCCTTGGGAAAAGGTGGAGAAGACGACTCACCTGAAGATGGTGGGTCTACCTGACTGGGCGTGCGTGACCACCCGGTCAATGGCAGCCAGTAGGGGTGATCAAGAGGTCCTGGGGCCTGAAGGAGAGGCCCAGGAACCGGCCTTAGGGAGAAGGCGCAGGGTGCGCGGGAAACCGGCCCCTGAAGTTCCCACGGTCCAGGAGGAAGCAGACCTTGAGGGGGATGCCCTGGAGCCTACTGGGGAACAGATTGCTGAACTGGGGGACCTGCCTGAGCTGACCCATTGGCAGCAAGAAGGAGGCCCCTCCAGGGAGGAATTCTGCAGGGAGCAGAAAGAATGCCCTTCTCTCGTGGGTATGCGGCAGCAGGCTGCAGACCAGGCCAATGGTTTTCAGGCCAAAACACATTATGTGTACTGGGAGAATGACCTCCTGTATTCCGAGCCTAAGGCTGCTGAACCTGGGTCAGCCCGTGTGCTGGTGGTACCCCAGAAGTTCAGAGCCTTCCTACTGGGACTGGCTCATGATGTGCCGTTAGCAGGGCATTTGGGGATGGACAAGACCTATGATAGGCTTGTCACCCACTTTTACTGGCCCCAAATGCACAAGAGCTCAGATGCTCATTGTAGGACCTGTCCAACTTGCCAGGCAAGTGGGAAGTGCGGAGGGAAGAACAAGGCTCCCCTCCAACCATTCCCTGTGGTCAGTACTCCATTCCAACGAGTGGGTATTGACATTGCTGGGCCTCTGGACCCCAAGACAGCCATGGGCAACAGGTTCATCCTGGTCTTGGTGGACCATGCCACCCGGTACCCTGAAGCCATCCCTCTGAGGACAGTGATGGCCCCCGTGGTGGGACGTGCACTGATGGGAATTTTCTCACGAGTGGGATTCCCTCTAGAGGTGGTGAGCGACAGGGGGACCAACTTCATATCCAAGTATATGAAGTCCCTGTGGCAAGAGTGTGGTGTAACCTACAAGTTCACCACCCCTTACCATCCCCAAGGAAATGGGTTGGTTGAAAGGTTCAACCGAACCCTGAAGGGCATGATCATGGGCCTGAAGGTCCAATGAGGCGTAAGTGGGACGTCCTCTTACCATGCCTACTCTTTGCATACCGTGAGGTGCCACAGAAGTCCCTAGGGTTCAGCCCCTTTGAACTTCTGTATGGTCACCCCGTGAGAGGACCTCTGAGTTTGGTAAAGGAAGGCTGGGAGCAATCTCCCAGGAAACCTCCCCAGAATGTATACAGTTACATGCTGGCCTTCAGAAACCAGACCAGGCGCTTCAGGAAACTTGCTGAGGCAAATCTAGAAGCTAGCCAGGAAGAAATGAAGCGGTGGTACGACCAGAATGCCACTCTGGTAGAGCTTCAGCCTGGACAAGAGGTGTGGGTCTTGGCCCCAGTGGAGCCTTGTGCACTTCAGGATAAGTGGACAGGTCCATTTGAGGTTGTGGAGCGCAAGAGTCCGGTAACCTACTTGGTGGACATGCAGTCTCCCAGGAACCCTTTGAGGGTCCTACATGTTAACCGCCTTAAGCCCCACTTGAAAAGGTCCGAAGTGGGCATGTTGTTGGCAACTGATGATGGAATGGAGGAGGAGTCGGAGCCTCTTCCTGACCTCTTAGTGGCCTCTGAGAAAGATGGGTCAGTGGATGGAGTTAACCTCTCACCCACCCTGACCCCTGAGCAACAGGAAGACTGCCGCCAATTGCTGGGGCAGTTTCCAGATCTGTTCTCCCTGGTTCCTGGTGTCACAGATTGGTGTGTCCATGATGTGGACACAGGAGACAGCTTACCTGTGAAGCATAAGGCTTACAGAGTGACTGACAGGGTCAGGGCCTGCATCAAGGAGGAGGTCTCCAAGATGCTTGCTCTTAGGGTGGTTGAGTCCTCCAGCAGTCCTTGGTCCAGCCCCGGGGTCTTGGTCCCAAACGGTGCTGCGCCGGGAGCCACACCTGAACTCCGGTTCTGTGTGGACTACAGAGGACTCAATTCAGTCACCAAGACTGACGCGCACCCTATCCCCAGAGCTGATGAGCTCATTGATCGGCTAGGGGCCGCCCGGTTCCTCAGCACGTTTGATTTAACGTCTGGGTACTGGCAGATCGCCTTGACCGATGGGGCAAAAGAGAGGTCAGCATTCTCTACACCAGATGGGCATTTCCAGTTCCGGGTTATGCCATTTGGAATGAAGAATGCCCCTGCCACCTTTCAGAGGTTGGTCAACCAGGTGTTGGTTGGGCTGGATGAGTTCAGTGCCGCCTACCTGGATGACATCGCAGTGTTCAGTGGTACCTGGCCAGAACACCTGCGACACCTCTGGGAAGTGTTGATGGCGCTGCGCAAGGCAGGCCTCACAATCAAGGCAAGAAAGTGCCAGATTCGGCAGGGTTCAGTGGTGTACTTGGGACACCAAGTGGGGAGTGGCAAGGTGGCACCCTTGCAACCCAAAATTTAGACCATCCTGGCTTGGGATGGGAACCCCCCAAGACCCAGACTGCAGTGAGAGCCTTCCTGGGGCTCACTGGGTATTACAGGAGGTTTGTCAAGGGCTATGGTACTATTGTGACCCCCTTGACAGAGCTGACTTCTAAGAAGCAGCCCAGGAATGTGATTTGGACTGACACCTGTCAGAAGGCTTTTGACACCCTGAAGACTGCCATGTGCACGGCGCCCGTGCTCTTGGCTCCTGATTTCTCCAAGGAATTCATAGTGCAAACAGACGCTTCAGAGCATGGTGTAGGGGCTGTTCTCTCACAGATGACTGAGGAGGGCTGGGACCAACCTGTAGCCTTCATCAGTAGGAGGTTACTTCCACGGGAAAGTAGGTGGAGTGCAATAGAGCGAGAAGCATTTGCTGTGGTCTGGGCGCTGAAGAAGCTAAGACCCTACTTGTTTGGGTCTCACTTCCGGGTTCAGACAGACCACAGGCCCCTCAGATGGTTAATGCAAATGAGGGGTGAGAACCCAAAACTGTTGAGGTGGTCCATCTCCCTACAGGGTATGGACTTCACGGTGGAACACCGCCCTGGCACAGCTCACGCCAATGCTGACGGTCTGTCCAGGTTTTTCCGCCTTAGTGATGTGGAACTCCCTGGGGAAGGGTAGTTCCCCCCACATTTCAGCTGGAGGGGACACGTGTTAGACCTGGCACCTTGGCGTGAGTTTCCCTTCCACTTTTTGCTGTTGTGCCTCAGATGTTTTTGCTGGTGTCCGCTGCTCAGGCCACTGCGCCACGGCCAACCCGTGCCGCAGTGCAAGTGCTCCCTACTGTAAAGTGTACATGTGATTGATGTCCCTGATTGGTTCATTGGATTTACTGTCAGTCCCTAGTAAAGTGCACCAGGAGTGCCAGGGCTTGTGAATGCCAATACTGCTAGTGGGCCTGCAGCGCTGGTTGCGCCACCCACAGAAGCAGCCTTAAAATGTGTCTAGGGTCTGCCACTGCAGAACCTGCGTGCAGTCTGGTACTGTCATGCTGGCTAGGCAAGTGCACACACTTGCCAGCCCCTAAACCTTCCCTTAACTTCATATTAGTCACCCCTATGGTAGGCCTGAGGGCAGGGTGCATTGTAAGTGTAAGGTAGGACATGCTCTGATGTGTGTGGCATGTCCTAATAGTGAATTACTGCCAAATTCGTTTTTCACTATTGTAAGGCTACCTGCTCCCTTTAGGCCAGATGGGCTGCTGGAATTATTACACTCTATAATCCCAGCAGGCTCAGGGAACATGGTAGAAATTAATGTTTGGTATGCCTGAACTCAGAATAATAAAATACTTCTTTTAGTAAAGTTTATTTTAATATTCTGTGTTTGCAAATGCTACTTTTAGAAAGCTAGCATTTGCTTGCCTAACCATTTCAGCCCGCCTCTGCTTGGATGTGGATCTGACTGTCTGGTGTGTGTGAGTGACAGGGCTGGGGGATAACAGGTGGTGAATGGCAGAATTACACCTTAGTGGGAGGTGGGAGTTTCCCTGAACTATGCATCAGGCTGTGCTCTGCCACCACAATGTGTAGTGTAGTTCCTATCTTCCCAATAGGCTCTGCGCATTGGAATAATACCTACAGCAGTAAAGGCCTAGGCCAGACGTTAACTAGGTCTACTACTGTCGATACTAGACTTAAGTTTTGGGTTTGCCAGCGTAGCTCAGAGTTCGCTAGAAACTTTCTCGAATGTTCAGGAAAGAATTAACTCCCCTGATTAGACAAGAAGGGATTTAGTTTCTGACAACCATAGAACATGACAACTTTGCTCTCCCCTAATCAAGAGTGTATCTCCAGAGTCGTGTGAGCACAAGGCAATTATTTTACTCAGTCAGTACGTGCATTCTTAGTCTCATCAGATTGTAGAGAAAAGGAAGAGACGGGCGTGTTCAATAAAAAGGTGTTATTTATTGATCAGTCTCTTTTCTCGTACCAGAGAAATGGATCGATATTATTGCAATACTTATAGTTAAGTAAAGTGCATACATTAAAAGCAATAGTATAAAGTAATACTGTAAAAACATTGATATGGTTTCTGAGCCATATGATGTTTAAAATGATTAAAATATATTTACATACACATATACATTTGACTAAACGTACTCAACTGGTGTTTTTAAATACGCCTACCCCGTGTACCTGACCTAAGTCTAATGCGTGGGCGGGAATAGAAAGTTACAGTTTAAGTTAAGTTTGTTTTTGCCAAGTGAATAACTAAAGAATTCTCTGTGAGGGGTTATTCAGTTCTGTACCTGGAAGTTAGGATGAATGAGGAATGGTATCTCTTTCTCTGCTCTCGATATTCCAGGCTGCCTGCGAGGGCTGCCCAGAAACGCCAGTGCTGGATTCTCGGCAGGAGAAAGCAGCGCGTCTCTCAGCGCGTCAGGAAGGCGGGGCTGCTGCCAGCGGGGTCTGCTCTGCTTCTGGGCTTCGGCAAGTATGGCTGCTCCGTCTCGTCACCACGCGTGTGTTTGCATAGGGCAAGATCGGCAATATTTATACCTTAAAGGTGCCGAGATTGACGTAAGGATGGACATAGATACGTCAATAAAGATGTCATACGACTTGCTCGTTAGCACATTCTTTTACTGAAGTTCTCTGTGAAATCAAAACAATGGCCGCACGGATTTTCCAGGTTGTCATAGGTTTGATTTGTTATGAGAACGTTGTATGCCTTATCAGGGGCTGGAGGAATGTCGCTTGTCTAATTAGATCTCAAGCGTTATGACCTAATCAGATAACACGTTCCTGTGCCGTAGTGTGACTGCGTCTGATAACGGTATCTGCATCATGGGGGCTTTTCTTGCCTCATGGGCTGACTGTTAGTTAACTTGATAGTTAGTTTAACCAGAATAGGGTCAGGAATAGGGGGATCGATTCAGAACCTATAGGAATACATGACACCCACTCCACGCTAACTATGGTCATATTTACGAATCTATGCATAGTATAACATAGTACAACATACTATAGAGTATAGTGTATACCTCACCACCCCAAAATACATAAATGCATTTTGAAATTTTCAAATATACTGAAAAATTGCAGTCATATATATTGTATGCACTTAAGCTATGAATTAAACGCTAAAGTAAACACGCATTTGTAGACATTATTGCTTATTTGGTATATGAGAAATACACATGAAATGGCTCTTAATATGGCTATACAGAAAGAAAGTTCGAGACCATTTCATCACATAATAAAATATTTGTGAACATACCAGCGGGCAACTAAAGTTTATAAAGTATCTAAAAATAGAAATCTTAGTTCTCTAGGAATAGTTTCTTACTTTAAGCAGAAGATAAGTGTCCCGAAAATTTTGTAAAAAATAATTTGGGGCTGCTAAAAAAATTGCTGTCCGTGAACTGGTGGGAAAAATTGTTCATGTGACTTTATTTTTAAAGTTGAAGGCCGAATTCAGGGAACGCCGTGTGCGAGCCTGCTCAAAAGTCTCTATTTCTGTTCTGGAGAGAACATCATATCATTAAGGCTTTCGAAAAAACTGTCAACAGCTTCATGGGAAAGTTCCACTAGGTCGGAAATAGGTGTAACCATGCATTCGTGCGCATGATTGTCTCCATTGACATTCTGATTCGCATTGCTGACAGAAGGTCGTACCTGATCAATGCTGCTTTCATCTTGAACTTCACTACTCTTCAATCGTAGTGGTGAAGATTCCACGAATGCCGTCATCAGGATTGGCAGCCTTTGAGGGCAGCACAAAGCGTGAACCTTGGTAGGAACCAACAATGTATCTGCATCCACTGGCGCATCCGATTGTAGCGTCAGACAGGTGTCTAACACGCATTCTTCTCCGCATAGCAGACATCTCAATACAGGTAAAACACATCTTTGCCACATTGGTCGAAATGATAGAAACCAAGTCATGTTCAGGTCTCTAAGCCGGGAGAGTCCCAGGATTTTTGATATCCGGTCCCGGTATCCAATGGCTAGGATTGTTTCTTCCATTGTCGCAAGAGCTTGATCTGTGACATGGGTTGCCATAACGAAAAATAAGGACTAAGAATAGGATTCCTGCAATTAGTCCCAGGATCAGGGGAAGTCCGCCAAAAATCGAATGGACGAAATCTGGAAAAATACCCAGTATGGCTTTGAATGGTGTTAATGCCATCGAAAATACTGTCTTAAATACCTTTGAGACCCCAGTGGTATCAGAAATATTTAAGATTTCGCTCAGGATTTCCGCGAAATGTACGGGGGAATTAGTTGATAATAATGTATGTATCTCTGCAGTCGTCCTTGCGACTTGTAGATCATACGTTTCTTTTGATGACGAGAGCCTTGTAGGCGTCTGAAGAAGCACTGTTTTCATTCTGCTTAAAGTATCTATTCGAATAGAAGTAATTTTCAAACTGGGCCATGCCCTTGCCTCCCTGTCTGGAAAGGAGCTGGGGAACAAAGAACGTCCACAGCACTTGACCTTCGCAGTCGTAGTGACTAGATAAGGAGTCCCGGGCATAAGACTACAACATTTGCGGTCTACAATAAGAATGTAACTCCCATTATAGAGTCTTTGAAAGAATGGTTCTATTTCAGTTGCAGGTGCGCCTTGCTGGTGACATGAAAGGTTGTATGAATTCCCTTCACAGGCTCCATGCAAACTAATTCCGTTACACAGAAGCGTGCCGCTTGGTGACATAGCACAATTGTTGCCACTAAGAAACACTTTCTGTCCTTTATTACTGACACATGCATGTGAATAGGGCAGGTTCCAAGTTGTTTTAAGGTACCCCTTCCCCAATTTCTCGTACATGCCAGCCTGTATATATTTTTGGCAGTATTGAAACCTGAAGGTTGAGATTGGAATATTTATGATTCCGTGGATTATCCATTCACTGACAGGTCGTTCTGACATTGTCATTGGTAATCTTTCTAGTTTTTCAATGCTCAAGATTGTATAATCAGCACCCTTTTGCGCCATACCGATTTGTCTATCAGTAAGGTTAAAGATTTGGAATAGTGACGTTGTGTTGATTAAACGCCAAGGCACATAGCCTGAACGCAGATTTTGTAACGTCCAGCCAAGCTGTACAATAGAACGCAATTGTGACTGACCATGTTGTAATAACAGTAAGTCTTGCGATAATATATTGATTGCTGAAGACACAATGCTGTCCAATGAAAAAATTCTGGAGGACAGAGTCATTAACCCATTGTCCACTACAGAAAGTGATTTTTCCAAATTAATACGGTCAATTTCCCGTATTCTCTCTGCTGTTTCAATTTGATTAACCTTCCAGGCCTCATTGTATGCTGCATATACAGAGGCTGCTATGAAACGCTTTTGACGCTGTTTGCGTGGTCCCATTATGAAATCACGCAAGTCAGCACCATCAGTAAGTAAAGTTAGGTGTTGCTTAATTTCAGGCAGTGTGGAAGTTTGTAGCCACTGAAGGCATAATTTGCCCACACTGTAGGTTGTTATTATCCCTGGGTGATGTATGTGGGGATATCTAGGGTCTGGCCTGGTCATTTTGAACCCCTGTGTTTTATTCAGGAATCTGTCTTGACAGTTATTTGTATCTGTGGGCCAGATCAACCATTGTTTCCAATCAGGATGTGTTCTGTTTTGGTTTAATATATGGTTTACGTCTATCTCTTCATCCGTATCAGAGCTATTGCTAAACATTGTTGGCTTTGGAATAGACGGTTTATTTAAATCTTTGATTTTGGCTAGGCCAGACAGGTGGTTTGTTGAACAGTGTCATTTAAAAATATCATTTGTTCTGGGATCATGCAAGCTCTAAACAAAGCTTCTAAACCCTGTACTTGCCATTCTTTTGTACCACAAACACTTTTCAAATCAACATTTTTGTCCCAATAATCAAATCCAAAAGTATTCATTTCTTCGAAGAATGAATCTGAATATATCAACTTTGTGTTGGTTATCATGGTTTTCATCCCTGTCTTGTTTGACAATTTAGAATAAAATGTTTCAGCATTACTTGTGTTAAAACCTGAAAAATATGAATATTTGTCGTAAACGGTTCTTGAGCTCCCTTTTGGAGGTGTTGCACAATGTTCCCATTGATTATAATTTAAAACATTTCTAGGTTGTGCAGATTTATGTAAAAAATGGTTACCATAGTGGTTATAGCAATACATACTATCATAATTTGTAGAACCTTGCAAATAATCATGTTTTGTAAATTTAGCAGACATTACTAAGTCAGACATCATGTTATTAATGCTTTCGAAGTCCCAATCATCAGCAAATGAGTTTGGTTTTGCAAAGTCACTCAAGGAGATCTTGATTTGGTGTGGATATTTCAGGATCTCGACCGGACCATAAATTTCATAGTCAGTGTTGTCCCAGGCTACCCCACCAGGTATAGGATTGGCTGTGAAGTTGGCTGAAGAAAGTTCTCTTTTCTCGACGTGTGAAGATGTGTGTGGTTTGAGGACCAAGTTGATGTTCTGACTTGCTGTGTCCATTTTAGCATATTTTCCCTCAATGAAGCGTCCCAAAGTTAATACCATGATGAGCCAAAGTATGAGGATAAATGCACCAAAACCCACCCAAAATTCAATCCATGGAGAAATCAGATATGTTTCTTTCAGTTGGTTCAAAAGTTCCTTAGCTTTGTCTTTAAAGGATTTTGATGATGGCTGTGTCTTTGATTCACTGAGGCTTTCAGAGGAATCATCGAAGTTGATGAAGTAGCCGGATGCAGTTCTGTCAATTGTTCCAATTGGTTCAGGATTTTTGTTTCTTGCATTTTCACTTGGTACTTCATTGTAGATTGGTGTGTCTCTGCTAAATGTTTTTATTTGGGTATTCAGAGGTCTGAGTTCTATTGCATCGTTGCATAGTCCTTGTTGTTCTTCTGTAGGCGTTTCGAATGTGATGAGCCTCTTTGTTAGGACCTCTGTACTGGTAGCAAACCTTGGTGTTCTGCTACTTATTGGGAGTCCACTTGGCCTACTGTTTGTTATCGGCCACATGTTGTGGTTTTACCAGGTCGATGGATACAACTCGGTTCTCCTTTTTACCAGCAAGTGGCGGTAGTACAACTGATCTTGTCCCGTTGACAGACAAGACAGGAACTGCTTTTCTGTAAGAAGGCCCAAATTCCTTCTTTACCGCGATCTTCTCCCTGACTAGATCCCCGACTTTTGGAATCCAGACAGGTCTTGCTGGGATAGGTGGTGATTCTTCAGTGGTTGTTGGCTGTTGTTTCAACTGTATGTTGCTCAGGTCTTTTCTTGTTTTGTTTAAGTCCTGCAAAATAGCCAAACGGTCTTTGACATCAAAGGTTTTTTCTTTCACCACTGAAGTCTGACTATCAATGTCAGAGATCATCATCCTAGTTCCAAATAATAATTCGTACGCACTGAATCCCTTCAGAGAATTTCTTGGCAGGTTATTGAGACTACGTTGGACACTTATTAGATGTTTGACCCACCCAGCTCCCGAACCTAATACCTTTGCCGTTATAGATTGCTTTATGTCACGGTTTTTTCTTTCAACAATTCCGTTCCCCTCAGGGTGAAATGGACAAGAGTACCGCAATTGCACGCCCATGCTGACCATGGCCTCCTTATAAGCCCGAGAGCTAAAAGCAGGACCATTGTCCGAATGCAGCATGCCAATTGCGTATGTGCCGATAAAGACTCGCAAATCTTTTATAACAGTTCTGGCGTCAGCCGTTCGCTGGGGCCACATCCATATAAATCTCGTGCATGAGTCCACTGCAACCAAGATATATTTATAGTTACCATCCTTTTGTAAGGGACCGCAGTGGTCTAGATAAACACAGGCTAATGGTTTATCCGAGATTAGAAGGGGCGCCTGCGCTGGACGTCTCACCGTCGATACTTTCATTTTTTGACATATTTCACATGCTAGAACATAGTTCCTCGTTTGTCTTCTCATTTGTGGCCACCAGTATCTCTGTTTTAATAATGATACTGTGGCTGAGACGCCAGCATGGATAGAAGCAAGCCCTTCGTGTGCCGCTATTATTAGTCCTAACCTATGTTCCATGTTTGGAATTGCCCTATCCCCCACTCCAGGGATTCGAGCAAAAGGAACATTGTTTGCATCAGTTATGTATGAGTATTTTACTGGAAAGCCTTTAGGGAGTGGTTCTATCGAATCCTTTTCTGAAGCGCTGACAGCTTGTAATATTTCGCTGTCTATTTTTGTTTTTGACCGGGTGACGGCAGCTACGGAAGCCGTTTGCACAGCTGCCTTCGCGGCCTCATCAGCCAATGAATTCCCTGCAACGTGAACGCCATCACGTTGATGACTCAGTGTATGTATCACGTGAGTCTTTGGTAGTTCTTTTTGTAAAAGAGCTACTTGTTCCCAGAGCATTTTATGCTTGATTGTGCCACCTTTCGCATCCTTGAAACCGTTCTGAAGCCAGATCTGCAAGTATTCATTATAAGACTGAACGCAATAATATGAATCGCACACTATGAGTGTGGGGAATTCTCGATCGGTATTTTCAAGCGCCATCTTGAATGCTAGTAGTTCAGCTCGCTGAGCTGTACAATCTCCTAGGGATTGTGTTTTAGTGATGGTTGGTTTAAATTTCCCTTCGTGCCAACGACCTTTAACAATCGCGCACGCAGCACTGTAAGCTTGTTTACCCCCTACTGCGGGTTGTGCTGATCCGTCTGTATATATTACACAGGCGTAATGTCTTAGAGGCAGAATGTCGATTGGCAGAGGATACGTCTTTTCATTTTTTAGATTTTTTAATTCTTCTAGTTCTTTAGAAAATTGTCAACCAGGCTATACTTGATAATTCATATCCTACGTATAAGACCGTTAAATGGGCAATTCTGGATTTTTTAAAATTGAATTTGTAACCCTCTGCTGCGAACCCAAGTATTATGGTGTTCACTCTTTTCAAGTGAGTATCCAAGTCATCGTCTGTTAAGTAAATGTCATCGACATAAGATAATGCTTCATCATCATATAGTTGCAGTAATTCTGTTACTCTCGCTGAGAATACCCCCGGGCTGTTCTTGTACCCCTGGGCTAACCAACAGAATTGCTTTTGAGTGCCATTTACTGAGAATGCAGTTAAATATCTGCTCTCTGGTGCTATGTTTTGACAAAAGAATCCATTGGAGATGTCCAAGGTTGTTTTGTATTTTTTGCGCACTATGTTATTCATTAGTGCAGCACTGTGTGAGTTTTGCACTGCAAAGGTTTTGCAACATGTGTTAAGGTGTCGGTAATCCAAAACTAGACGATATGAATTGTCTGGTTTGGAGACCGGAAACAAAGGATTGTTCATTTGTCAAGTGCAAGTTTCAATCACCCCCTGGTATTCTAGCTGATCTAGTATTTCATTTACCTGTTTTTTAGCTTCTTGCTTAATTGGGTACTGCCTTTGTGCAGTAGGTTGTGATTTTAACTGGATTTTGTGAGGAGGAGAATCCTCATCCCATCCTACATGATTTTTATATAAAGCAGGTGCTAAGGCCACTGCCCACTTTCTAGCAAGTGTGTATTTTTTATGAATCGGGATTTGATTCGAGAAGGCAGGCATAATTACTTCTTCGCCATGAGGGCACTCCCTGACAAACTCTGGTGGCCAGTCTTTTTCAGCTAGAAGGATGTCATAACCCTTGGAGAGGTTATCCCAAAATAGTCCCCTTATTTTCCTAGTCTTATCTCCCTCTATACGTAATGTTATCTCGTATATCTTGTGGGGTTTGCTAACTCTGGTGTCTGCAGTTTCCACTTGAAGATATTCATTCGTGTCCACTGTCTCCAGATGATTCATAAGGACTTTGCGAGCTATGCTCACTTCTGCTGCGCTGTCTAGCATTGTCTGAGCCCACTCTCCGTTTTTCAGTTGTGTCCTCAGTATTCTCGGCATTGTTAACTACCTTGATACTGGCTACCTTCTTTTTTGGAAATTGTAATTTCTTTTTTAGTTGAGCAGGTTCCTTGTCTTTGGACTTGGCGTGCTCTTCTCTTTGTTCTGATCGTCCTCTTCTTTCCGATTTCTGCGAGGAAGTCTGAAAAGATTGAGAGGGACGTGTATCAATGTCTCGATATCTATCAGGTTTTTTAATATTATCCCTATTTCTAAGGTTATATCTTTTCCCAGAGGGGTCACTCTGGGGTGACCTGTGTCTCTGGTTCGGAGATTTCTCCCTTCGCCTAGGAGACCTTCCTCGGGACTGGAATTTCTTTTCTTTTGGATTGGATTGTTTGTTTCCATCCCAGTTCTTTTTTGGTGAATTATTATTAAAACATATTTTTTCTGGACTTTCAGTCAGTTGCGGTTTTACTGGTATTCCACCTAAACTATCTCTACCTAGTTCTTCATAGGATTTTTCTATGATTCTGGCAATTTCAGCTGGTTGGTCTGCTATATCTGTATCTTTTAACCTCTGGCGGATCGCCACGTTTGCTGCTTCACCTTTTATATTGGCTAATAATATAGCCGAGACCTGCTTGAAGTCTTTCAGTAATTTCATACCAAGAGTTAAAGCTGGTTCTGGACCGTATTCATCTTGAATTTGTTTTAGCACATCTGGTATTACCGAAATGGATGGAACACCGTGCGTTTTTGTGTAGATTGAAGCAAAGACTGTACCCCAAGTGTCACAGTCCTCTATGTGTGGTGCGATTCCCATTGGGAGACATATAGTCAGAATCCTGTGTTTTTCTAGCGGGGTGGTGTCAGGAAACACCGCCTCTATTTGGGTGATTTTCTGTGCCAACCAGAATGGTATCTGTTCCCGTTTAGCCGGAACTTTACCTAGGCAGGATTGGATGTTCTGTGGTGTGATTTTATTTGTGTTCCCCTGGTGAGGGGTCAGCTGTGGAAGTTTAATCGCTGGCTGAATTGTTGAAGTCCGCATTACATACTGGACTAATTGTCTATGAATTTTTAGTAATTGTTTTAGCTGTATTAACAGCTCTCCTGTAGACATTCCTTCGATGTCTGGGTGTGGTGTGTATCCGGCTAAGACCGGCCACGTTGCTCCTGGTCTACCTAAAGGACCGAGCCTGGTGATGTGATTATTATGTATTAGGGCGCCATCAAATAAGAGCAAATGCTCTTGGAATTTGAGTGGTACTTCCACCTCCTCGAAAGGAGTGTAAATGTCGGGTGGAACCTCTATTTTGTAATAGTGGAAGTACTTTGTTACAGCATTTGCTGCTGGAAAATGTATCCATGTATAGTATACCTCTGTCTGCCGATATTCGTGTGCCTCAATTACGAATATGACTGTGCCACCTCTAGGTGTCAGTCCATTTTCTATAAGTTTTAAGGTTATAGATTTCCTTTTGGCGACCGGGATGAGTATTATATCCCCGTCCGCATCTAGTGCTGCAGTATCAGCTGCTACTATTTCAGCTGCTAATCTAACTGCCTCTCTTTCTTCATCACTGTCTCCCATTTTACCGACAGGATGGTATTATGTTTGTTTGCAGATCAGGTTTCTTATGGAACAAAGGTTAGATGCACAATATTTTGGAACAGTGTATCCTTCAACGTTGACTAAACCAAGAACCTTACATAGGAGTTCCCTCCTGCGAGGTTTTGGAGGATATTACCTTTCACCCACTCCAGACGTCTTTGGAGTATTTGGGAAAAGGGGTCTGAGTGAGAAAGCACGACTGAGTTACTCTAAATGTCTTACGTTAGTTTTATCGCCCTTTCCAAACGCGTTGGGCGCCATGTAGTGTAGTTCCTATCTTCCCAATAGGCTCTGCGCATTGGAATAATACCTACAGCAGTAAAGGCCTAGGCCAGACGTTAACTAGGTCTACTACTGTCGATACTAGACTTAAGTTTTGGGTTTGGCAGCGTAGCTCAGAGTTCGCTAGAAACTTTCTCGAATGTTCAGGAAAGAATTAACTCCCCTGATTAGACAAGAAGGGATTTAGTTTCTGACAACCATAGAACATGACAACTTTGCTCTCCCCTAATCAAGAGTGTATCTCCAGAGTCGTGTGAGCACAAGGCAATTATTTTACTCAGTCAGTACGTGCATTCTTAGTCTCATCAGATTGTAGAGAAAAGGAAGAGACGGGCGTGTTCAATAAAAAGGTGTTATTTATTGATCAGTCTCTTTTCTCGTACAAGAGAAATGGATCGATATTATTGCAATACTTATAGTAAAGTAAAGTGCATACATTAAAAGCAATAGTATAAAGTAATACTGTAAAAACATTGATATGGTTTCTGAGCCATATGATGTTTAAAATGATTAAAATATATTTACATACACATATACATTTGACTAAACGTACTCAACTGGTGTTTCTAAATACGCCTACCCCGTGTACCTGACCTAAGTCTAATGCGTGGGCGGGAATAGAAAGTTACAGTTTAAGTTAAGTTTGTTTTTGCCAAGTGAATAACTAAAGAATTCTCTGTGAGGGGTTATTCAGTTCTGTACCTGGAAGTTAGGATGAATGAGGAATGGTATCTCTTTCTCTGCTCTCGATATTCCAGGCTGCCTGCGA
Organism: Lissotriton helveticus; assembly: GCF_964261635.1. Lineage (NCBI taxonomy): Eukaryota > Metazoa > Chordata > Amphibia > Caudata > Salamandridae > Lissotriton > Lissotriton helveticus. The sequence continues at coordinate 186,755,954 of NC_136059.1, forward strand.
GGGCTGCCCAGAAACGCCGGTGCTGGATTCTCGGCAGGAGAAAGCAGCGCATCTCTCAGCGCGTCAGGAAGGCGGGGCTGCTGCCAGCGGGGTCTGCTCTGCTTCTGGGCTTCGGCAAGTATGGCTGCTCCGTCTCGTCACCACGCGTGTGTTTGCATAGGGCAAGATCGGCAATATTTATACCTTAAAGGTGCCGAGATTGACGTAAGGATGGACATAGATACGTCAATAAAGATGTCATACGACTTGCTCGTTAGCACATTCTTTTACTGAAGTTCTCTGTGAAATCAAAACAATGGCCGCACGGATTTTCCAGGTTGTCATAGGTTTGATTTGTTATGAGAACGTCGTATGCCTTATCAGGGGCTGGAGGAATGTCGCTTGTCTAATTAGATCTCAAGCGTTATGACCTAATCAGATAACACGTTCCTGTGCCGTAGTGTGACTGCGTCAGATAACGGTATCTGCATCATGGGGGCTTTTCTTGCCTCATGGGCTGACTGTTAGTTAACTTGATAGTTAGTTTAACCAGAATAGGGTCAGGAATAGGGGGATCGATTCAGAACCTATAGGAATACATGACAAATGCTGGCTCTGCCCCCTTGGGGAGCGACTGATGACTCAGCCTGCACCTGGCCCAGGAAGGACCGAAGCTTGTCAACAAAGTGCTCCTGGCAGCCCCTGTCCCCACAATGCTGGCTCCGCCCCCCTGGGGAGCGGCTGATGTGCCTGCCCTCACACTGAATGAAGAAACCAGAAGTACCCACAACAAGTGCTCAGGGACTGAGAGCAGTTAGGCAAAGGCCCCCCTGGCCTGTAAGAACAAAAGAAACTGGGTATAAAAGTAGGAGCCCTGCTCCTTGTAAATTAGATCTTGTTTGTGCTACAGAAGAAACTCTGCCCGAAGAGAAGGACCTGGAAGAAGACTACAAGGAGGAGTGCTGTCTCTGGCCTGTGTCTGGTGCCTTGCTGCAGAAGGAGAGGAGAGAAAAGACTACAAGAGACTTTTGCTTTTATTGAACTCTGTGCCAAACTCTGCTAAAAGATCTCCAAGGGCTTGCTGTGGAACTTGCCCCCTGACCAGCGCCCCAGGAACAGTGGGCGCTACCCCCTGACAGAGGAACCTCTGTGAAACGCTGCTTTCCCCCTGCACGCCTATCCAGGAAAAGCGGAGCGCGCTGTGACCATCGCGCTCTTCATCACGCTCTGGGTGTTGCCCTCCCTCTGAACACCGTGACTGCCGCCTGCCAGGCCCAGAAGCATCGCAAAGACCAGCCCAGCTGATCCGAGCACCGTGACTGGCCCCGAGCCGCAGCTCGCAACGTGAAGAAAGGTCGTGCCCGGTGCCTGCTTGCACCCCTGCGTGTCTTGTGCCCCTGAACTCGCCGGCCGCTGTCCGAGAAACAGCTGCGGCGTGTGGTGCAAGAACGCCGCCTGGATTGCCTGTGGCGTACTCTGTGGATCGCCGCCCCCTGCGTGTGCCCCCTCTGTGAGGAAACCCCGAGGCGCTCTGTCCCTGTGACCCGGCCCGCGCCGCAACGCCAACCTCCGAGCCAGAGCCGAGCCGCCGCTCGCTCCAACCCCGGGAGGAAGACACCGCGTCACGGATCACCGCGCCGACCTGCGCCCTGACTGCCTCAGCAAGAAAAGGTACCCGTTGATTGCCCCGCGGTGCGAGCATTTGGCCTGCCTCGCTCGCACCGCCCTCTGACCAGCGCAGCCCTCGGAGCCGCGTGTTGAGCGCTCCCAGGGCCCCCGCTCTCTCCCCCGCCAGCCGCGCACAGCCGTGCAGCTCGCACTGAGAGGCGGACGCGAGCTGACCTGCCGCCGCTCCCGCCAGAAGCGTGAGCCCGGGCCGGTCGGGCCCATTTGATTACCGGAGGTGCAGCGAGGCTTCAGCAGGCGCCCCGCCTTCTTGAGAACGTCGAACAAGACAGCCCCAGATAATATCGTATTGGGGGAATAAGAGAAATAAGCTGATTTAAACACTGTGACTTTGCTAAGAGTAACTGGAACCTCACATTTTGAAGTAATTGAACTGTATTCACAAGCCTGCTGCTAAAAAGATATAAAGAAAATATATTTTACTACAATACAGTTTGGTGTGATTGTGTGGTGGGTTGGTGGTGATGGTGTGATGCTGCAAATGTTTAACCATATGTGCCCCAGAGATTAGCCTAGACTGCTTGCGCCACACTACCTAGAGGGTGAGCAGGGGTTATTCTTGAAGGTAATCCTTTGCCCTGACTTGGGAGAGAGGGTCCCTGCTTGTCGCTAGTGCTGCACTGCGCCAACCAGAGACCCCCATTTCCAACACCGCCAAAACCAATTTACACAAAGGAATGAAAGAAGTAGCCGAGTGGATGAAGAACAGCAGTCTAAAACTAAACTCGGACAAAACGGAAGTCCTCATTTTAGGATCATCCCCCTCTGCCTGGGACGACTCATGGTGGCCTCCAGCCTTAGGAACCGCACCCATACCTACTGATCACGCACGTAACCTGGGCTTCATCCTGGACTCCTCCCTCTCGATGACCAGACAAGTCAACGCCGTCTCATCCTCATGCTTCAACATCCTACGCATGCTCAAAAAAATATTCTGTTGGATCCCCACCGAAACAAGAAAGACAGTCACACACGCACTAGTCACTAGCCGACTGGATTATGAAAATACCCTTTACGCCGGAACCACAGCCAAATTACAGAAAAAACTCCAACGCATCCAAAACGCCTCAGCCAAAATCATTCTGGACATCCCCCGTCATACCCACATTTCCGGCCACCTGAAAGACCTCCATTGGCTTCCCGTAAACAAGAGAATCACATTCCGTCTCCTCACCCACGCACACAAAGCCCTCTACGACCTAGGACCAGAATGCCTCAACAAACGACTATCCTTCTGCACACCCACCCGCCAACTACGATCATCCAATCAAGCCCTCGCCGCAATTCCGCGCATCCATAGATCCACCATGGGAGGAAGATCCTTCTCCTACTTAGCGGCCAAGTCTTGGAATTCTCTCCCCATTCACCTCCGTTCCACACAGAACCACCTCTCTTTCAGAAAACAGCTAAAAACCTGGCTTTTCGATAAATAATGCACGGGTCATCCTCCCCCAAGCGCCTTGAGACCCTATGGGTGAGTAGTGCGCTATACAAATTCTTGAACTTGAACTTGAACTATTGAGTGAGTGATTGAGTGAGTGATTGAGTGAGTGAAGTGCTTTCAGTCGGGTGTGGTTATCAGTCTGTCGGTTTTCACCTGGGATTTGTACATGCACACACAGACTAAAACACTCTCTCGCTCTGCTCTGTTTTCAAAGTTTAGAATGGTGGTTATTTTACACATATTGGGGCTTATTTACAAGCCCATTGCGCCGCCCGAGCTCCACTTTTTCCCAGATTAAAAGTGACGTTCCGGTGGCGCACTGGGGCTTGTAAATACGGCCCCTTGAGTTTAATTAATCCTAACAACCCATACTGCTCTCCCTTCCAACTGCCCCTTAAACGCTCTCATTCCCTGCTTCTCATGTATGTATTTTACCATGACATGCCAGAGGGATTGTTGGGAAAATCTGAAGCCCCCTTATTTAGGGCGTGTCCTCCGCTCCTAAAAAGGCCCCATAATCGTCAAGCATGAGGTGAATTCGACTTCTCGGTTTCCTTTTCTGCTGTTTTTAAGTCTTTCTTCCGCATTCCCCCTTCTCTTGACCAAGAGGAAAGCGGCGCCGTCAGCTGCCCGGGGCTCCTGGGAGCAGCTTCGGCGCGGGGATCTTTTGATGTTACAACAGCAGCGCATCGAGGTCTCTTCCTGCTCACTCTGGGCGCTGGGAAGCAATAAAACCAACCATATCGTTCCATCTCCCCAAAAACCCCACAGAGTGTCGTCACTCGACTTTTGATGTCACAACAGCAGCGCCTCGAGGGCTCTTCCTGCTCACTCTGGGCGCTCGGAAGCAATACACCAACCATATCTTTCCATCTCCCCAAAAACCCTACAGAGTGGATGTGGCGACCTGACAAGTAGGGACCGAGGACAGGACACTAGGACCCTGTGGGTCATGAGGGAGGTGACCAGGTCACCAGACACCACATCCGGTCAGGGGACCGGAAGAGGGCAGATCGGACGAGGGCGACCAAGGGGGCGGACGTGGGTACGACCAGCTGCATCTAAGAAACCAATAAAGAAACGTAATTGCACCAACCTGTGTCCTGTGGGTCATTGTCCTGTGTGGTGCCCACAACGAGGACACGACAGTGTTGTCACTCGACAAAAAAAAAACTGCAAGGGCCCCATTTCCTCTTTGCGGCTTTCATGAATGCCACTGATATAAAGAGGAGCGCTGGTTGGATGTGTAGGCAGCACAAGAATGAAGACACTTATTTGGAGCTTTATATAGCGCCAACTTGTCTCCTTGGCTCTATGTAGCTTTGTGGCAATCAGACCACAGGATTTGGCCCCCAGAAAATATTCCATTGAAGGGATACTAACCGCCAGTGTGTATTGGAATAAAAAGCAGGGCAGACCATAGATAAGGCGGCTGCCAGAGCACATGACAAGAGGAGCGGGTGCAGGTGTGACAAGGAGTCCTGGCTAGCACAGTTACTGTGGCACGTACACCCTGCACAAAGAGATACGCTTCTTTGCCAGGTTTTTTGGGTAAATTTAAGGTATAATGCGCACTCAAAGCAGGTAACAGAATTCGTTGTTTCTACAGGGTGGGGATGAGGGCAGATCGCAGTCAACCCCGGGTGTAGAGTTGTGGGGAATAGGGGAAAGTTTTTCATGGGGCTGACTTTGATCTTGACAGGCTCAGCAGAGAGCACACAGCCTACTTCATGTCATGCTCAGACCACAGGGGGGAAGAGATTGTGATGCAGCAAGTTGGGCAGGGAATGCACGAGCCTTGGCCTCATCCCGTCATACGCACCATCCTCCTTTAGGGCAGCTGAAGCAACGCTTTCGTTTTCTCTGGGCACATTCACACAAACCCTACAAGAGTACAGAGATGCAGTACATTTCAACCCACATAGTAAACCCCTCCCTGGGAGGTTCACAGGTGAGAGCAATGATTGCTGGCAAGAAAAGGGACCCATAGAAACAGGCTCAGGATCTGCCCCATGGTGGTGAGCATAGGTGTTGGGAAGGCCAGCGGCACCAATACTTGTACCCAGGGAGGTAATGAGGGGCGTTCAGGGGAGTCGCGTGCAGGCGGCTATCACCAGTAGTAGTAAGGCTTGAGGGTGAATCTGTTAATGACACTTCTGATGTAAGGCCCTCACACACAGCCGTCTGCTCCTCTCTGCCTCTCCTGAAAGGCGGGGACTCATGTTATGAGCTCTGAGTAAACTCAGGGGGGCAGATTTACGAACCCCTTGCGACACTTTTACGCCACCATTGCGTCACTTTGGTGATGCAGCGGCGACGTAAACAATGCGCCACCATGCAACATATTTACAACGTGACGCATCTAGTGAGATGCGTCACGTTGTAAAGGAAGCCCTGTAAAAGTGATGCCGTGAAATTTACAAGATATCACTGAGTCACTTTTACGTCCTTGCTGCATCAAAACCTTATGCCTGTAGCAGGCGTAAGGAGTGACGCAGCACAGCAAGTATACAGCACCCGAGCAGTGCTGGAGTTGCGTCGCATTTGTGAAACAACTCCAGCACTGCGTCACCTTTACGCCGGCAGATGCATCACGCATCTCTCTGTCCTTGCGCCACGGAGTGCAACATTGTAAATGCGGCGCATCCATGGTGGCGGAAGAGGCTTCAACTGTCACTCAAAATAACTGGTGCATCCCTGCTGATGCAGGGATGCACCAGTTGTTGTAAATCGCCCCAGCATGTTCAGATTGATCTTCTAAGTCCCGTGTAACACCAGGGAAGGGGGTTTCCAATGTCCAACCTGGGAACAGTTTTCAGCGGGTTTGTACCCACGTCGGCTGCCCACTTTCTGAGCTCGACTTGTACTTAAGATCCCTCAATCATTTCTTCAGATTGTTTAAGCACCGAGGCCAAAAGTACCTTCTTCTCCAAACTCCTTTTTATCCTCTTCGCTGGAGCACGTGACCCTTTCATTAATTTACCTCTACATGCTTTTTCCAACTTCACTTGAGAGTTTGCTGTGGTTTTTTAACTTTAGCTTTTTCTGTCCCCATTTCCTTATTGTACCCCATCTCTCAACCAGGTACAGGCTTGGGGCCTGCTGGCCTTGTGCCACTGCTCATCCCATTGACGGTTTGGAGTAGAAAGGTTTTGGGGGCAAAGGTGGATCTAACACCTTGTTTATGATCTGTTCTCTCGTAGGGAGAAAGGTTTTTCAGATCTATACAATAAACCCAAGATTTACTGTTATTTGGGGGCAATGCAATGCAGAAAGATGGCTCGCTGCATCAAACAGTAGGAATGTGCTATATTTACATATATATGGTACACTTCTGCTCTGGCGCACACAGTGCAGCCCACCGCCAACGCAGGCACACTTCGCCATCGTGCAAGGTTGTGAGCAGGATTGTTTTTGTGCAGGCAGGGGCATCGTCCCATACCAAAACTTTCCTCAGAGGCATTTTCCTCTTTCTGGGTGCTGCAGAAAGCAGCACATGTGGAAAAGGGAAATGACAAGAAGAAATAAATATATTTCTCCTTCTTACACCTCCCCTGGGAGGCGTAGCATTTTGACGCATTCCCTGGTTTACTAGTGCTAGTTCATCTGTGAGTGCGCCAAAAATCATGGGTGGATGCTTGGGAACACCCACGCTCCACCCATGGAACGCCTTCTCAACGCAGAGTATAGTAAGGCAGCCACTGGCACTCCCTTGAACTAGTCCGGATTTACTACGCCGCGCAGGGCTACACAAGGTGGCTTTGCGTGGCTTAGTAAATCTCACTGAAGCCCTTGCGTTGCCTTGCGTAACAGAAAGACAACTCAAGGGCTCATGAATCTTTGCCTCGCTCCTTTGCATTTAGAAATCTCAGGTCTCAGCCTTTTGGGCTCACAGAGGTTCACAGGCAACTAGATCAGTGCATCCCTTTCATTGCCACTGTATACTCTTTTGCCCTCTGTCTGCACACCGTTCTAGAGTATGCAGGATAAATGGGGAGAGGGGTTGGCCTAACGGCTAAGGCGCTCGACCTCGGACCTGGGGATCTGGGCTCGAGTCTCGGTAACGACGCCAAAAAACCTCCTGTGATTCTGGGCAAATCACTTAATCTCCCCGTGCCTAAAATGAAAGTGTGTCTTCATGTAACGTAACTGGTGCTATGTAAAGCGCTCTGATACCTGATTCGGTTCGGGTCTAGTTCGTGCTATATAAAACTCTATAAAATAAAATTTAAAAGAAAATGGTGTGAATACGTATAAAAAAATGTAAGGCAAGGCCTCACACCCCGGCCTTGGTGTCATGCAGTCTAATTAGTCAGAAATGGTTATAGTGACCAATGGACACCCAATGATCTTAGGGAATAATTTTATTGTGGGTGGTGATAGCATGGGATTCCAAATATTTGACTATACATCCACAAGGTTTCTCAAGAAGAATCCTTTAATAGTGGAGGACTCAGCAGATGTTAAAAATCAGAGTTGTGACACCAGGGAGTGCACTTCCTCCACCATCAACAGGCCAACATGTTTCTGCCAATTCTGGCCCCAGGCTGGGTCCTTGGCATTTCTCTGGAAGTTGATAATAATTCCCACTATGACGACAAGCACAAATACATCCCCATTAGGGGCATATTTATCATTATGCATCGCAAAATTCACCCTTTGCTGCGCTGAGTAATAGGGAAAGGGCATGAACGTGCCGCACTTAACGTTGTACGGCGCATCCTTCTTTTCCCTGCACTGGCGTACAATGTGCTGCCTAGTGCCAACGCAGGCACCCTTGCACCATGGTGCAAGGGTGCCTACATTGTTAGCAGGATTGCTTTTGTGCAGTAAGGAACACTTTCCTGCACAAAAACAATCCATTGAGGCATTTTCCTCTATGTGTGTTGCAGAATAAAAAGAGGAAGCATCGAAGAGAAAGTAAGAAACATATTTCTCCTCTTTACGTCTCACCTGGGGAGTCGTAGCAGTTTTGGCACATTCCGGGTCTATCACTTATGGTAAATCTAGGAATCCATCAAAATCCATTATTTTTTAGTGGGAACACCCACTCTCCACCCATGAAAGGCTTTCCTGGGGTAGAGTAGCACAATGCCGCGACTTCGGCCGCATTGCATTTTTTTGGGTTCATCAAGCCACTCAGAGTGAGCTTGAGAAATCGCGCCTCAAGGGTTGCGTCGCTTTTGCACCCCATTGTTTGTTAGAAAAGTGATGCAATACTTTGATAAATATGGCCCTTAGATTCCATGCCAAGGCTCGTGTTCTGACAATTACTAGAACTTGAGGTCCTATACAACAGAAAAAAGAAATGAACCCATGCACAGGAGTAGAACTTGATATGATTAGCACATACTATAGTTTAAAGAGTGAAATCATGCCTATGTCTAAGTGCCAATGCAGAGACACTCGTCAGGAGGGCACAACACACAGAAGCAGCACAGCTGGTCATCCTTATGTCCAAACCAGTTCAATACTTCAACCAACAATCCATCCATCTTACCCTGTGTATGGGATTCTAGTACCTTACGGAGGAACACCCGATACGTGTACTTGTAGTCCAACACTCAGGAAAATCTGCTGAGTCAACAAGCATGTCAGCCCAATTCAAGGTTAAGATAAGGAAGGAATGACCCCTGGATCCTAAACGTGCCTTAAACTTACTTTGTCAAAGGGTGTTATTAGCACACAAACTATTCACAGTGTGTGTCCTCTGAAAGTCATCCATTCAAGAGTGGACAGTCTGTTTAAAGGAAGAGGGGAGCAAGGCGTTCTCAATGCTGTTCAGTGGGACACCATTTCCACGTGTGGTGTCACAAGGTGTTAAGTGATGATGTCAATCTGCGGTGGGTACCGTATGTACTGGCCTGCTGTGCCATTTCTGTGAATAGGTGTTTGTGGAGACCACCCTTTGATGATGTAAGTTTTAGGACGCGTTTAACATCCAGTGGGCATTTGTTCCATATCTTTACGCTGACCTGGGCTTACATACTTGCTACCCCAGCTTATTCCAACCGACATCTCATTGACACCCTTCTTTTAGTGAACAAGAGCCAGTGGAGTGCATCCACGGGTCAAAGATGGCACAATATTAATCCCAAAAGGGCTACCAGAGATGAACAAGATGTGTGTATTGAATCATTTCTGACAGTGTTAGGACTTCATGCCTAAACCTTCAGGCCCGTATTTATCATAGTGTTGCATTGGCCTTGTGCCACGCGAGGAGGAGCAAGGACAAAGGAGCACCACAGTCAGATTTCTCAAGCCATGCAAGGCCTCCTTCTATGGCCCTGCCTGGCTTGATAAATCTGGAGTAACGCAACGCAGCACAAATTGCTGCGTTACTCTGCCCCAGGGAGGTGTTCCATGGATGGAGCGTGTGTGTTCCCATGCACCCACTTTCGTGTAGTTCCTATAATAATTATACAGGATCTGTGCGTTTGGACAGCATACACTGTAGGATTGGTGGCAGACTGCCTCTGAACACCCCCACCGGGTATGTTGGCCTCATGTACCAACTAGCTCACAGTGCCACTATAATCTCCTCTTATCAAGGAGAGAATAGTTCTTGGCAACCATCGAACATGACAACCCTGATCCCTCAGGACCGTGAAAACAATACACTACTTTTCGCTCAGTCACTCGTGCTTACTTAGTGTGTCTCTAGGATATACACAGAATAAACAGGCTGGGCATTTTCAATAAGTATTTATTGAAGTTATTATTCTCGTGTAGAATAGATGAGTTGCAATAACCGTTAGACAGTATAAGATATAAATGATTAGCAGTACTAAAAAGGAAAAGGGATGGTATAGCTCTATCATCTTACAATAATCATGAATACATACGAGTATTTAAAACACATGCTAAAGGATGAGTACTCCTACGATGTCTCCTTAACTAGATGTACCTAATTGTACCTAGCATGTCTGTAGGTGTTAAGCCAAGAATCCCTCTAGTATTTAGTCATCCCCAGTACCTGAAGTGAGAGACTTTGGGGCCCCGTCCTGGTCTCAAGTTGGACAAAGGATGTTAGATCACTGCGAGCTGGAGTGCCTGCATGCAGGCACCTCAGCATCTCTGGTCAGTGTGTCAGCCGGGAAGTCTCGGTCTCCTCTGTTCTATCTTAGCAAGATGTGATGTATATATACCCATCGGTCTCCCCAGGGGTCCTACCTCGCTGTATTACCGTGTCGGCCTTAGGATGACATCGGGCATGAACTTTACACATAGATATTATACAGGAGATGGTCGTCCTGCTGTGTTTCCAAGAAACCTCATGCATAATGTATGAGATTTCGAACTAGGAAAAACCAGTGTTCTGAATGCAGTGTCGTATATAGGTAAAAGGCCAGTCCGTGTAAACTGTGACAAGTGTATGTAGGGAAAATATGGGTGAAGGGTAATGAAGTCACCTGGGCCTATAGTATGGTACCTGTTAGAAATGGGGATCTCTGGTTGGCTAAGGCTTGCGCCAAAGACAGGCAGAGACCACCACTCTAGTTAGGGCAAGGGAGTTACACGCAAAGATAACCCCTGCTCGCCCCCTTGGTAGCTTGACACGGGCAGTCAGGCCTATCCCGGAGGCAATGTGTAAAGCATTTGCGCAACACACACACAACAGCAGCAACACACTAGGCGCACCACAAAAGGAACTCCACACTCGGTTATATATAAAAATAGCCTTTGTATTACCATAAACACATTAGATCAATCACACAATGTACACTGTGCTAACTGGCACTACACAGTATCTACAGGGGATTATATACAAACAACAGGGCTACTGGGGCCACTGTCATAACCATCACAAATCACCAATTGTAAATGTAGCACAAATAATAAATGTAGCGCACAACCAGTAATTACTGGCGCAACAATGACCTCAGCATCATCAGAGTAGCATTAGAAATAAAACATATCCTGCATAAACCTTAGGGGCATGAATGCATTATGCATAAGCACCATCGCATCACATTAGGCCTCACAAGCGTAAACACCTTAGGCAACAGATTAGCATAAAAGCAGTGTGCCCCATTTTGGGGCACAACACACTGAACCTGGGCCCAGGTCAACTGGCCTCTCCAGGGGGCTCAAATGCCCGATGTCCAGAATGTCCGGGCTAGCTGCGCATGCACCAAAAGCAAAAGATTAGGCTTAAACTTGGCAGCTGCCCACCACTTGCTGGGCAGCTGTGACAAATGAGCATGGGCACCAGCGTGCCCGCTGAACCCCTCTCTGGGACTCTGAAACTGGAGTGGCCCCAAGTATTGCAGCTGCCTGTGCTCTCACAGGGCAGCTGAAATTAGCAATTCAAACTCGGGCAACACTGTGCCCCTGACCCCTCACTGGGGCCGTAAGAATAATCAGGGGCACCATTGCAGCTGCCCGCTATGGCGGTGCAGCTGTGGCATGGAACAGCGCTCTGGGACCCGCTCTGGGGCTCTGATTATCAAGGTGCCTCTTCTCCCCAAGTCTAGTACGAGGGAAGAAGAAACTGTGTGTAGCATAAGTTTAGTATTCTTTTGCCAATAATCTATCCAAGATTTTTCTTAGGGTCTAATCGGCTCCGTACCTTGGTTCAGAATGAAGGCGGTCTGGTATCTCTCTGTCTCGATTTCCCAACACCCCGCAAGGGGAGCTTGGAAACACTGGAGCTGGATTTCTCAGCAAGAGAAAAGACTGCGTCTCTCTCTCAGTGCGTCAGCTGGAGGGTCGGCTTCCTTCGGCACTTGCTGTAGCGAGATGCGTTCGGCAAGTAGATAGTCGAACTGCTCCAAACCACCGTGTGTTTGCTAGGGCAAGTGTGGGCATATTTATACCTTGAAGGTGCCGAGTTTGACATAAAGGTGGACATAATAATGTCATCAGAGAGTCTCAGTTCTTTGAAAACTCCATGAGTTCTTGGACAAATCAATATTCAAGCAAGGGGAAGTCCCTAACTGCTGAAGCCCAGTTTTCCAAGAAATCGTTGGGGATTTTCGGAACTAGTGGAAGTAGCCATGCCGTATTTGGACTGCATGGGCTTTGTCTAAATATGGTTATCATTTCTATGCCTATATAAGGTCAAGGTGATTTATACCCATATAAGGGCATGAATCGGGAAAATTACACTAGGGTCCTAAATCTGAGGTTCCGTGAATTCTGAACCCGTTCCATATAGGTCATGGTTTCGTTACGAATTTGATATTAGCGAACCGTAACTAGTTAGTGTGGCAAGTATGAGTGTTTTCATCACGTTAGACCGATGGATTCACTACGTATTTAGGAATTTCATTCTGAACCTTTGGATTCCATTTTGTGTATGGCAGCCATTTTGTGGTTGCCCTCACATAGGCCGATGACTGTGGTTGAACTAGTCTTTTCTAGGACATGTACACCTTAGCTCCAGTTTGTGCTGACTCCTGTTTGACCTGAGTGAACTGACCCTGTTGCCTGAAGCCGATCTTGTTAAACCAGTTCCTGCCCTTTAGCTGATCAAGATTAAGGATCAGAGCACAGGACATCATAAACTTTTACTGCACACAAATATGCCTTATCCTACTCTCACCTGTTTCTGCTCCTTTCTTTATGGTCTATTTACGATTGGGTTGTGCCTATTCTTATTATGGGTTCGTTCAACCTGTCTAAAGAAGAATGTTGGGTTTGACCGATGATTGATCATGGGCTGGGCAACTGAAAAGTGGGTTTGTCGTCATGCGATACTTTAGTTGTGGAAACATGTGATTGGTTAAACTGTAAACAAGGAATGTTTGCCTGAAGCATAATGTTTGGCATAAAAAGGGATGAATTGCTGTGTAAAATTGAGCAGTCTCCTGAGAACTCATACCGTGATGATTTCTAGGACTTCTGTTACTGGCCGCAGCCAATAAATTTGATCTTTGACGCCACCAAGAAGTTTCCGTGTATCTGTATTCTAAGACAGGTGATACCCGAAGACTTTGGGCGTGCCCCTGGCGCCGCTGGGTTCTAAAACCCGGTTCTTCAGTTGGCGCCCAACACGGGGCGACTTCAGCGGTACCGGTCCAAGCCTGAGGTTCGTGAGGAGCTTCGTGAGGAAATTCTGGAGGACGGCCACCACTTCATCGACCCCGGCATGTCGAATGTGGACTGAAGGTCTTTTCTGCAAGGCTTCCCGCTTTCCTGACGGCTACGAAGGACCGCTGCCCTGACTGTCGCCCTGTCTTGGACTCATTTGTGATGCTTTGTACGGCGAGACGATAGACGGGTCTTCTGGTGGCGTGACTGATACCTCAGTTAAGTATAAGTAGGTCGCTCCCAGTCCTTAGTTTTTGGTCCTTTGGTTCTTAGTTTGTTTGGTCCTTAGTTTTGATTTGAAAATTGCAATTTCCAAAGCCGAGGGTCTTGTATATTTACGAGTGTATCGGTAGAGATAATCCCTTGAAGTTTGAAGCTCGATTAGTGAGCGAAGATGCCTAATCGTAGCAAATTTGGTACTTGGTTTGGTTGTGGTTGCAACAGGGATTCCCGATTGGAGGATTCGTGTCCGATACCTCCTGTTGGAACTCCGACTTATGAGCTCTATTCTAAACACGGCGTGGGCCCTATTACGTTCAATGAAGTATGGGTCCGATACACTAGGAAAGACGGTGTTTTAAAATGGCCACATCATGGTAGCTATGACACAGAGATTCTAGATAATTTGGAAGTTAAACTATTTAAGAAGAAAGCCCGGCCGGCAATGTTTGACTCCTTTCGCCTTTGGCGTAAAGAAGCCAGACAACAAGAAATTAAACAAGCTAAAAGAGATAAAAGAGAAAAGGATGTATCAATAATGCAAGCTGCTAGGCAGTTTAAAGAAAACGAAGAAGATAAAGCAATTGAGGTGTCAGATAGGCAACATAATATGGCTATTGATAAATGTTATCCAGCTTTGCCATCTCTTCTTGAGAATGCAACGAAGGACTCTGAGAAGGATCCTTTGATGTCACATTTGTTGAGATTACCACCACCCCCTTATGCACAGAGTGCTACGGCACCTCCGCAACCTCCAGTTGCACAACCTCTTGTTGCTGTTCAGCCACCGGCTCCTCCTCAGCTGGTTCTTCCTCCTACGGCGCAGCCTTCTCTGGGGCCGCCGACTTTGCTATCAGTTTTGTCTGGAACTACTTTGCCTTATTCTCCTGTACCATCAACTTCTCTTGCTACTAACCCTACTCTTCTATCACCTCAAAATACTTTGTCTCCTGTCCTTATGACAGCTTCTCCTTCTGCTCGACAACGAATGACTGATACTGTTACTGGTATTTTATCTCCTTTCTTTGGGTCATTGAGTATGACCCCTGTTTCTGCACGTAAACAAATGTGTAGTCAGCTACCTGGTCCCGAAGAACGGGCAGTGTTAGATCTCTTGGCTCGCAGATGGGTTTCGAATGTTTCGAGGTATAACTTAGAGTCAGTTATGGATGTTTTCCAGCAGTGGGAAGCACCCAAGCAAAGGTATGTTTTTGAAGTTATGTGTACTTTCCTTCGTGAGGAATGGGAAGATAATGATTTGGGTTCAGTCCCAGTGGAGTTGTTAAATGTACAGTCTGAGTTTGCGAAAGGGACCATAGTGGGTCCCGAGATTGAGAAAGCAGTTGCGATGGTACTTGCGTTTAGGAGCTATTTCCCTTCTCAGCGACTGTTTGAACCTGATTCCTCTGTTAGGAGGAAAGTGAGACAGTTTCCAATGAGAGAGGTTCCTCCACTTTGGAAAGAAGGAGACGCAAATGCTAATCCGCCTGTTTTGCCACATTTTCAGCGAATATGGGTACATGTCCCTTGGAAGAGAGCAGAGGTCTTGGCTCTTAAGCAGTCTTTACCTGATCCCCATAAGAATCCAGCTGGCTATTACAAAGAATTGTCCCAGACAGTTGACGCATGCATAATGAATGTAGCCGATATAGATATGCTGTTGGGTAACGTGGTAGCTCAACATCTGTGGGCAAAAATTTGTCATGAGGATCATGCGATTAAGTTAGGTGATTGATGGGTGAATGTCGCTGCTGCAGATGCTAGACAGGTTGGTGGTGCTAAACCTGAAGCTCTAGTGGCAGATCTACCTGGTAGAATTATTAATTTAATGAAGACAATGATGCCAGCGTTACGAGTAAATTGGGACAAGTTAGCAGCATGTAAGCAGAAGAAGGACGAAAGTGTATCTGATTTCTTCACTAGGTTTGAAGAGACATTTATAGATCATAGTGGCCAAGATATGAGTACGGAAGGTGGACAAAGATTGTTTGTAGATAAGTTTGTCTTTAACTTACTTCCTGAACTGTGTAATAAGTTGAAAGATTCTGAGAGTTCTTGGGCTATTTCCTCGTCGGCCCAGATATTAGCGACTGCACATTACTACGAGAATAGGGACAAGGACAAGAAAGAAAGAGTAGAGAAAAAGACCAAAGACTTAAAGACAAAGGTTCTTTTGCAGCAGGCGTATCCGCCTCGCTTGAATCAGCAAGAGTCACAGCAACGCCCACAGTTTCAGCAACCTCCACAGTTTCAGAGACCGCAACAGAACGCTGGGTATTTTCCTCCAAGACCACCCTTGGGTTTAAATCAGTGTGCGTATTGTAGGGAGCAAGGTCATTATAAAAATGAGTGCCCTGTGTTGCGACAGCGTGCGAGTGGTATGCCGGCCCCGAGAGGCCGTAGTGGTTTTCAGCAAGTGTCAAGAGGTAGAGGACGTGGTGCGTTTCCTTAGAACAAACATTCCTTTCCCCCACAAAATTCTATGAATTGCTTTGATCAACAGAAAATTGCCTCTGGTCAGTCGACTCAGTACTATGCTGATGACTATTATGTTGAGAGTGAGAATGCTGATTATAATGATTGCTAGGACAGCCATGGACAAAGAGAGGGAGGAGTGTCGGTTCCAGTAGATCAGAGTGGACCTTATGTTGCAGTAGCCACATCGGGTGTGGTAGAGCCTTTTCTTTTGGATACTGCTGCAGCGAAGAGTTCTATCATGCACTCTAAACTCCCTGGCACACCTTTGTCTGGCTTAACTAATGTTTCAGTAGGATTCTCTGGCACCCCAGTTCGTAACCCAGTTTCTAGCCCCTTGTCTCTTTCTATAGGGCCTTGTGAGTTGGAAGCACCTCTCATTTTAACGACAGGTTGTGGTGAGAATTTGTTGGGTTTGGATTTGTTGAAAAGGTTGCATGCAACATTACGGTGTTTTCCTGCGGGAGTACAGCTTACATTGGGTAAGGAAGTGATCTCTCCGATGTATTTGTCTAAAGATCGGCTTCCACCGGAATTGCGTTCTCTCCCTGATACTCTTTGGGCTACTGGTCCTAATGATGTGGGTCTTTTGGAGATTCCACCTTATGTTGTAACGCTTAAAGCGAATGTTAAAATGCCGCGTATTCCCCAATATCGGATTTCTAGCGATGGTGAAAGAGCGCTTTTAGCGATCATCTATGATTTGATTGAGAAAGATGTGATTGAAGAAACGAGAGGTAATGTGTGTAACAGTCCTGTTTTGCCTGTCCTGAAACGCACTGACTCTTCTCAACCACCTGTTTATAGGTTTGTGATCGATCTTAGAGAGGTTAACAAGATTGTCGTGCCACAGTTTCCAGTTGTTCTGGATATTACTGCTTTGTTGACTTTGATTCCTGCTTCAGCTGCCTGGTTTTCGGTTATAGATCTAAAGAATGCTTTCTCCAGCATTCCAATTGCCGAGGAAAGTAGAGATATTTTTGGCTTCTCTTTAAGAGGCCGAAGCTTCCGGTTTAAGAGAGCTCCCCAAGGCTATTGCGAAAGTCCTTCTATCTATAGTCAGGCTTTGAAAACTCAACTTGATACTCTTGTGTTGCCTGCTGGTGCTGCTCTTATTCAGTATGTGGATGATCTGTTAGTGGCCACTGATGATGAGAAAACTTGTAAAGAAGCTACTATTTCTTTGTTGCGACATTTGTCGGACTTGCATCATAAAGTGTCACCTTCTAAGTTGCAGTATTGTCGCCAAGAAGTGACCTACTTAGGTCATCTCTTGTCAAAGGAGGGAAGAAGGTTGACCCCAGAACGAATTCAAGCGATTGCGCAAATGACTGTACCAAGCACACAGAGAGAAGTACGTGCTTTCTTGGGTATCACGTCATATTGTAGACAGTGGATTCCAAATTTCTCTCTATTGGCAAAACCTCTATTGGCATTGACTTGTAAGGATACACTGAATCCTCTTCCTTGGTCTGACGATTGTCAGAAAAGTTTTTCTGAGTTGCGTGATGCATTGTGTTCTGCTCCTGTGTTGGGTACTCCCGACTACAGTAAGCCTTTTACACTCTATGTCCACGAGAGAGAGGGTTGTGCATTGTCAGTTTTGACTCAACAATTCAGTGATAAGCAGCGTCCATATGCGTATTTCTCGTCAACTTTAGATCCGGTAGCTAGAGCGTTGCCGAGTTGCTTGAGAGCTACAGCGGCAGCGGCTGTTTCTATCCGACAGTCTGCTGGACTGGTGATGGATAATACGTTGATTGTGATGGTTCCACATGCAGTGGATACTTTATTAAATCGGACAAAAACTCAACACCTTACTAGTGCAAGGTTGTCGGGTTATGAGTTGACACTTTTGGCTAGTCATGTGCATATTAAGCGATGCAATGTATTAAATCCAGCAACATTGTTGCCGACGTCTGTGGATACAGATGGTCAGGAACAGCATGATTGTTTTTTGAGGACGGAAGAGGAGACGAAGGGTAGGATTGACTTGAAAGATTCTCCTCTTCCGGATCTTGATGGTACATTATGGGTTGATGGTTCATGCTACAAGCTTCCGAATGGTGACACGACTGCAGGATATGCCGTGACGACATTAAGTACAGTTGTTGAAACTGCACGAGTGAGCTATAATTCAGCACAAGCAGCGGAATTGATTGCATTAACGAGAGTGTGTGTTTTGTCTGAAGGAAAGAGAGTGAATGTGTATACCGATAGTCAGTATGCGTTTGGTGTTGCCCATAGTTTCGGACATTTGTGGAAAGAAAGGGGATTCTTGACATCCCATGGGACTAAGATTCAGCATGGACAGTTGGTGAATGAGCTTCTTGAGTCACTTACTTTGCCGAAGCAAGTTGCGATTGTGAAGTGTAGTGCTCATCGGAAGGTTACGGATGATGTTGGCCGTGGTAATGCGTTTGCGGATGAAGTTGCGAAAGACACAGCAAGAAATCTGATGAGTCGAATGTATGTGGCAGGCCCTGCGATGGATTGGTGATGTTGGAATATGCGAAGATACGATTGAGAGTGTGAAATCGATACAGGCTGAAGCTACTGAAAGTGAGAAGAATGTTTGGAGAGAAACTACGGGTAGATTGGATTCGACTGGTTGTTGGGTTGAATTGTCAGAACACCAAAGATGGATGTTGCCAGATGCGTACATGCTTGCAGTGGTTACTATGGCACATAGTTTGTCTCACATCAGTGTGAAAGGGATTTGTAAGTTGTTGGCTCCAGTATGGCAGAATGCTGGAATTCCCAAGATTGCGGAGAATGTGGTCAAGAATTGCATGGTGTGTTTAATGTATAATCCTGGCAAGGGAACCCCAACACCAGCTGGTCACTTTGCTCCTCCGACGTATCCGTTCGAGGTTTTGCAATTGGATTTCATCCACATGGAAAGGTGCAATAATTTAAAGTATGTCCTTGTAGTTGTTTGCGCCTTTTCTAGATGGGTAGAAGCATACTCCCTAAAAGATAATACTGCCTCGTCCACTGCTCAAGTCCTGGTCAAAGAATATTTCCCTAGGTTTGGGTTGCCAAGGATGGTATGGAGTGATAACGGAAGTGAATTCGTGGGGAAGGTGATGAAGAGAGTGTGTGAAGGGTTGGGAATTCATCAGAAATTCCACGCTGCGAATCATCCCCAATCAGCTGGTTTAGTTGAGTGCTATAATGGCACGTTAAAGTTAAAACTGGCTAAGATTCAAGCGAGCACTGGTCTTCAATGGCCTGATGCTTTACCATTGGCACTTTTGTCAACTAGAACTACAGTACATTCCCGAATAGGCCTTAGTCCCTATGAGATCGTTTTTGGCCGTCCGGCAAATGTGTGGGGAGTGCCAAGGCCAACGAAGTTCAGTGACATCGATTATCCTATGCTAGTGGACTACTTGTATGACTTAACAACTAAATTACGTGTCTTGCATCAACAGGTTCATGATAAATTGCCGCCAGCTTCTGTGGATCCAGGTCACACCCTCAATCCTGGTGACTGGATTTTGGTGAAGAACTTTCAGCGAACCAAGAATGATCAGCCCCGCTGGACCGGCCCACACCAAGTCTTGTTGTCTACGAGGACCTCAGTGAAAGTTTTCGGGAAAAAGAACTGTATCCACGGCGTACATTGTAAGAGAGCACAGTTGCCTCTGCCGTACGACCAGTGGGTCCGTGAAGGTATTGCAGATTCAGAAACTGAAAGGGTGCTGAAGTTTGCACCGTTTAGCGACGCTGAGTTGGTGTGGAGAGGCTCCGAGAAAGAAGATGACGATGTCCTTCAGGAAGCTGTGCCTGTGTCTCAAAGATTAGACACTACTGAACCTGAACTGTTGTTTCAGCCTCAAACGAGGCCTGGAAAAGAGTGTTATAATCTACGTCCTAGAAACAATGGACTAATAAAATAAATGAATTCCTTTTTTTGATTTTTGGAACTGAACTCTCTCAGGAATTGAACTCTCTCAGCCAAGAAACTTTTTTGGTATATTTTTATGAACCACCATCCGGGTTCAGCTGTAGGGTCACGGTGTAAAGACTAGAGAGTGCAAGCCGAAGACGCAAGGTCGATGGTTCTGGTTAGTCTAATGGAGTTCCCTGGGCTGACAGAATCATTCCTTAGCAGAAGAAAACCAACCGCCGTGAACAGCATCGGTTAGAGGATGGAGTTTTTTGAGATTGAGAGAGCCGTTGAGAAAATTAACTTTAAGAAGAAACTGTGTAAAATTATGCATAGCAAATGTTTCCTGATCACATGTCTTTTGATGTTTTTTAGCATGACGTTAGCTTTGGTGGGTTGGTTTGTATTTTCTCTTCAACTGATTTCTGCACCCATTTTCCAACCTACGACTTTACCTGCTACTACTTCTTTGCATTCTTTTCATACTTTACCTGAACACGAACAGATTAGAAGGTCGGAATTTGTGAATAATTCCTTTGTGCAACTTCTCCATCAACACCAGTTTGTAGTAAACACCACTAATTGTTGGGTGTGTGGTCTTATGCCACATACTATGGATAGAGGTATTCCTTATCTGGTTCTGCCATTCAGTTACAATGGGTCCGTATGGGCATATCAGACGATGTTTATTTATGCCATCGAAATCTATCCCCTGCGTTCCATGAGAGATAACTCAAGTAATAAAGCCTTGGTGAAGGGAATTACAGATATGAGTAGAGATATCGAAACGTATGAGACTATTCCCAAGGATGAGTTACTAGCATATGTTGGGTGGAATGCAACCGGATATAGTATTAGTCTGGGTGAGAAGCAGAGACGAAATAGGTCACCTCCGATTTGGATTGTACCCCATCGTGTTCATTTTTGTCTGCAAGGGAAAGGCAAGAATCCGTGAGCTCAGTTAGGGAAGAGTATTTGTACTCAGACGTATGTCTTTGCATCCCAAACTTCCCCACCGTTTTTAGCAGCTAAGGGCACGTATTTTGTCTGCTATGATAGAGCATATACATGGTTGACCCCTGATTTTTCGGGAACATGTTATGTTGCATATTTGTTGCCTCCTACGTATACTGCTGCTGTAGATTACCACAGAACGAGAATTGTTAGGGGTGTCTTCAGTAAGGAAGATACCACTGGACAAGAAGTGGGAGACTTTTTCAAGGGTTTCCTACCGTTTTGGGGACCTATGGCAAACAGTAGAAACTTACGGCAATTAACGAGAGTGGTTGAATCCACCATAAATGAAACTGCTGGTGCCCTTAGTAATCTGACCGCTGAGCTTCAAGCGGATCGTCTTATGACGTTACAGAATCGAATGGTTTTAGACATCATACTTGCAGATCGAGGTGGCGTATGTAAAGTGATCCAATCGAGTTGCTGCGTTTTCATACCAGACAATGCTCCTACAGTATACCAGGCCATTTCTAAGTTACATAAGATCTCTGAGTCTATAAATGTGGATAAAGGAGATTGGTCGTTGATTGGATGGTTTTGGGAACTGTTATCGTCCTGGGGATGGAAAATTCTGATGATCATTGGGATGGCTTTAGCGATTCTTTTCCTGTTCTGTCTTTGTGTGCAGTGCGCTCCTGCTATATGTGGCCTCTGTGCTACTACGTGTGCAAGGAGACCTGTCCCAAGAGAGGTACTAAGTAATAGGATTATGCTCCAGCAACAGCTTGATGATCTCATGAATATAGACCTGGATTCAGATTGACGTGAGTTTAGGTTATTGCCTATGTAGGGGCAAAAGGAGGGCCTGAGGTTCCGTGAATTCTGAACCCGTTCCATAAAGGTCATGGTTTCGTTACGAATTTGATATTAGCGAACCGTAACTAGCTAGTGCGGCAAGTATGAGTGTTTTCATCACGTTAGACCGATGGATTCACTACGTATTTAGGGATTTCGTTCTGAACCTTTGGGTTCCATTTTGTGTATGGCAGCCGTTTTGTGGTTGCCCTCACATAGGCCGATGACTGTGGCTGAACTATTCTTTTCTAGGACATGTACACCTTAGCTCCAGTTCGTGCTGACTCCTGTTTGACCTGAGTGAACTGACCCGGTTGCCTGAAGCCGATCTTGTTAAACCAGTTCCTGCCCTTTAGCTGATCAAGATTAAGGATCAGAGCACAGGACATCATAAACTTTTACTGCACACAAATATGCCTTATCCTACTCTCACCTGTTTCTGCTCCTTTCTTTATGGTCTATTTACGATTGGGTTGTGCCTTTTTTTATTATGGGTTCGTTCGACCTGTCTAAAGAAGAATGTTGGGTTTGACCGATGATTGATCATGGGCTGGGCAACTGAAAAGTGGGTTTGTCGTCATGCGATACTTTAGTTGTGGAAACATGTGATTGGTTAAACTGTAAACAAGGAATGTTTGCCTGAAGCATAATGTTTGGCATAAAAAGGGATGACTTGCTGTGTAAAATTGAGCAGTCTCCTGAGAACTCATACCGTGATGATTTCTAGGACTTCTGTTACTGGCTGCAGCCAATAAATTTGATCTTTGACGCCACCAAGAACTTTCCGTGTCTCTGTATTCTAAGACAGGTGATACCCGAAGACTTTGGGCGTGCCACTGGCGCCGCTGGGTTCTAAAACCCGGTTCTTCAAAACGCTATACAACAATACTAGCACATTCTTACGCTCTTATACAATAACAGATACAAGCACACACCCATCCATACAGCCACTCTCAGAATCACACACTCTCACTTATAGCCATTTATATACTCCAACACACATAAATACTGCCTTTCACATATGTAGTTACTCATACATGTACAACTCAGATATACATTCACTCACTAACATGGCCATACACACAGTCACCCACCCATACAGTCCTTCACAGATGCACTCTTGAAACCATGCACCCATTGAATCACCCACTTACACATCTATGCACAGTCACACACAACCCACCAACATAAACACTCAGGCACCCATACAGACACTCAGACAACCAATCGATAACACATATAGACACTCATGTAGCTATTCACAAACCCATGTAGCCGGTTATCCACCGACAGACAGATGGATACAGACATTCACATAGTTAGTCACTAACCCATGCATTCAGTAAGATACGTTTAATCACTCACTTATAGAGTCAGTCACGCACGTACTAAATCATCCATTCAGACACTTATACACCCACTCATTCTTCAATATGCCTTTCCCTATATATATTAAACATATTTAATCTTCACAGAAACAGAGTCACTGGATGATGTCATCAGTGATGTCATCAGTGATGTCATTTGAGATGTAATCAGTGATGTAATCAGTGATGTCACTCACCATGTCATGAGTGATGTAATATGTGATGTCATCAGCAGCGCATTGCAGGGGTGCGAGTTATAGTTAGCAGAACTAAATATAACAGAGAAATTTCTGTGGTTTTGTATGTATGAGTGAAATGTCCAGCTAACTATAACACCCCTGAAACCTATGTTTTTTTCAGTGAATTTCTAAGGTTTTTTTTTAATGCTAATTTCTAACTATAACGTGCCTGAAACCTATGATTTTTTCAGTAAATATATATATATATATCTTCACTGAAAAAATCATAGGTTTCACACATGTTATAGTTAGTTGGACATTTCACTCATACAAAACCTTTGAAATTCCCCCGTTATAGTTAGTTCTGCTAACTATAACTCGCGTGCCCGCAATGCACTGCTGATGACGTCAAATATTACATCACTCATGACATGGTCAGTGACATCACTCATGACATCACTGTTGACATCTCAAATGATATCACTGATGACATCACTGATGACATCATTCAGTGAATTTGTGTTTTTCTGAAAATTAAATATGTTTTACATATGTATATCTCAAGGTCGATGGAAGAATAAATGGGTATATAAGTGTCTAAAAGGATGTTTTTTTGTGAAAAATTGATTGTGTAACTGACTGATTAATTGTATCTTAGTGAATACATGGGTTAGTGAGTAATGTTTAAATATGTAAATATCTGTATCAGTCTCTCACTTTGTGTATAAGTGGCTGCATGGGTTGGTGATTAGCTACATGAGTGTGTATATAGGTTATTAGTTGTTTTTTGGTATCACTATGAGTGCCTGAATGTCTTTATGGTTCGGTGGGGATATTACTTAGCACATAGATGCATGAATGAGTGACTCACTGTTTCTATGTGTTTTGAAGACAGCATGTCTGCAGGACTGTATAGGTGTATGAGTCTGTGTATGTGTGTGTTAGTGAGTGTATGACTGTCTCAATAGTGTCTTTTTGAGTACGTACATATGCTTTAAACTAGTATATGTGAGTATTGATGTATGTAAGTGAGTATATGTGAGAGTAAGAGATTGGAAGAGTTCCTGTATAAATAAGTATGTGTTTCTATAAGTGATTATTTAAGAGAGTAAGTATGTATGTTTCTGTAAAATGAAGTGTAGTGGTTTGTGTACAGCTGTATATGCAAGTAAATGGATATTTGATAGTTTATTTGCATGTGTGAGTATGTGTGTGAGTAACTCTATGGATGAGTGTTGGTGTGTACCAGCATATATAGGTTTATGAGTACATGTGAAGAGTGATTACATGTATAAGTGACTATATAGAACTGTTGGTGAATGAGTGGATGTGTATGTAGATGGTGGAATTACTGTGTAGGTTGTTGTAAGTGGTATTGGTATTTCCATTTTTTTGAAAATGTTAGTCTCTATTTTTGAATGGGTGTATCAACGTTTATATAACGCTGAGGGCAGGTCTGCCACTCAGTCACAAGGATGATGTCATCAGTGATGTCATCAGTGATATCATTTGAGATGTCATCAGTGATATCATTTGAGATGTCATCAGTGATGTCATGAGTGATGTCACTGACCATGTCATGAGTGATGTAATATGTGACGTCATCAGCAGTGCATTGCGGGCGCGCGAGTGAATTTGCAAGGTTTTTTAAATGCTAATTCCTAACTATAACGTGGTTGAAACCTATGGTTTGTTCAGTGAATTTGCAAGGTTTTTTAAATGCTAATTCCTAACTATAACGTCTGTGAAACCTATGGTTTTTTCAGTGAATTACAGTGTGCCAAAACCCACCTTAGTATCCAAACATCCTAACAGACTAGCAATCAGTGATTCATTGCTTCTTCGTCCTATAGCAAAAACACCAATAATTAGTCAACCCAGAACATGCAACTTAGATTACCTCAAGTAAGGTGGATAACAAGAGCACTCTTTCGTTATAGTCTTTCACCAGTCCAAAACAAGCAGTAAATAAAAACATGTGCAAGTTTGAAATGTTTATTTCTAACACCGTAATCTCATGCACAGTACCTTAGATAATGCAAGCAAACATATTATCAGAAACAAGGTTGTCAGCATTGTTACTATTTCATAAAATAAAAAAGGAGAAAGCATCTTATAATGCTAAAGGGAAAGAGATTTAAAATATACCTAGATGTCACACTCCCTACCTAGCAGGTTAGTTTATAACTACAGAAGGTCTCATAGGATTACATGGGCGAACCCATACCTCCGGTACTCAGCAGTAGTGGATCACATTGAGTTCTGCACAAACTGTCAGGATACGAATGTTCTCCAACTGTGTGTAATCAAGCCTGCACAGTGCATTATTAAATGCGCCAGTATCAGAGGTGACCACAGCTGCATATGTGCTATGGCTCGAATGTGCGAGGATCATTCCGAATAACAGAAACAGTCTCCAAGATAACCCTGATGTTCCATGCTCTCACTATACACACTAAACTAGCGAGGCACTCTACCAATGTAGCATAACAAACTATTCTCATTTGAATCAAAATACTCAGCCTTCTCTATACAATATTGCAAGTGCGTGTCGTGTGCAAAGCAGAGCAGGAAAGCAAAAATGGCCTTTAAGCCTCTAATAAACCCATGCTAACTTAACACGGTGTGAGTGCAAGCCTCAGCCCCACGACACCCTTCCTTGATCGAAGCACGTGATATACACATGGACGAATTACGAACACAGAGTCTAAGCCTGAAAAGCAGTCAAGTTCATATTTGCAAAAAAAATGATTCGCTGTTTCATAGTAAGCAGTAACTAAATAATAAAGAATAAGAAGAAAAATCAAAGATTCTTACTCCAACAGCGTATAAGCACAGTATGTAGCAACAGCCTCCAAGAGGAAGTCATTGTTCTCATCTGAAAACATTTCAGCCATCCAATTCAATAGTGAGAATGAACATACATGTTCCTCAGCGACTGGAGCCTCTATCACATCAGAGGAAAACTCGGGTCATCTTCAATGTAACTGTGTGCCAAGAAGTCATCCGTCGCTGCAAAAACATTCCAACGTCCCATTATTCCATGTATCGCTGCTAAGGCCATAATCCCGCCGCCAGAACAGAGCAAGTCATGAACCACTAAGGGGCTCATCAGCTGGTCATAATCGGTGTTGGGAGACACCGTACTGCAGAGACACAAATCCAGGGCCCAGTCGAAATCGCAGCTCAGGCAATGGAAGACAGGTTGAACGCATGTGAAAAAGGATATTCGAAACGATAATCCATAAGCTGCACTCAATGTAGCCAGAGGCAGCGCTCCATAATAAGTAAGCATTCGGTGCGCACCAGCAACAAACGAGAAATATTGTCCTGTGCTGCAGGAAGTGCACCCATATTTAAGTAAACAAATTAATAGAAGCACGCCGGCAACTAATGCGAGTACTAAGGGGAATCCACCAACGATGCTGGAAAAATTCGAATGGAAAAATGCCGACAAGACACCAAATATAGTTTGAAAAGAAGTAACAATGCCACTGCCTATAACTTTAAAAAAGTAAAGTAACTCCGTAGTCAAGGACGCATTAAAGATAGTCTAAATTAACTCCCCAAAATACAAGGGCATGTCAGTATTTAATAATGCATGCACTTCAGTGCGGGTATTTGCCACGTGAAGGACAAATGTTTCTCTACTAGATGTAAGAGCGACCTCTTTTTGAGACAATAGCGTTCTTATACGGCTCATTTGGTTGACTCTGCGTTCAAGGTCGGAATCGACGGCCAGATAGAAACATCCAGCTTCCCATGCAGAGGAGTAAACACAACTTTTTTTTATAGCAAACCACACGCTCAGTTACCATAATCATGTAACCGATGCCTGCTAACATTGCACAACAATCTGCAATATTTCAAATTAAATAACTCACGTTTCCAGTAAACTGAACGTTGGTATGATAGCAGGTGTCGGAGTGCCTTTCAAAACTCAGGCCAAATTAGGCGCATCTTGTTTACAAGAGCCATGCAATAGTATGTTTCTACAAAGTAAGGAGTGATCTGGTGCCATTGTGCAATCCTCGTCATTTAGATAGACTTCTTTCCCTCTTTTCCCTCCCTCATCCACCTATATGTAAATGATAATAACCAACCTTCATGGAGATAAGCCCTGCCTAAAGATCCATATTTGCCTATACTATTTCATGTAAACCTCATGTAAACCTCAAACTTAAACAGGCTAAAAAGTAACGTTATGATACCATGGATAAGCCAAATATGGAGCGACACGTGAAGAACTTACACCCCAACAACTTTGCTTGAACTGCAACACAGAGGTTAAAGGACAACCCACCTGCTACTGCACCAACACATCAACTGCTGCAGCAGCATTTTCAGCAAGCACGTCACACCCACAAATTATTCCTGATTTTGGTGAAGTTAAAATTTTATGCATTTATTGCAATAAACTTTTGTGTTATGGGACACAGTCTATTGACCTGATAAAACGCAGGAAGCAGGAGCATCGCTGTCCTCGACATTCATTTTTTTTTCCACTCTATTGTTCCTCTTGGACACTTCCAATCCCCCCACTATAGAAAAAAATTGCCCCCGGGATTTCCCCCCCCCGCGGGAGCTAATTAAGAATAAAACAGACTTCTAGTTTTTTTTTCCTTTTCCACCGCGTACAAGTACAATACGCGTACCACGCATTTTTTTAATTTAAAAAATAAATAAATGTTTGCCTCTAAACATCCATGTGGGACCCCCTGATCAGGCTTAGAGGATCAACATGTTTCTACCTTGCCCCCTTTCCTTATTTTTCAACATTCTTTTACTGTTTTCTTGTGACTCGATGCTACCGAGGCACATGATGGCTGCATTCCTAGTTTGGAGTGTTGACAGACAGTTGACATCCAATCAGCATGCAGCTCGTGCTCGTAATTGTACGGATTTTGGTAAGTGTTCTGTACTTCGTCTCTAGATATCGCTATGATTTTACTTTTGATTTTCTCAGGAACTACTGAACTGATTTACACCATTTAACAAAAAGCACAATCTGCGAACCTAACTCTACCTCTCTGCCAAATTTGGTATAATTCCGTTCAGGCTGTAGCCCTGGCTAAAGGTCCCTATGGAAAATTGCATGGGGAAAACACGTTTAGGGTCCCCCCTTTTTTCTCGGCCCTCACTTAACGAATCACCCCCAAACTTTCACAGAAGGAGCGGAGCGGAGCAGGCCATTTTCTTGGAGAAATTCGCGAAGATTCGTCCACCAGTGCCAAAGTTATTCCAAATAGAATGTTGTGGATTTCCTATGGAAACTAGGTCCTAACAATAAGTGCCTACTGGCGACCGCCAGAGGGTAATATATATATATATATATATTTTTTTTTTAAATATATTTATATATATAGATAGATAGATAGATAGATAGATAGATAGATAGATAGATATAGATATAGATATAGATATATAGATATATATTCACTGAAATACCACAAAGGGACTTGTGGTATTAATATATATATATTTTACACGCCGGTGATATCCACTTTGCGGTGAGCGAGACTACGATTTCAGTGCAGGTGGGAAGGTGCTGACTACGCCAGTACGGGCTATTGTGTAGCGAGTTAAACTCAATTAATTTTGGAACATATTCAGTGCAATGTCGGATGAACGGGAACGGGAAAGGGCGGCGGAAGAACTGTTCCTCCATCTGCCTAACATCAAACAGGGAGGAGGTGCGAGCAAGCCCATTGAAAACAGTGAAAGCAGTGATGAAGATCCTTATGAAAGCTTTGAAAAAAATAGTCGCAGTGAACTGACCAAATGGTGGGAGATAAAATCTTTGGAAAAATACCACGAAGTTGGGAGGATCCCACGTGGTCTTCGGTTAATGCTGGCACCGAGCTTCGACAGCCCTAACCCACTTCTATTGAAGGAGTGGGCAGAAAGCAATCTAGAGGTGTCAATGAGACTGCGGCCCCCGGGGAAAGCAGGTCGGCAGACCAGTCTTTTCCCCGGGGGGTTCGCACGATAGTTAGGACAGGCAGGAAGTAGTTAGGGGGTTAAGTCAGGGGTGGGAGGGGTTTAGGAGGCTATTTAGGGGGACAGGTGGGGGAAGGACGTCCTCTTCCTGTCCCCGGTGCCTCAGGGAAAGAAGTTAGTTTTAGAGCGTTTAGGTAGGAGGTGTGTGATTCAGGGTTATTGGTCTTTTTCTGGTGCCCCAGAGTGACTTATCAGGCAGGTTTATTGGTGTGTAGTTAGGTGGGCTGTCATTTAGGCTATTTTTCCAGCGGGTAGCCCCTGGTGTCCCGGTGCGGCGCGGCGGTGCGGAATCCCACGCATCTCGCGGACGGGTCGGGGTTGCCAAACCTCACGCATCTCGCGGACGGGCTGGAATTGAGGGTGCCAAACCTCACGCATCTTCTAGACGGTCAGAAAACACTGAAAGAGGTATGGCAACGCCTGATGCAGAGGCGGTGAGGGCTGCACTACTTGTGCTTGGCCGGGCGGGGAGGACGGACCTCCTACAGCCCGGTGTTCTGGACCAGGCATGGGTCGGGATGACCCGCACGCCCCGGTCGGCGTCGGCGGGGGTGGCTGCGGTTGTCGCAGCATGCATGGATGAGCCCGCGGGGCTCGGGAAGGCGCGTCTAAGAGGGCGAGGGGCAAAAAACAGCAGGAGGCGCCCAAGAAAGGGGGGAGGCGGCTGAGCCTCCCGGCCAAGATCGAGGCCAAGGAAGCGGTTTCCGGTGAGGATGGCGGGGCGGTCGGGACTCCGCTGGCATTACGTGCCGGGGGGTCGGGGAGCGTGGGCCAGCTGGTGGGGTACGATGAGAGCAGTGAGGGCAGCGGGGGGGAGGACCTGGGTGAGTGGGAGGTGGCGGCTGGTGAGGATTTTGCGCTCACGCTGTCTGGGGGGGAGTCCGGGGGGGAGGAGGAGTTCACCATCCTGGAGCAACCGGTCGACCTTTCGGGGGGCCGGAAAGGGGTTGTCAAGCAGCAGAGTTCCAAGGGCAAAGGCTCCCTGAAGGCGCAGCAGCAGAGTGGGGCGGGGGGTGCTGCGGCACCCGTGCCCGGGCGGGGAGGCCTGGGGGAGTCTGGGCGGTCGTCCCTGTATGACAGGTGGGAGCACATGACCGAGGAGGAGAGGGCCCGCGACCAGCGTCGCGTCATTGCCGAGTATGAGAGGGAGTGGCAGCGTTTGAACGAGGCCAGGGAGGCGAAGGCGGGTGGGGTGCTCAAGGGCGATGGGGCCCTGGCGCCTGCGCGTGGCAGGGGGGCGACTGGAGGTAGAGGCAGGGGGGCCCCTGGGTCACGTGGGCAGTGGGTCTGGGTGGAAAGTTCAGGGACTGCCTTGACGGATCAGAGACCTGTTGGCACCGGGGCCTCCCCGAGCGCATACGGCTCGGGGGGGGTGGGGACAAGCCAGCGGGGGCAGCTGGCAGAGGCCGGGGTGGGCCGGCGGGGCGCAAAACGGCCTCCAAACGCCAGGACGAAGAAGCAGGGGGGTCCGCGGCGGCCTGCCCTCCATCGAGGGAGCGGGCACCAACGATGCTGGAATGCGAGTTTATGCCTGGAGTGAAAGGGAAGGGTGCTAAGAGAGTGGTTACGGAAGTGGTGCCGCTGGATGTTCATGATGAGTGGTTGGATTGGAGGATGAGGAGGATGATTTGGAAGAGGGTGAGTTGCGCGAGTCGGAGTGTGTGGACAGGGCTAAGGTGGCATCTGCCACGGTCGGTGTTTCCCATGAGGCACGAGATGGCGCCAGTCGGGCCAGCAAGGGGACCGTGAAGCCGGCGGACGCACGGCGACGGGAGATGGATGCTCCTGCAACCTTGTCAGGTGAGGGCGCTTGGTGGGACGCATGGACTGAAGGGGAAAAAGGAGAGAGTAAGAAGCCCTGCCGGTCGGTGGGGGTGGGGGTTAGGGCTGTGCGGACGGGGTCCCATGTTGGGGCGGCGCCGGTGGCGGCTGCTGGGGGGAAGCAGGTCACGACGGCCAGTGCACAAACGGACAAGGTGGAGGATTTGGGGGGTAAGGATGATGGAGTTGAGAAGCTCCGAAAGAAATTGCCATACATGGGGTTGGCGATGCCCCTGGGTTCTCATTTGTCTGGAAAAACGAGGGGGAAGATTTGGAGGCATGAATATGTGGATGTGTTTAAGCTGCTACATGGAGAGATTCAGGCGAAGGAAGGGTCTAAGGAAGAGGAATGGGAGTTGACCAGGCGGCCGAGGGTGCTGGTAACGATGGAGAATTGGACGTCGGCTTTCTTGATTTACGCAAATGAGAAGCACGGTGATCGGGCGATTGCTCTGTTCAAGTATATGGACGTGATCAGGAAGGCGCAGCTGCATTTCGGGGGTTTTGCTTGGCTGAGCTACGACGAGGAGTTTAGGGCCAGGGTCAGTGTCAATCCGGACAAGCCGTGGGGGGAAGTGGACCAGGAACTCTGGATTCAATGGATGTCTTCGACGCAGGCGGCGGCTTCCACTCATACAGCTAGCGGTCTTCCGGTCACTTATCGGTCTTTTCAGTCGCGCCCCGCCCAGTGTGGGGCGGGTAGTCAAGGAGGTTCAGGTGGCCTGGGGTCCCAGGCTGTGTGGTCTGGGGCAGCGGAGCAACAGTACAAGCCAGTGTCTTCAGGGGCCTGTTGGGGGTTCAACAAAGGTTTCTGCAACCGCCCCTCTTGTAAGTTCAAGCATGAGTGTTCAAAGTGCGGGGGGCGGCATGCGGTCACTCAGTGCCTCATGTTGGCTTCGCCGTCGGAACAGTGGAAACTTGCCAAGAGTAGGGGGCAGCCTGGGCCGAAGGGCCCATACTCCGGTTAAGGTGGAGGCCATGTGTCCATGGCTCTCCCGGTACCCTGATAAGGAGGCGGCATTGCGTTTGTATTGGGGTTTCATGGACGGTTTCCGGATTGGTTATCAGGGGCCGAGGGAGAGACGTTGGGCTGAGAACTTGCAGTCTGCCAAGGAGTTGCCGGAGGTGGTGGCGCGTACATTGGAGAAGGAAGTTTCGGAGGGTAGAATTGCGAGTCCTTTTGCAGACTGGCCAATGTCGGATCTCATTGTTTCACCTCTGGGGGTGGTGCCCAAAAAAGAGCCTGGGGAGTTTCGCTTGATTCATCACTTGTCTTGGCCGGAAGGAGGGTCTGTGAATGATTTTATTGCGGAGGAGGACTCTAGAGTGCTGTATGCTTCGGTGGACGATGCCATAGGCTTGGTGAGGTCCTGTGGCATGGGGGCTGAGTTGGCCAAGTGTGACATCAAGTCGGCCTTTCGCCTTCTCCCCATTCATCCGGCGGATTTCCCCCTGTTGGGCATGCAATTTGACGGGTCCATCTTCGTGGACATGGTGCTGCCGATGGGTTGTGCGATTTCGTGCGTGTTTTTCTAGACTTTCAGCTCCTTTTTGCAGTGGGCCTTCGTGGATCGCAGTGGGCACCGGCTGGTGTCCCACTATTTGATGACTTTCTGTTTGTGGGCGCGGGTCGCTCTAGCACATGTGGGGAGGCTTTGCAGCAGTTTCAGTTGTTGGCGCAGGATTTTGGGGTGCCGTTGGCACCGGGAAAGACGGAAGGGCCTAGTTGCTGTTTGACTTTCCTTGGGATTGACTTGGACTCGGTGGCCTGGCAGGCGCGTTTACCGGCGCGGAAAGTGGTGGAGATGCAGGACGCTTTGAGAGGTGCGATTGAGGTTCGGAAACTTGAGTTGAGGTCTGTGCAGCGCTTGCTGGGGTTGTTGACCTTTGCTTGCAGGGTGGTGAGGGCCAGGAGGACGTTTTGTAGGAGGCTTGGCATGGCCATGTCGGGGGCGGCCCTCCCGCACCACAGGATCAGGATCACGCTGGGGGTCCGGTCGGACTTGCGAGTGTGGCTTGTTTTCCTGGAGGACTTCAATGGTGTGTCCTTGGATTTTGCGCCTGACAGGATGGTGTGGCAGGTTCAACTCTACTCGGACGCGGCGGGTGCAGCTGGTTTCGGGATTTTCTGGGACGGCCGCTGGTGTGCAGAACAGTGGCCAGCCCATTGGCTGCGGCAAGGCAGGAGCATTGCATTTTTGGAGTTTTTCCCCTTGTTGGTTGCGTTGCTGGTGTGGGGCCCGGAGTTCAGGAACAGGTCAGTGTTGTTTCATGTGGACAATATGACCGTAGTGGACTTGGTTATGTTATGTTATGTTATGTTAATAACTTTTATTCGGCGCACAGCTGCCCCAGCGAAGGGGCGTCCTGAACAACCAAAGGGCGAGGGACCTGCGAGTGCTGCGCTTGCTGCGAAGTTTCATGCTGCTGTGTCTGCGTTTCAATGTGCTGTTCCGTGCGCAACATGTGCCTGGCGTGAATAATGAAATTGCGGATGCGTTATCTCGTTCGCAGTGGCAGCGCTTCAGGGAGCTGGCGCCGGGAGCAGAAGCTTGCAAGACCAAGGTGCCGGAGGGTATCTGGGCCTGGGGGGAGTGAGAGTGGTTGGGTTGGTTGAGAGGTCGATAGCGGAGTCCACTAGGCGGGCGTACAGGTTGGCGTGGGTGGAGTTTGGGTCCTTGGTGGGGGGAGAGATGGGAGTGGGACGGTTGTCCAGGGAAGAGTGTGAGCGTGGGGTGGTGCAATTTGTGTTGGATTGCATGGATAAAGGGCTGTCGCAAACGACGATTGCTGGCAAGTTGGCGGGTGTATCTTTCTACAGCATGGTGTATTTGGGTTTTGATCCGGCTAGGACGGATCTGCTGAGCCGAATGTTGAAAGGTTGGGGTGGGGTGAGGGCGGAAATGGGTGGGGGGGAACTGCCGCGTGAGGCGGTCACGTTTGATTTGTTGGAGCAGGTTTTGAGGGAGTTGCATTTCTGTTGTTATGATAGGGAAGAGGTGGCGCTGTTTCGCCTATGCATGATTTGGATGTTTTTTGGTGCATTTCGGGTGTCGGAGTTGCTTGGGACGCGTGGGGCGCCGCGTCGGATGTTTGCGGATGTGCGTGTTGATGGGGTTCGTTTGGGCATATGGTTGGGACGTTCCAAGACTGACCAGTTAGGTCGGGGCAAATGGGTATGGTTGTCGGAGAGTGGGTGTGAGGGTGTGTGCCCGGTGCGTGAGTGGCTGGGGTTTTGTGGTCGAGTGCGGGGGTTGAAAGGGGATATTTTTGTGCATGCGTCGCCGAAGCGCTTGACGCCATCTCAGTTGCTGGCGGTTCTGCGGATGGCTTTGCGGCGGCTGGGCAGGGACCCGGCGCGTTTTGGCACGCACTCGTTTCGGATTGGGGCGGCCACTGCAGCGGCGGGTTTGGGTTGGTCGTGGGAGGAGATCCGGGGGATTGGTCGATGGCGGTCGCGGTGCTGTGAGCGTTACGTGCGTAAATTTAGGGGTGGGGCGTGCTGCTTGGCCGGCTGCACTGTTTGTTGTTGTTTTTCTTGTTCTGCTGGGGTACTAATCTCTTTCTCTTCGTAGGTTGTGTTCGTGGGCCGGGGGCCAAGACGGTCACCTGGGTCGTTGGGCACTCTTTTGTGCACTGGGAGGAGAAATACGCTGCCAGGCGGGTGTACGGCCGTAACCTGGGCCTGAGGAGCAGCCATCACGAAGTACAATGGTGGGGTAAGAGCGGAATGCGTTGGGGAGAACTGCTACCATGGCTCACAAGGAAAGTGTCACAGCTGGGCTGCCCGGACATGCTCATCATCCACTTGGGAGAGAATGACTTGCTGAAGCAATCGGGGGTGTCACTTTTGCATTTGATGCAGAGGGATTTGGAAGCGATGAAACGCAATCTGGCTGGCGCCTGTATTGTGTGGACTGAGTTTGTTCCACGAAGGGTTTGGAGGGGTGCACTTAAACCTGCGGCTGTGGAAAGGGCCCGCAGGAAACTGAATCGGGCGATGAGACTCTTTTGTGCGGATAAGGGTATCAAAGTGCTGGCTCATGTCGGGCTTCAGCTGGAGCAGCCACTTCTTTTCCGAGATGACGGCGTGCACCTTTCTCACATGGGGAATGCTTTCTACCTGATGGAGTTGCGGGACCTGATTAGCCATCTGTGGAATGAATCGATCTGGTGTAAGAGAGACTGAGTTTGAAAGGTGCACGCTTGGTGGGGCAGGTAACCGCCCTCCGGGGGTTCCCTGGGTGGCGGGAACTGGGAGGGGTGGGGAGTCCATGACGGGCAGAATCACCCTTTCAGGGAGGGGGTTACAGGTGCAGGATGGGGGCAGTGGTAGACGGGAGTGCGATGGATGGAGATGACGGAGGAGTTGGAAAGTGAAAGGGGAAAGTGAATGAGATGCAAAGAGGTCATAGTGTGAATTGGGAGTGGCTGGTGGAGCATGGGGTGGTGAGTGGATGATGGGGTGAATGGCAGGATGTTGAGGGGATTGTTCAAGTTAATGATGTTATGTTTATTGCTGAATGTCATGCCTGTCCTAATAAATGGCCTTTTACGCTAACTGATGCGTGGAGTGGTTATTTGCGCGATGCGGCCCCCGGGGAAAGCAGGTCGGCAGACTAGTCTTTTCCCCAGGGTGTTTGCGCGATAGTTAGGACAGGCAGGAAGTAGTTAGGGGGTTAGGTCAGGGGTGGGAGGGGTTTAGGAGGCTATTTAGGGGGACAGGAGGGGGAATGACTTCCTCTTCCTGTCCCTGGTGCCTCAGGGAAAGAAGTTAGTTTTACCACCCACCCACCCTACAGCTGAAAAGGGGGTAGGTGGGCGTTTTTGTTGTAATTGCCAAGTAGGGCAATGTGCCAGTTTAGGACAGGATGGCAAGATAGGGGCGTTGGCGGGAACTGGGAGGGGTGGGGAGTCCATGACGGGCAGAATCACCCTTTGAGGGAGGGGGTTACAGGTGCAGGATGGGGAGAGTGGTAGATGGGAGTGCGATGGATGGAGATGACGGAGGAGTTGGAAAGTGAAAGGGGAAAGTGAATGAGATGCAAAGAGGTCATGGTGTGAATTGGGAGTGGCTGGTGCAGCACGTGAGTGGATGATGGGGTGAATGGCAGGATGTTGGGGGGATTGTTCAAGTTAATGATGTTATGTTTATTGCTGAATGTCATGCCTGTCCTAATAAATGGCCTTTTACGCTAACTGATGCGTGGAGTGGTTATTTGCGCGATTGTGTGCCTTTTGGTCAAATATGCAAAGATAGATTGAGCTAAGAATTTGGAAGAGATTGTTAAGATTAACCAAGAACTAAGTAAACCTGAATATGTTAACAACAAGGATTTTATAGATAAAAGTACTAAGGAAATGAAAGATCGTTTGCGGAAGCAGGAAGACGCCATAAAAACTAGAAAAGCGTTTAAGTTTGCCCGCGACAAATATGACTACGAGTCAGGGCAAATATTTACATTTGCATGGAAATTCGATAACTTGCGTAAACAGAAAAGCGGCGATTCCAGTAGAAATGTGGTCATCGCAAGGAATCCAGATTTCGCAGCAAGTGATTCGAATCTGTCCACCTCTGGAGCCAGTTTAGTCCCCCAGTGAAGAAGATTCTGACGACAGTAACCCAGGTGCAAAAAGAGAGGATTTGGGGCAACTCACACTGGCAGAAGAGTTAGAGTACACCAGGATGCAGCGCAAGCAAACCCTTCGTCCTAGGAATCAAAACGCCTCAATAAACAGAGGAGGAACGCAAGGTGAAGAGGAAGGAGGCAACAAGAGGAAGGGGGCAACAAAACCGATATTGGAGGAAGAAAAAGTAAATGATGAAAACACCATAGTGAGCTTGACAGACACCGTTTTGAATCAAGCTGAGAAACAACTCTTATCTTTGGGCCTGTCCTTTTGCCCCGAGGGCAACTTTGGCTATTGCAGCACCCGCAGCGATGTTATTAAATTCATCAGGAAGATCAAACTACGCAAGTATTTTACAAGCAAAAACAACCTTGAGCAGAAAAAAAACTCAGCTAGTAGCAGCAATATTGCCACAGATGGTTTACAAGCCAAGGACATATCGTTATTGCGCACATTACATGGTTTGAGAAACAGCAATGAGGGTTCCTGCAGCACCCAAGAGGAGGCGGAAGAGGCGGAGGTGAACATATCCCGCACAGGCCATAGTCCTTTCAAACCAGTTCCCACTTTGGTACCAAACATGCCTCGCAATGCCATCGACATTTACCATGACAGAGTCATTGAGGTTCTAAAGAAAATTGCCACATAATAGCAAAGCAAAACAAAGGCCACCGAACCAACAAATGCAAAGCTTTTCAACCCTGATGAACAAACTCAAAAAAGACAACACCATCGTCATTAATCAATCTGATAAAGGTGGTAATATCGTTCTTTGGGGAAAAAATACTATATTAAGGAGGCCTATCGGCACCTCAAAGATGGTGAATGTTACACTAAAACAAATATGGCAGCAGTACAAACAATTGTTAAATCATATAAGGATGAAATCAATGAGTGGAAAAGGGAAGGACTTATCACCAAAGATGAATATAAGTTTCTCAACAAAGATCATCCCATTTTGCCCAATATAGTTCCTGGGAGACCCATTGTGTCATCCATCAACAGCACCTTTGAGAACACTTCCAAATATTTAGACTTTTATCTTCAGGAGTTTGTGACCAGCCTTCCGGCCTACATCAGGGACACAGCGGAATTTCTACATTTATTAAGTAACTGTGAGTGGTCAGATGATTTTTTATTTTTGACAATGGACATATCCGCTTTATACACAAGTATCGCCCACATGGACGGCAAAAGAGCTGTGGAATTTTACCTTGGTAAAAGACCAATCCATATGTACCGCCACAACCAAATGTTATTCAAAATGATTAGCAAATGTCTACACAACAATATTTTCAGGTTTGACAATTTGGTGAGTAAACAACTGAGAGGTGTGGCCATGGGGGCATGTTTCGCACCCAGCTACGCGGGGCTCCACGTTGGCTGGTGGGAGGAACATGTCCTCAGGGTACAGCATGCTACATTGTCGTCAGCTCATGTGGTGAAATATTGGCGATACATCGATGATGTGTTCATCATTTGGTGAGGGACCAAAGATCAGGCAATGAGTTTTGTGAATAAGATCAACGAAAATACATTAAATCTTTATTTTACTGCTAATATTGATGCTATGGTGGCCAACTTCCTTGACATCCAACTCAAGATTATCGACAGGAATATCGAAACATGTCTATACAGGAAGGTAACATCAGGGAATACCATATTGCACGCAGGAAGCTTTCATCCCCAACACACTATTGTTAGTATTCCGTACGGCGAGTTTTTATGAATATATAGAGCATGCAGCACCATTGAGGATAGACAGCATTGCCAATTGGAGGCCAAGATGAGATTGGAGGACAGGGGTTTCACATCCAGTAGTCTGGAAATAGCCATGAGGAAAGCTAATGCCCTCAATTGTTCCTCTCTTTTGGACCCCAGTAGGAACACACATGTGGCAGATGCATGCTCTAACAGCAAAGGGGAGATTAGATTGATCACAAGTTACAGCAGGCAGGCCGGCCAGGCAGATTAAGAATATCGTCAAAAAAGAATGGCCCATTATACTCACTGATCATACACTGAGAGAAATTGTCCCCACAACCCCAACAGTTACCTTCAGGAGAGTATACTCTATGCGGAATTAACTGGTGAGGAACAGTCCGGAATCCAGTTCCACTGGCAACTGGCTGTCCCCACGTAAGGTTTTTTTTCAAATGCAGCTCATGCCGAGCATGCAAATTTGGCATAAATACGACCTCCTACATTACCCAATTTTCCAAAGTCCCTATCGCTCTTAAAGCACATTATACTTGACGCACAGAATTCGCTGTGTACGTCTTAAGATGCAGTTGCAATTTGTATTATGTAGGCAGCACCCAATTGCAAGCACACGTACGCATTCAGAAGAGCGATCGTGAACTCCGATCCTGCATACCCGGTTGCTTGACATTTTAGGACTACCCATGATAACAATCTAAATTGTTTACAATATTTTGTTATAGATGCGGTAGCCCTCAACAAAAGGGGGGGGGTAACAGGGAGAGAGCACTTCGTCAATTGGAGTCACGCTACACAGTAGATTTAGATTGCAAATCGCCATTGGGGTTTAATTTAGGGGAGGACCTTTACAATTTCTTGTAACTAAATAATCCGTTTATCAATTGTAGAAACCCTGTACAGTATTTCCCTGGCTTACATCTGAGTGCTATTATGTCCCAGATACACATGTCCCGGCTGGGATAGTTAGGTTAGGTCTGGTTTTCAATATTGTCAGGTATCTTAGCTCCTTCCTTGTCCTTTAGACTGAAGTTGTTTAGAGCTTCATTTTCTGTGGAAATATTTCCATTTTGTACACAATCTGTATTTGAACATTTGTATTGTACAGCTTCACACGCAGTCACTTTATATCTTGAGGTTTGCACTGGGAATAACCTGATCAAACATGTTATTAGTTGGATCCATATCCAAGGGTATTACCAACCTAGGATCTTGAGATCAGGCACGGTGAAAGCACACAGTTATCCCCTATGGTATGCAGGTACACATTCAGTACATAATAGGGGCTTCCGTTGCCAATTTCCCATGACAGTTTTTTTTTATATCATACACCAATGATTCCCTTTTCTCCACTCTTTTACACTAAGTGAGAATTCAAAAAATGTTTTTATTCTTATTTT
Organism: Lissotriton helveticus; assembly: GCF_964261635.1. Classification (NCBI taxonomy): domain Eukaryota; kingdom Metazoa; phylum Chordata; class Amphibia; order Caudata; family Salamandridae; genus Lissotriton; species Lissotriton helveticus. The sequence continues at coordinate 186,795,613 of NC_136059.1, forward strand.
TGTGGTATGTGGCACAAGAGTGGCGCCTTAATGACACATTGATTTGAGACAGAACAGGCCACTTGTCAATTAGATTCGTTTTGCCATTATTCCTTGTTTAAGTGTACATGCACAACAGATTGCACTAGCAGTTCTATATATTGTAGCGTGATTTGCACAGTTCTGTCTATATGTCTGATGAGAGACCTTTTAGTAACAACATTCGACCGTGCGCTTTTTTCTACATATGTCTAAGTTTTTTATATTGTAAATATGTATATATGTAATTTATTTATTTTATGACGATATATTTATGTATTTATATTTTCTAAAAGGTTTTTGCACAGTTGGATTGGCATTCATTATCGTAGAAATGCATTTTATAGCAGCATGGGCATTATTATATCATATATTGGGTCGCCCGTGCATTTGGGCAGTTTATCGAATCAGACCAGTTCTGTGTATACGCATCAAAATGCTGTTACAATATTGCATCTTTACGGACTATGTACTTACTGAATGAATTCATGAATTTATGGCAGCACTCGATATAAATATGACTCGTAACAGCAGTCTGTCTTTTAAAAGTATGTCCTCTATGTCCATGATGGGAATGGGCATAGCGTTTTGGCGCCAAAATGAGTGTTTTAAATTCAGGGTCAATGCTTCACCGTTTGTCAAGTGAGCAAGGACACAGCCTCGTGTCCGAAACGCGTCTTGAGGCATGCACTGTTCAAGCACTTTGTTATAAATAAATTGAATTCTGGCATCAGCTATATTCGAGTCTGTGATCCTGTTTGTGCGTGCAAGCACTAAGGAGAAAACGGCACGGACACAGACACGGACCAAATTGTCTTGGATGCTGTTACATTTTATTCAGCTGTCGCCATAACGTTTCGGCACAAAGCCTTGATCACATGACATGGGCAGTAGCTGTGTACATTTTGTACAGTGTAAGATGCACTTCAGCCCATTTGGGCTCTATTGGTTTAAATTCGCCTTGTCCATTTATAACTTTATTTGTTTTGCCATTGTGAACATTCACAAAAGGGTGATGATGTTGAGCCTATCTGATTGTTCATAGTAATATCAGCAGTTGCTTCAGCCAATGTACGCGCTGGAGACAAAGCGCAGATCAAAACGAGGTAGGGGCTGTTTTCTTTAACGCGTATTAGCGCTTAAGGTCTAGAACTTACATAATATTAATTATGATGAATTATGGGCGATAATACGAGCCTAAAATTGATTATCTGGGCCAACTGCCATGTTCAACTATGTATGTATTTTGTGGGCTCATTTATGAGATCGTTGACATTTCCGCAGAATATGTGATTTACATTTTCCAAATATGTTGTATAAATTGTTCAACAACGTGGGATTCAAGATGTGACTTTAATATAATGACATTCCAAAATGGCCGCCAGGTTTGCACATTTTTGCACTAGAAGGGTGATTTGTTATTACTGACGAATTAAGAAGTGTATTTAAAGATGGTAGTTTGCATTGGGCTACGAGCCTGATCAAGCCTTAATGGCGAAACGCGTCGTTTATGCATTTGCCAAATAAATGTAACTGCAAGAAGCCTGGGTGTTCGAGTGTTTCCTTTGCACAAAGGGACTTGTGGTGTTAATACAGAGGATTGACGGTATCCTGACTTCGGACCGCCCATGACAGCCTGTGATTTCATGACCGGAACTTGTGGACTGCAGATTTAACTAGAATTGGGCTGACCCCCGAATTGGCTGTGACATCGGTGTACAGGTCATGGTATTTTTATGACCACCTGATTTGCTGCAGAATATACTTGCTTTGTGAGATACGTGCCAGTCACCGGTGAGCTTGGAAGTGGCTCGAGTGTGAAGGCTTGGATCTCTGGAGCAGAGGTAAGGAGTGCGCTGTGGGAATGCGGTCTGGGGTTCTCCTGATTACGCGTACGGTGACCTCGGCTATTACGTACGGGCACTGCATTAAAGCTTGTGTGCCAAGAGGCAAGGGAGTGGGTTATTAACAACAGACAGGAAAGCCTATGTACACGCACAGGTCGATTGCAGAAATATTTGAAGATCTAAAACATGGCAAGTGGATTGGAAGCTCATAGAAAACAGACTGCAGATTAGCTATTCTTTGCACAGCTAGAACCCAGCAGTAATGAATTGAATGCCACACCCAATATTAATGCAGAAATTAATTTACAAGCCTTAGTGAGTACGCTGGAAAAGTTGTACAGAAAAGAGTTATCTAAATGGTGGGAAGCAGAGTCCTTACGGCGATACATTGACGTGAAACGTTTCCCCAGGGGTCTCTGTATTTTTACAAGTCCTACATATGAGGACCCTGATACAGACATGTTGGAAGAATGGTCCAACAACTCATCAGTGTGTTCAATGACCGTGATGCGGATACTTGTTAAATATGCACTGAAAGATCGCGCCAAATTTCTGCAAAAAATTGATAAGGTGACACTGGAAATCAGTCAACTCATGTTTAAAGAGGCTTTAGAGTAGTATATAAAGAATTTGTTGATTAAAATGGACAAATTGGAAGAAGAAATCACCGCCAAGAAACAGAGAAAGTTTCTACGTGATTACAAAGATTATCAATCTGGGCAGACTCTGACATTCCAGAGAAAATATGACCATCTCTTTGATAGAAAGACTGGAACAGGTGTTACAGTACCCAGTATTGGAGGTGCGACCAGAGGATTAGCAAGAGCGATATCTCAGATGGTAATTTGTCTGACGCCTCACCTTCAGGCATGAATCAAGAAATAGGAAGTGATCCACAGAAGAGAGCAAGTAATTTTTTATTACAGTTCCAATTAATCAGTCAAAACAGGACAGAATTTCAACAAGATGGAGGAACCCAGAGAGGACGGGGTCGAGGAAACAGAGGAAGAACAGGTGGAATCAACAAGCCAAAAAGAGGAGGAACAAACGCCGACAAAGCTCCGATGGGAATGGTAACAAGGAGCAGGAAACAGAAAACATGACTGTTGTCAACCTTTCTCAGCGGTCTCTTTCACAGGATGAAATCGAGATCCTCTTGCTTGGCCTTTCATTTTGCCCGTCACTAAACATGAATTATGCACAAACAAGAATTGATCTGTTCCTGTTTTCAAGAAAATTAAGACTAAAAAAGTGGTTTTGTACAAAGCAAAAGGACAAGGAACTGTGAGTAATAGAGAAAGTCACATTAATTTAAACATGATTGACATAGAAATGTTACATGCTTTGAATGAAGAAACAAATTAAATTGTTTCAACACCTGATTGGGGGGCTTGGGGTGAAGACTTAGGTGTGAACCCAGGGAGCAAATTCAAACTCAAGTCTGTATTTCTGCCCAATGTACAATGTGAGGCCATTGATGTCTTTTTAAAGGGAGTCTTGCAGGATCTACATAAAATTTGATACAGAAAGATACAGTGTAATTGAAAAAATCTTGCACTTGATCAAATTACTTCTATTGATAGTCTTAAGGCAGACAAAAATATTGTCATTCGACAATCAGATAAAGGGGGTAAAGTGGTTGTCTTAGACAAACTGAAAAATCTGGAAGAGGGTCTAAGACAACTGAATGATACAACACATTACTGCAAGACCAACATGGCAGAAGTACTTAAGTCCAACACTTTGTAAAGAGAGACACTTGTGGAGTGGAGAGAAAGAGGGGTGATGGAATGGGCGGAATATAATTATTTGTATTGTGCCCACCAGAGTGTCCCAATTCTATAATCTACTCCCCAAAATACACATGGATATGTGTAATCCTCCAGGGCGACCAATAGTCTCATCAATAGGATCACTATTGGAAAACACATCAAAATGTATTGACTATTATTTAAGACCTTATGTAGTTGGCTTTACCTTCCTACCTAAGAGGCACTACCCATTTCTTAACTATAATCAATGGGATACATTGGGAAAGCAAGTATACTCTTGTTTCCCTTGATGTTAGCAGTCTGTACACTAGCATCCAACATGATCAATGGCTTTTTGCCATCCAACACTTCCACAAGACTAGGTCAATTTCCTTATTCCATCATTCTCAGATGATTGTATCCATGATTGAAATCTGTCTGAAGAACAACTATTTCATCTTTGATGACACTGTACACAAGCAGTCACAGGGCACAGCTATGGGAACCTGCTTCGCCCCCCAGCTATGCGAATTTATTCATGGGCTGGTGGGAGGAGCATGTTGTCACCAAAATGGCAGAATTTAACGTGGCCCTGTGGCTGCAATACATTGAGGACATCTTCTTCATATGGTGTGGGGATGAGACCTCAGTAAGAATTTGTATTGACAAACTCAACAGGAACACACTGAACTTACAATTTACAGAACACATCAGTAAAGACGCAATGGAATTTCTTGATGTGTTATTGGAAGTCAAAAATACCCAACTGACTAACACGTTGTTCCGTAAGAGCACAGCAGGCAATAGCAACCTTAGTGCAAGCAGTAGTCTTCCTCGGATTCTGGTGTATAGTATCCCTTATGGAGAGTTGCTACGCGCCAAAAGAAATTGCAGCACTATGACTGCTTACAAAAATGAGGAAGCTGTCATGTGTCAAAGATTTATGAGTAGAGGATATAGCAAAAAGACTATCAATTAAGCTATTGCCATAGTTGAAATGAAATCTAGAATGAACTACTACATCCAAGGAAGGAAGACGAGGGCACAGAATGTATCAGGTTCATCACTACATTTTCAGGACAGGCAAACGAAGTACGGAGGATATTCAAAAAACATTGGCATGTTCTTATGACCGATGACCATCTTAAGCAGAATCCGAATAGTAATTCTCAGATTACTTTCAGGAAAGGGAGATCTTTGAGAGATGAACTCAGCCACAATCATGTAATGAAAGAAGAAACAGGTACAGTTGTGGGTACACCTAGTTTCAGGTGTTGCCATAACTGTAAAGCGTGTAGAAATCAAGAAAAAGCTCACTTGTCACATGCCATATAGTATATATGTCCTGATTTATCCTTGAAACAAATAGTATATCAGAAGTACTAAATCTGAGACAAAAAATGGGTGTTGGCACCCTTTTGTGAATGTTCACAACAGCAAAACAAATAAAGTTATAAATGAACAAGGCGAATTTAAACCAATAGAGCCCAAATGGGCTGAAGTGCATCTTACACTGTACAAAATGTACACAGCTACTGCCCATACTTTCAGTTACAATTGCTCGCCATTTCTATGAGAACCATATGCAGGATGACACACTTGTGCGTATGGTGGTGATTGATTCTGTGAACTTGGGTGTGAGAAGGGGCAATCGTGAATTGCTATTAAGAAAGTTGGAATCCCGGTATATTAACAATTTAGAAAGTCTGGCACTCAAAGGATTGAATCTTAGCGAGGAATTAGCAATTCATTTGTTTGATTAATGGTTTGGCACATTAGATCTGCATTCTATTCTGTTTTTAAGTATTTTATAATATTTGTTTTTTTACAGATGGGACACTTCTTTTTGCAAGTGGTGGAGAATTGGACAAGTCACTGGCATCACAGAAGTATTCATGGACATGTTGTATTGAGTATACTATTGTGTATATAGAATTAACCCACTTGGGCAGTATTGTAACTGAAAGTATGTGCAGTAGCTGTATACATTTTGTACAGTGTAAGATGCGCTTCAGCCCACTTGGGCTCTATTGGTTTAAATTCGTCTTGTCCATTTATAACTTTATTTGTTTTGCCGTTGTAAACAATAACAAAAGGGTGATGATGTTGAGCCTATCTGATTGCTCATATTAATATCGGCAGTTGCTTCAGCCAATGTACGCGCTGGAGACAGAAAGCAGATCAAAATGAGGTACGGACTGTTTTCTTTAATGCGTATTAGCACTTAAGGTCTAGAACTTACATAATATTAATTATGATGAATTATGGGCGATAATACGAGCCTAAAATTGATTATCTGGGCCCACTCCCATGTTGAGCTGTATATGTATTTTGTGGGCTCATTTATGCGATCGTTGACATTTCCGCAGAATATGTTATTTAAATTTTCCAAATATGTTGTATAAATTGTTCAACAACGTGGGATTCAAGATGTGACTTTAATATAATGAGATTCCAAAATGGCCGCCAGGTTTGCACATTTTTGCACTAGAAGGGTGATTTGTTATTACTGACAAATTAAGAGGTGTATTTAAAGATGGTGGTTTGCATAGGGCTACGAGCGTGATCAAACCGTAATGGCGAAATGTGTTGTTTATGCATTTGCCAAATAAATGTAACTGCAAGAAGCCTGGGTGTTCGAGTGTTTCCTTTGAACAAAGGGACTTGTGGTATTAATACAGAGGATTGCCGGTATCCTGACTTTGGACCGCCCATGACAGCCCGTGATTTCATGACCGGAACTTGTGGACTGCATATATCTATATCTATATCTATATCTATATTACCTACTGGCGGTCGCCAGTAGGTATATATAGTTAGGATTTTTTCTCTATGGGTTTTTTGAAAATTCTATGTCTAATAACTTTGGCGTTTGTGGACGGAATTGGCTGAAATTTTCAGGAAAATGGCACATTTTGTTTCTGAGCAGCCCTTGAAAATTTGGGGGGGGTTCGTCCAGTGGGGGCCGAGAAAAAAGGGGGGTCCCAAAACGTGTTTTTAACATTGAGTTTTCCATAGGGCGGTTGGCCTCACTTTTAGCCCGAACGGCTGAATGGATTTGCACGAAACTTGGCAAAATTGTAGGGACTGGTAGCCCGATGTGCCTTTTGTAGGTCTCAATATATGTGCTCCAGTGGATTTTGAGAAATTAACGTTTAAAAAAAGATATATATCTGTAACAGCGGACCGGTTAGCGCTCTGGTTCGCGGACTTTTCGCGCAACGGAGCTTTGTGAAGCGAAGCTGATTGGTTCTCCGGCGTCTGTCAACATTCCAAACAGTCCGTAGCGGCCGCCATCTTGTCTCTCGGTAGGATCGAGAGACAAGAGGAGGTCAAAACAAAGGGGGAAATAACTATAAGGGGGCATAGTAGATCCTCGCTGACCCCCTAGGTTTGATCTGGAGGTTTTAAAAGGGCCCCGCGGGGCAAAAAAAAATAATAAAAATAATAATTGAACGGCTGAATGGATTTGCACGAAACTTGGCAAAATATTAGGGACTGGTAGCCCGATGTGCCTTTGCTAGGTCTCAATATATGTGCTCCAGTGGATTTTGAGAAATTAACGTTCAAAAAAAGATATATATCTGTAACAGCGCTCCGCTTCGCGTAACGGAGGTTTGCGAAGCTGATTGGTCATTCTGTCACTGGGCTATAGTTGGGCTACATCTGGCTGATATTTGGGCTACATTTGTTTTTTTGTGTGTCTGGCGGCCATCTTTGGGCTACATTGGGCTACATTGGGCTTCATTGGGCTACATTCGGCTAATTAGTAAATAGCTCATCGCAAACTAGGAATGGTAAAGAATCGCTATTTATTCCTTAAAGTTCGCTATTTAGGAAATGCAAATAACTTTGATGATACATATGGCGGTTCATCTCTAACAAGATAAGAAGCATAGGGATAGATTTATGATGACTGGCGCATCACCAGGGATGTGTTAGTCATTCTGTGCCGCTGTTCCGTCACCTATGGTGTGCTGCATTTACAATGCGGCGCATCATGGGGCAAAAACAGCACAGATGCGTGATGTATCTGTGCCGTAAAGGTGGCGCATTGCTGGAGTTGTATCGCAAGTGTGATGAAGCTCCAGCAAGGGTCGGGGGTGCCCCTGTCGCAGGGTTTCTGTTCTCACACAGAACTGTGGACAGAGGATTGGAACCTCGGCGAATTAGGGTGTCCCAAAACTCACGTTAGTAATCAAAAACTATTTAGCAAGCTAGGTACAGTGTCACATTGGATATAACAAACTCTCAATGTTTAGACAATCCAGAATATGAACTTATAGTACCTCAGGATACGTGGAACTCATGAACAGTCGGTCGTTATATATTTCTTAGAAACCAGAACATGGAGTTAAGAAGAACACATGTGTATTTGAAATGTTTATTTACTAATGCCGTCTTCTCAGGCGTAGTACCTTAGATAATAAAAGTACACATATTATCAGTAGCAAAATTACCAGCATAGTTACTAGTACATAAAAAGTGAATGGTGATAGTATGTTAACATGCTGTAAATGAATAAGAGTTAGCAACACTTATAAGCAGCCGCGGGCCATGGAGGGAGTTACGGTGAGGCAGGGAGGCGGGGAGGGGGAGAAGCAGGGTGGAGAATACAAGTACACATATTATCAGTAGCAAAATTACCAGCATAGTTACTAGTACATAAAAAGCGAATGGTGACAGTATGTTAACATGCTGTAAATGAATAAGAGTTAGCAACACTTATAAGCAGCCGCGGGCCATGGAGGGAGTTACGGTGGGGCAGGGAGGCGGGGAGGGGGAGGGGCAAGGTAGAGAGGGCTCCACCCTGCTTCTCCCCCTCCCCGCCTCCCTGCCCCATCGTAACTCCCTCCACGGCCCGCGGCTGCTTATATCTCACCCTCCCTAATACACATATTATATTATTTGCTAAGAAGGTCTCTTTGTGTTGGTTTAGGGCGTGTCCATACTTTAGTGTCTTAGATTTGAAGGAATCACATCAGCATACACCAGCTCTCTCTTCATGTGAACCGCATCAACTGTTGTGTATGTGTGTTCGGCAAAGCAATATAAAACCCGCCTCATGCCCAGAATTGGCAGAAGTTGCACTTATGTTATGAGTATGAAGTCGTGGAGATCAGACCTCATAACAATTCTGTATCGTGTTGTTCTTGAAACTTTAGCACTCGCTGTACAGATATAGTTTAACAAGTAAAGCAGATAGTAGACCAATAACATATTATTCTCATGTAAACCACGATGAACTACTAGGTGGAAAGCTAAAGCAACAACTAAGTGTCGTGTGCAGAAGTTGCAAAAAAGGAAAAATGGCGTTTAAACCGGTAATGAGCCCATGCTAACTTAACACGGTGTAAAGATATCCAGGACCTAGATGACACCTCCTCATGATCCGGAAACGAACTGAATAAGATAATAGAAGTGCCATCTCATGAGAGCAGATTGCAAGTTTATATGTGGACGGTCCGCAAGGTAAAGCATTAAAAACTAGGAAAATTCAATGCTAAAGAAAAATAAAACAGCCAAGTACTTTATCGAGTCTTAAGCCAATAGGCAAGGTAAATAATAAAAACTTGACAAATAAGTCAATGAATTGTCAATGAAATGCTAGTACTCAGCATATCAAACATGAAAAAGGTCTATGACATAACTGTGTATGCAAAATAAGCTGCAACAGCCTCCAATAGGAAGTCACCGTCTTCATCCGAAAACAGTTCAGCCATCCAATTTAAAAGCGGAAAAGAACATACGTGCTCTCCCAGCACCGGATCCTCTATCACCATCAGAGGACAGCTCGGTGGGTTTTCAAGAAAGCTGTGTTCCAAGAAAGACTGTGCTGCCGCCAGTAAATTCCAGGGACCAAGTAGTCCATGCATCAATGCCACAGCCATAATCCTTTCGCCAGGACAAATCAACTCGTGAGTAATGATAGGAGTCATCAGCTGATTAAAGTCGACGTCAGGAGAAACCGGTCCGCAGAGACACAAATCAATGGCCCAATCGAAATCACAGGTCAGGCAGTGAAATACAGGCTGGACACAGGTGAAGTAGGAGAACCGAAAAGATAATCCATATGCCGTGCTTAATATCGCCAACGGCATTGTGCCATAATATTCTAGCATGCGATTGCGGAACAGTGTCAGCAGCTGCAGGGTCGGAGGTTGCATAGGAGGGACATCCATATTTAAAAATGTAAAAAAGCACAAGAGCGTCCGCTGGTAATGCAAGTAAAAATGCAATCCACGAACCAGAGTGGAGAAAATGGAATGAAAGGGAGCAGGGATGACTCCAAAGATTTTCTCAAATGAAGTCACGAGACCACTGGTAACAACTTTAAAAAAGTGTGCCAGGGATTTTGTGGAGGATGCGTTAAAGATAGTCGGAAACATGTTGCTGAAATTGAAAGGCAAACCTGTGTACGGGTGTTCGCTATGTGAAGTAGGAAAGTTTCACGGGCCGAACTCAAGGCCACCTCTCTCTGAGACAAAAGAGCTCTTATTCTTGTCATGCCGTTGAAACGTGTCCCAAGGTTGGTATTTGTGGCCAGATTGAAAACTCCCTATGTTCATGTGTGGGAGGAAATAGAACATTTCTGCAGCAAATAACCCGTTCACTTACTGTTACGATAAAAGGAATACTTTTAATTAACTCAGAACAATCTTCATTATTGAGCATCAAATAACTACCATTTTCCAACAACTTGAACGTGGGGATGATAGCAGGAACTGGCGTGCCTTGCAACACGCAAGCCATATTTGGTCGGTGTTTGTTGCATGAATCGTGTAACTGTATGTGCCTACACATTAGTGAATGATCTGGCGTCTCAGTGCATTCCTCTCCATTCAGATAAACTTCTTGATCATCTTTGAAACATCTGTATGTGTATGGAAGCGACCAGACCTCATGAACAAAAGCACTACCTAAAGGTTCATAAAGACCTATTGGTATATATTTCATACAATTTGAAAACTTATATAAAGCAAAAGGCAGCGTTATTAAACCGTGGATAAGGCATGTTGCCAAAAAACCCGCAATCCTCTGCTGATGATGTCACTGAGCATGTCATGAATGATGTAATATGTGACATCATCAGTAGTGGATTATGGGTAATAGTATCTCTAGTTTACTCCCCTATAGCTGTCTTTCTTTTAACATAAGTGTGTGTTTCCTTCCCTTATACTTACTGTTTTTGGTTCGCTTCCAGTTCGCGTACCAGCGAGCGAACTAGGAAGCGAACTAAGAGAAATAGAGGTTGGCACAGTTCCAAATATTGTACCAATTTTTTAATAACGGGGAGGTAGTTCTGAAAAGAACTTTTTTTTTTATTTTTCTGAACATTTTTTTACTGTTTTTGAATTTTTCGGAACAGTTTTATATTTTTTTGGGTTTTTCTTGGAGGGGGCAATGAAAACGATTCATTGTAAAGGGCTCAACAGGAGCAACAAAACAAAAAAAAGAAGTATTTATTATTTTGGGCGTTTCGGACAAACTTGCATATGATAGTCAATAGCTCTGTTGATCAGAGTGATGCTTCTTTCTCCGTAGGAAATGAATCCATCGCAAAATACGCAGGTGTGTTTTACTTCACCAAATCTCATTTGTATATTTGGCACCATCTCCCTGCCCTCTGGTCCCGTTACTTCCGGTACAACAGATCTTCTGGCCATAATAGGGAGATTATCTACGTCGTTCCGAAACTGTGCAGCACTGTAGTTGTTAGGATGCCACCTAGTCATATGGCGATGCATTGTGTAGTTTCCGAAACTGTATTTTTTGTCGGTCCCTCTGGACAGTCTATCTTGACATATAAGGCAAGTTACGTATCTTGCATTTACTTTTTTCTGACCTTTGGGAATTTTAAAAAGTTGCCAAATGAAGTTTTCTTTCCGGTGAGACGTCTTGGGCTGCTCAGGCAAAAACTGCCTCTCTTCGTGCTCGTCCTCCTGTTCCTCTTCTTCTTCTTCTTGTTGAATTACAACTTGAGCAGGTGGTCCACTCTTCCTTGGATGTGGTGGAGGTGGTGGGGAAGCACCAGCTGAAGCTACTAAAGAAGCCATTGCTCAGTGATCACAAAGGGTCTTTCTCTCACAATGATGAAAGTCAGAGTGAGGAAAGAAGGAGGGATTTTCATCATTTGGGAAAAACAAGAGTTCTCAACCAATCAAAAGTGTTCATTTTAGATTATATGACCTAGTCTTACATCATTAGGAAACCAAAAGTGAAATGAACCAATGAAAAGTGTTATTACCAAGTCACATGACTTGCTGTGTTTACGTTAAGCGCTTTGCAGGGCCTCCCTGTTTGCTTCCAGAAACCTGCGCTTTGGCACTCGCTTCGCGTACCAGTTCGCTAACGTAGCACGTCATATGACGTATCAAGCGACAACGTGGAACGTCATGCGGACGGGAGGCGTCACGATGTTGTTTTCTAACGCGGCACTTGCGGTAAAGAAACGTTTACCGGCTCGCGGTCTATTTCGCGGCATCAAGGTCAGCTAACGGGAAGCTTCCCGATTCGCGAAGCGGGAACGAAGAAAAAAAAATATTTAAAAAAAAAATTATTCATAAACATATAAAATATATTTTTGGATTTAAAGAAGAATACATTTTACAGCTACAGATATTAGCTGTTAAAAAACCAATGAAATTCACAGAAAAAACCATAGGTTATAGACCATATATAGTTAGGAATTAGCATTTACAAAACCTTGAAAATTCACTGAAAAAACCATAGGTTATAGACCATATATAGTTAGGAAATAGCATTTAGAAAACCTTATTTTACTCACACAAAACCATTGAAATTCCATATATAGTTAGTTGCACTAACTATATATCGCGCACCTGCAATCCACTGCTGATGATGTCACATATTACATCATTCATGACATGGTCAGTGACATCACTGATGACATCACTGATGACATCTCAAATGACATCACTGATGACATCACTGATGACAACATCCAGTGACTGTATGCTTCTGTAAAGTTAAAATATGTCTTACATATTGAAGAATGAGTGGATGTATAAGTGTCTGGATGAAGGATTTAGTAGGTGCATGACTGACTGTATAAGTGAGTGATTAAATGTGTCTCACTGAGTGCATGGGTTAGTGACTAAACTGTTTTAAATTGTGCATCATTGTGTCTGTTGTTTTGTAATCTGATGCATGTGTTGATCATTAGCTATATGACTAACTATATGGGTTATTGATTAGTTGCCCAAGTATTTGTATGGGAGACTGAGTGTGTGTGTGGGTGTCTGGGAGGTGTATGACTCTGTGCATAGATGTGTGAGCAGTTGATTCACTAGATGTATGGGTTCAAAAGTGCATGTGGAAACATCTGTATGGGCGGTTGACTGTGTGCATGAGTGTATTGGTGAGTGAATGGATATCTCAGTGCTACATGTCAAAGTAAGTACATATGTAAAACACAGTACATGTGATAGTTGACATATATAAATAACTGTGCATAAGAGCCAGTGAATGTGTGAGTGGCTGTATGGATTATTGTGAACTTGTATCAGGGATTGTATAACAGAGTAAATATGTGTTATTATATGTTCCAATAAGTAAGGTGTGTATAACTATATAGTTGAGGAAATCGAGGTGTGATTGATTCTTTGCAAGACTGACTAGGTGTGTGAGTAACTCCATGGATGAGTGACAGTCTGTGAGTGTCTGTTTACACTGAGTGTATCTAAGGTTATATTAGAGTCTGAAGAGGTTCATTGTATCATCACATGAATGATGTGATCAGTTATGTGATCAGTAATGTCAAATGAGATGTCATCAGTGATGTCATCAGTGATGTCATTTGAGATGTCATCAGTGATGTCATCAGTGATGTCACTGACCATGTCATGAATGATGTAATATGTGACATCATCAGCAGTGGATTGCAGGTGCGCGATATATAGTTAGTGCAACTAACTATATATGGAATTTCAATGGTTTTGTGTGAGTAAAATAAGGTTTTCTAAATGCTATTTCCTAACTATATATGGTCTATAACCTATGGTTTTTTCAGTGAATTTTCAAGGTTTTGTAAATGCTAATTCCTAACTATATATGGTCTATAACCTATGGTTTTTTCTGTGAATCTATATCTATATATATCTATCTCATATATATATATATATATATATATATATATATATATATATATATATATATATATATATATATATATATATATATATTCAGTCAATGAGACTTCTATATTGAAGTTCCTTATGTACAGGCATGTGTCCAAATTCATGCTTAAAATGAGTCCAGCTTCCTTGTTACATATTTCTTAACCGGGAATCATCTAGATGTGTTGAAAATCAAAAGTGGTACTGTTATCCAAAGTTTATTGATACATTTTTATTTTACTTTTGTAGAAAAAGAATACAAAAAGACATTTGCACTTTTGATTGTAAATCTGTCTACCAGCTGTATGTTTAGCATAAATAAACCTTAATAAAAAAGAATTACATATAGTCAGGCAGCTGAGATTCCAAAACAGGATGCAGGCTTGTGTTTTCTACTGAAACTGCAATGCAGTGCAAAAAGAAATTCACATTATCAATTTCTGAAATTGCAATTGTTTGTTTCATAGTAATAGTTGAAGCACCTATTGGCCTACCATCAGAACATTATTGTAGACAATATTGAGGCTCACTGCAAGATGTTAAAAAAGAGGAAATACATATTTGAACCTATAAGGCTCCATCTGAGATCAGGAATGAACCTGCACCATGCAGTAGTCTATTACTGGCAGTAATGAACTACACAAAGAGAGGAATTCGTCTCCTGATGATGCTCTGCACAAGTGTCAGAAAGTCTTGGAGAAAAAGTTGGGTGCATGATCTGTAAAGTGCTGGAATTCATCTGTTCCTGCAACAAGCATGGTGGCGGGGAAGGAGCGTGGGCGCTCGAGGTCCTGGAATCAGAGAGGAGAGAAGTGCATTAGAATGAGGGCATTCAGACGTAGGAGAATGCAAGACATTGTCATATAGGACCTTCACTGGTGTCATCCATTGAGGGAGAAAAGGGCATGATCAAGCAAATCTCTAAAATGTGTACTCTGCAACAATAACTAACCATAAACCTTCCCTCTCTTTCAAAACAGCCTAAGAACCAACACTAGCAAAATCCCCAAACTATCTAACATTCAAACCTGCCTCTCTTATAGAACAACCTAACTACCCAAACTATCTAAATCCCCAAAATATTGAACCTTCAAACTTGCCCCCATATATAACTAATAACCATAACTATTTAAATTCTGCATCTGACCTTCAAACGTGCCCCTCTTTTATAACTAACAACCAAAACTATTATAAATCCCCAAACCATTGAACCTTCAAACCTGCCTCTCTTATATAACTAACGACCATAACTATTTAAATCCCCAAACCATTGAACCTTTAAACCTGCGTCTCTTATATAACTAACGACCATAACTATTTAAATCCCCAAACCATTGAACCTTTAAACCTGCGTCTCTTATATAACTAACAACCATAACTATTTAAATCCCCAAACTATTGGACCTTTAAACCTGCCTCTCTTATATAACTAACGACCATAAACTATTTAAATCCCAAAACGATTGAACCTTTAAACCTGCCTCTCTTATATAACTAATGACCATAACAATCATAACTATTTAAATCCCTAAACTATTATACCTTTAAACCTGCCTCTCTTATAAAAACTAACAACCTTAACTATTTAAATCCCACAACTGATCTTCACACCTGCTTCTCTCATATAACTAACCACCAAAACTATTTAAGTCCCCAAACTATTGAACCTTCAAACATGCCTCTCTCATATAACTAACAACCCAAACTATCTAAATCGCCAAACTATTGAACCTTCAAACCTACCTATCTTATATAACTAACAAACAAAACTATCTAAATCCCCAAACTATTGAACCTTCAAACCGGCCCCTCTTACATAACTAACAACCAAACCTATTTAAATCCCACAACTCACCTTCAAACCTGCCGCTCTTACATAACTAACAACCAAACCTATTTAAATCCCACAACTGACATTCAAACCTGCCTCCATCCATAACAAACTAAACATGCACCTACTTGGCTCCACAATTCTCAGAAGGTGTTTTACCACAAAGTGTTAAACCTATGCAATTCCGAAGAATGTATGTATGTAGTGTTTTGAGAAGGACCAAACTATCCATCGCCACACTCTCTCCGCAGTTTTGGCTCAAAGAACATTTCTATTGAGCCTTCATCAGGCCTTTCTAGCAACTTCTATCTTTGAACTTTGATAGAATTTAATACACCGATATCTTCATTGGTGAACAGTGCATGTTATACACATTACCAATCTGGAGTACGTCTTTGTGACAGTAAAAGAGTTAAAAATTATATATTATTTCTTATTCATATCTAACGTAAACGTTTATTCACCTTCAGACTCAGACAAGAATCGCTGCCACTCTTGCTGTATTCTCATTTGTTAAAACAGTGCATTGTCAAGACAAAAACGTTTAGGGCCTCATTTATGAGAAGTGACGCATCGCTGTGTGAAAGCAGCGTTGCGTCACTTCTCACAGCGCCCTCCTTGCGACATGATGGATTTGTCATATTTACTGTATGACGCATCATGTCGCAAGGAGTTACAGATACGTCAGTATTTCTGACATATATGTAGGCGCAAAAGTGACGCTGGCTGCAGTGTGTCACAAAAGTGACGCAACTCCAGCAATGTGTCCTTTCACATGGAGCAAGCCCTATGTGAAAGGACCTGTGTCAGTCTTACGCCTGCTGTGAGGCAGGCGTAAGATATTGATGCAATTGCGTCCTAGAAGTGGCACAGTAAAATTTCATAGATGTCATTGCGTTACTTCTACAAGGCTTACTTTTGTGGGAATGCCCCCCCCCCGCATACATTATACCTGACACAGGTATAATGTAGCACAGGGATTTACAAAGTGATGCATCTGCTTAGATGTGTTTCTTTGTAAATAGGGCGCAACAGGGGGCATTGTTTACGTGGCCGATGCATCACAAAAGGCGACGCAACGGAAGCGCAAAACTCTTGCAAGGCCTCCTAAATAAGACCCTTAGTCCGCATGGCCTTCAAGTAGTAATCCTTCTACAACAAACTGCATTCAAGGCATCAGTCTTTAGATATATACTACATGGTGGTCTCTCAAGATTCTGATTAAGTTTCAAGGATTAACATGCTTTCATGTATTAATAGTTTTAGGGCGTTAACAGGGTTTTTCCACTCTAAAAAGCTAAAGTTTACTAGGACATTGATGAAAAAAGACAGAGGTATTGTTAAATTATAACCATTTCAATGACAAATATTTAAATGCATTTCTTTGCAATTTGATTTTTTTACAATTTGTTGATAACATTTCAAAGTTTGATTCATTTGATAAATTTAAGGTAGAGTTAGCCAAGTGTTTTACCCATTGCCTGTCTTTGGGTAGATGTGTTAGTACTTACGGCTCTAAGTGGGATATTCAAATATACATTAAGAAATCAGAATGAAAGCATATTTGAAGACATAACAGAGCCATAGTAAAAGGGGACGTTCCATACTAATATGCTGACAGATTTATGTCTAATTGATATTAATTACAAGGTTTGTTTAGAAAAGCCCCTTCAGTGTCTGTGTATGGTCAAGAAATACCCAGTTTAAGAAGTACATGGAAAATGTGATTTTGAACTTTCTAGATTATGTCATAACAGAACCAAACTTCATAACTAGAATACAAGAACAAATTACGTTTTACCCCTTCAAAATGAAATGCCTTCCAAAAACAAACTAAACCTTCAAGAAGGACTTAGTCCCAAAATACACTCTGAAAAGAAAATATCCAA
This sequence comes from Lissotriton helveticus, assembly GCF_964261635.1. Classification (NCBI taxonomy): domain Eukaryota; kingdom Metazoa; phylum Chordata; class Amphibia; order Caudata; family Salamandridae; genus Lissotriton; species Lissotriton helveticus. The sequence goes on from NC_136059.1 coordinate 186,813,088, forward strand.
AAACTTCAAAAAGTATCTAATTTCCAAGGCTTAACCCCTTCCACGCTCATGACGAGCTCCGCTCGTCATGAACCGCGGCTTTTTGAAAAAGTCAGCGCACAGCGGGAAAACCTGCAGCGTGCATGGGGTTAAGCCCATAAAACCAGCCACAAGGAAGTGTCCACTGAAATAAACTTTTTTGCAAAATCTAAAGCCCTTCATCATCAAATTAAGCTCCAAAATAACTTCCCTCCAAAACAAAAATGACCCCCAAGGCTAACCAAACTCCCAAATAGATCCGACCTTCAAACCTAAATAACACACAAAACTGAGGTCCAAATATATCAAAGAGTTGTGTCGCCCTCGTGCCACGCAATGGGATGCAAGAGCAATGCATCTTGAGTTAGATTTATCAAGCCACGCAAGGTAACCTTTCGTGGTCTTGAGTGGCTTGGTAAATCTAGAGAAACTCATTGGAGCGCAAATCGCTGCGTAGCATTACTCTGCTATAGGGAAGCGTTCCATGGGGGGAGCATGTGTGTTCCCTCGTATCACCCATGGATTTTGGCACATTCCCAGATTTACCATTAGTAGTAGACCTAGTAATGCGACAAGGAGAAATATCTTCATTTTGCCTCATTTTGTCCACTTTCTGTGTGTGCTGCATTCTGCAGTACACACAGAAAGGGGAAAATGCCTGAGGATTGTTTTTGAGCAGACAGGTGCCCCTTCCTGCACAAAAACGATCCTGTCTGCTATTCAGGCACCGTTGCACCACGGCGCGCAAGTGTTGCTTGTGTTGGCGGTAGGCAGCACATTGTGCACCAGTGCAAGGAAAAGACAGGAATGTGCCATATAATGTAAAATACAGGTAATTTGTGCACTTTGCCGAGCACAGAGCAAGACGGCTAGCCGCATTGCATGATTTTTTCACCAATATACCCCCTATTTTAACTATTAAAAATGCCTGATGTCCGACAATGCTGTTCTGTTACAAACAAGTTTCCCAAGAGGGTCTGGCTCCGTGGCATCTCAGTGGGCGGGGCTTGTCGCATATGCAAACCTAGACACCAATGCTGCAGCAGCAGCCTCTGACCTCAATTCCTTCATCCCAAAGGATGGGGTTGCTCTGCAGGCTGCAGAGATGAGGGATGTAACATCTGTCCCTCTGTTATTGGTAGACGCGAGGCAGAACATCAACTGCAGTAGAACCTGTTCCTGACCCAGGAAGCTCTGCAGCGCAAGCTGAGGTCTTGGAGCACATCTTGAACTAGTGAAGCTGCCTCCAGCGCATCCCCCAAATGGAGTAGCCTCGGTTCCCAAACTGAGGTGCCGGGTTCAGCAAGCTAAGGATTATGGGTCTTATGTTTGGGACTGTGATGTAGGGCAGCGCAGCAATGCTGTGCTTCCCTACGGCACAGTGAAAGGACAGGAATGCCACATATTTAAGCAATTGGGTGCATTCCTGTTCTTTCTCCCTGCGCTGGTGCCGTTTCGGGCTACGTACCATGGTGCAAGGGTGCCTCTGTTGCATGCAGGATTGTTTTTGTGCAGGAAGGGGCACCTTCTTGCAAAAAACACAATCCTAAGAGGCGTTTTCATATTTTTATGTTTGCTTGCAGAATGCAGCAAACATAGAAAGACAAAAAAATAGGAGATATAAACATATTTCCCCTCATTATGCCTCACATGGGGAGGCATAAATAATTGGCCCTTTCCCAGGTTTACATGACTTTGTAAATCTGGCACAACATCAAATTCCTTGGGTGTTGGGTGGAAAAACCCACAGCAATGCCTATCGAACGCCTCCTGGGAGCAGAGGAATGCGACACAGCAATTGCGCTGCGCCGCCTTCCTCGTGATTTAAGAGGCAACTCAAAGCAACGTAAGGAGGCCTTGTGTGGCATCATAAATCTGTGTGAGAGCCATGCGTCACATATGTACCACTTTACAGGACCGGACTGGCCCATTGGGCACCGGGCGTTTCCCCAGTGGGCCGGAAAGGTTGGGGCCGGTTTTAGACTGGTGGGGGCCGTTTTTGTTACTGAGGGAAGGTTTTGCAGAAATAACGGCCCCCAGTAACAAAATCGTAGCAGCAGTGTTTCCCACCACCATGCCCTATCTCTCCCTCGGAGGCCGGTCCGATGCAATTGCCAGGGCTGGTTTGCTGTCCCTGTCCAGCCCTGCCACTTTACGTGGTGCAAAAGTGATACAGGGCTCTCATAAATAAGGTCCTCAGTCCATCAGAAGGCCTCTTCTGCCCATACAGAAGGAAGCGGCACCTGGGGTCCAGACCAGATCCATCAGAGAGACCAGGGAAAGGGTGGTTACTCTTTACTCAGTGAATGGTTCTTTGAAGTTGCATGCACACACAGTACCGAGTAGAAATGCATGCACACACACACACACGTGCATGGATGCACACACACAAACACATACAATCCACACTGTCACACTTGTCCTCTAATAAACCCACTGACACACAACCACGCTCAGACAGTCTGCAGGAGAGGGTTGTACTCACCTCCACGGGGTAGGCTGTGGTGGGGACGTAGCGAATAACGAAGCCACATCTGCGTCTGTGGGACGTGTTCGGTTCACTGGCGTGGACTGTCAGCCCGTCGTGGATCTAAAGAGAGAAATGTAGGATATGAGCAGTGCTTATCTGCCAAAAACGTAAGTGTCAGCGCCCAATGTGTTACTCACTGGTCCACTGCAGCTGGCACTGCCCAAGTCACCTTTTTATCTTTAAGTTTTATCATTTCTTTTAAAACTATCTTAAATCGTTTAGTGCTCCGCTAATGAACATTGGTTAAAAATACACCCACACTGCCACCATGTGGTGGTTTCTCAGACATATGTGCCTGTGTTTACAGATAAGTGCCGGTGCCAAGCACCGGAAACACAGGTGCAAATTAAGCACTGGATTTCGGACAGAGAAAAGAGAGGCAGCCACCTGAGGTGCACCTCAAGGGGAAACAGGGTACATAGTCCTGAAGCACCCCAAGGGGAACTGTGAGTACACAGTGTGGGTGCACCCAAACGGGGAATCTGTGAGGACACAGTGTGGGTGCACCCTGAGGGGAGCTCTAAGTAGTCAGTGCTGGTGTACCCCCAAGTGGAGCTGTGAGTACCTAGTGTAGGTGCACCCAAAGGGAGAGCAGTGAGTACACTGTGTGGGTGCACCCAAAGGGAGAGCAGTGAGTACACTGTACTGAGTCACCAAACCAGGGAACCTGTGAGGACACAGTAGGGGTGCACCCCCGGGGGAGCTGTGAGTACACAGTGCTGGAGAATCCATAGGGGGAGTTTTGAGTACACAGTGATGGTGCACCCAAATCAAGGGCAGTGAGTACACACTGCTTGTGCACCCAAAGGGGAACATGTGAGTAAACAGTGTGGGAGCACCCCTCGGGAACTGTGAGTGCACAGTGCTGGTACACACCCGGGGAAGCTGTCACTGCACAGTGCTGCTGCACTCGATTGGGGAGCTGTGAGTGCACAGTGCTGGTGCACTCGATTGGGGAGCTGTGAGTGCACAGTGCTGGTGCACTCAATTGGGGAGCTGTGAGTGCACAGTGCTGGTGCACACCGGGGGAAGCTGTCAGTGCACAGTGCTGATGCACTCAATTGGGGAGCTGTCAGTGCACAGTGCTGGTGCACTCAATTGGGGAGCTCTCAGTGCACAGTGCTGGTGCACATCAGGGGAAGCTGTCAATGCACATTGCTGGTGCACACCCGGGGAAGCTGTCAGTGCACAGTGCTGGTGCACTCAATTTGGGAGCTGTGAGTGCGCAGTGAGTTAACAGTGCTGGTGCATCCACAGAGGGAGCTACGAGTGGACGCACGCAAAGGGGTACATGTGAGTACACATTGTGGGTGCACCCAGAGGAGAGCAATGAGGACACAGTGCTGGTGCACCCCCGGGGGAGTTGTGAGTGCACAGTGCTGGTACATCCAAAGGGAGAGCTGTGAATACACAGTGATGGTGCACCCCAAGGGGAGCTGTTAGTACACACTGCTCGTGCACCCAAAGTGGCACATCTGAGTAAACAGTGTGGAGGCACCCACGGGTAGCTGTGAGTGCACGGGGAAGCTATGAGTACACAGTGCTGGTGCATCCCTCGTGGAGCTGTGAGTGCACGGGGAAGCTGTGAGTATACAGTGCTGGTGCATCCCTCGTGGAGCTGTGAGTGCACTGGGAAGCTGTGAGTACACAGTGCTGGTGCACCCCTCAGGGAGCTGTGAGTGCAAGAGGAAGCTGTGAGTACTCAGTGCTGGTGCATCCCTCATGGAACTGTGTGTACCCGGGGAAGCTGTGAGTACACAGTGCTGGTGCACCCCTCGGGGAGCTGTGAGTGCACGGGAAGCTGTGAGTACACAGTGCTGGTGCACCCCTCGGGGAGCTGTGAGTGCAAGGGGAAGATGTGAGCACACAGTGCTGGTGCACCCCTCGGGGAGCTGTGAGTGCAAGGGGAAGCTATGAGTACACAGTGCTGGTGCACACAAAGGAGGAGCTGTGAGTACACAGTGTGGGTGTGCACAAAGGAGGAGCGGTGAGTACACAGTGTGGGCGCACACAAAGGAGGAGCTGTGAGTACACAGTGTGGGTGGACCTCCGGGCGAGCTGTGAGTCCACAGTGTGGGTGCATGCCCAGGGTGACCTGTGAGTATACAGTGTGGGTGCACACTCAGGGGAAGCTGTGAGTACACAGTGTGGGTGCACTCAGTGGAGGAGCTGTCAGTACACAGTGTGGGTGCATGCCTAGGGGGACTGTGCGTACACTGTGTGGGTGCACACAAGGGAGGAGTTGTGAGTACACAGTGCGGGTGCACCCAAAGACGGAGCTGTGAGTACAAAGTGTGGGTGCACTCAATGGAGGAGCTGTGAGTACACAGTGCCGGTGCACCCTCAGAGGGAGCTGTGAGTACACAGTGCTGGGGCACCCTCAGAGGGAGCTGTGAGTACATAGTGTGGGTGCACACAGAGGAGGAGCTGTGAGTACACAGTTTAGGTGCACTCAATGGAGGATCTGTGGGTACACAGTGTGGGTGCACACAACGGAGGAGCTGTGCATACACAGTGTGGGTGCACTCAACGGAGGAGCTGTGAGTACACAGTGTGGGTGCACTCAATGGAGGAGCTGTGAGTACACAGTGCTGGTACACCCTCAGAGAGAGCTGTGAGTACATAGTGTTGGTGCACACATCCGAGGAGTTGTGAGTACACAGTGTGGCTGCACTCAATGGAGGAGCTGTGAGTACACAATGTGGGTGCACTCAATGGAGGGGCTGTGCATTCAGTGTTGGTGCACTCAATAGAGGAGCTGTGCATACACAGTGTGGGTGCACTCAGTGGAGGAGCTGTGAGTACACAGTGTGGGTGCCCTCAATGGAGGAGCTGTGAGTACACAGTGCTGGTACACCCTCAGAGAGAGCTGTGAGTACACAGTGTTGGTGCACACATCCGAGGAGTTGTGAGTACACAGTGTGGCTGCACTCAATGGAGGAGCTGTGAGTACACAATGTGGGTGCACTCAATGGAGGGGCTGTGCATTCAGTGTTGGTGCACTCAATAGAGGAGCTGTGCATACACAGTGTGGGTGCACTCAGTGGAGGAGCTGTGAGTACACAGTGTGGGTGCACTCAATGGAGGAGCTGTGAGTACACAGTGCTGGTACACCCTCAGAGAGAGCTGTGAGTACACAGTGTTGGTGCACACATCCGAGGAGTTGTGAGTACACAGTGTGGCTGCACTCAATGGAGGAGCTGTGAGTACACAATGTGGGTGCACTCAATGGAGGGGCTGTGCATTCACAGTGTGGGAGCATTCAGTGGAGGAGCTGTGAGTACACAATGTGGGTGCACCCAAAGGAGGAGCTGTGAGTACATAGTGTGGGTGCACTCAGTGGAGGAGCTGTGAGTACACAGTGTGGCTGCACTCAATGTAGGAGCTGTGAGTACACAATGTGGGTGCACTCAATGGAGGGGCTGTGCATTCACAGTGTTGGTGCACTCAATAGAGGAGCTGTGCATACACAGTGTGGGTGCACTCAGTGGAGGAGCTGTGAGTACAGTGTGGGTGCACTCAATGGAGGAGCTGTGAGTACACAATGTGGGTGCACTCAATGGAGGGGCTGTGCATTCACAGTGTTGGTGCACTCAATAGAGGAGCTGTGCATACACAGTGTGGGTGCACTCAGTGGAGGAGCTGTGAGTACAGTGTGGGTGCACTCAATGGAGGAGCTGTGAGTACACAGTGCTGGCGCACCTTCAGAGGGAGCTGTGAGTACACAGTGTGGGTGCACACAGAGGAGGAGCTGTGAGTACACAGTGTGGGTGCACACAAAGGAGGAGCTGTGAGTACACAGTTTGGGTGCACTCAGTGGAGGAGCTGTGAGTACACATTGTGGGTGCACCTAAAGGAGGACCTGTGAGGAGACTGCGCTGGTGCACCCCAGGTGGATCTGTGAATGCGCTGCTGGTGCACCCTCAAGGAGGCTGTGAGTACACAGTGTGGGTGCACACAAAGGAGGAGCTGTGCATACACAGTGTGGGTGCACTCAGTGGAGGAGCTGTGAGTACAGTGTGGGTGCACTCAATGGAGGAGCTGTGAGTACACAATGTGAGTGCACTCAATGGAGGGGCTGTGCATTCACAGTGTGGGTGCATTCAGTGGAGGAGCTGTGAGTACACAATGTGGGTGCACACAAAGGAGGAGCTGTGAGTACATAGTTTGGGTGCACTCAGTGGAGGAGCTGTGAGTACACAGTGTGGGTGAATTCAATGGAGGAGCTGTGAGTACACAGTTTGGGTGCACTCAGTGGAGGAGCTGTGAGTACACAGTGTGGGTGCATTCAGTGGAGGAGCTGTGAGTACACAGTGTGGGTGCACTCAATGGAGGAGCTGTGAGTACACAGTGCTGGCGCACCTTCAGAGGGAGCTGTGAGTACACAGTGTGGGTGCACACAGAGGAGGAGCTGTGAGTACACAGTGTGGGTGCACACAAAGGAGGAGCTGTGAGTACACAGTGTGGGTGCACTCAATGGAGGAGCTGTGAGTACACAGTTTGGGTGCACTCAGTGAAGGAGCTGTGAGTACACATTGTGGGTGCACCTAAAGGAGGACCTGTGAGGAGACTGCGCTGGTGCACCCCAGGTGGATCTGTGAATGCGCTGCTGGTGCACCCTCAAGGAGGCTGTGAGTATACTTTGCTGTTGTCCCCCAGGGGTTTCTGGGGCTATGGAGTGCTGGAGAATCCTCAAGGGGAACTGAATACAAAGTGCTGGTGCGCCCCCAGGGAGAACTGTTGGTTCACAATCCTGATGCACACTCAAGAGCATCTGTGGCTACTTAGAGCTCCCCTAAGAGAACACCAACCTTAAGTGCACAGAGTATATAGTGCTGGTGCACCCCCAGGGGTATTTGTGAGTACACAGTGCTGGTGCCACCCCAGGGGCAGCTGTGAGTACACAGTGCTGGTGCAAACCCAGGGGAAGCTGTGAGTACAAAGTGCTGGTGCAAACCCAGGGGAAGCTGTGAGTACACAGTGCCGGTGCAACCCCAGGGGAAGCTGTGAGTACAAAGTGCTGGTGCAACCACAGGGGAAGGGGGGAGTACACAGTGCTGGCGCAACCCCGGGGGAAGCTGTGAGTACACAGTGCCGGTGCAACCCCAGGGGAAGCTGTGAGTACAGAATACACAGAGCTGACGCACCCTCAAAGGAAGTTGTGAGTACATAGGTTGGTGCACCCCAGGGTAAGCTGTGACTACACAGTCCTGGCGCACCCTTAAAGAAAACTCTGAGTACACAGTGTTGGTGCACCCTCAGAGGGAGCTGTGAGTACAGGGAGTGCACAGTACATGGGCACCCCTAAGGGGGGTAGTGAGTACACTATAATGTATACGAAAGGCTCACTATGGGAAGGGTGGTGCCTTAGATTGATGGATGTCTTGGCCCGCCCCCTTACCAGCTGCCTCATTCATAAGTTGGGGTGAATAACTGGTCTGCCTGACACCCACAATGCACCGGACTGGAGTATTATGGCTTTTCGTGTTACTTTGTGATGTTGCGGTAACCCCTTGTTTGCTTGTGGGAATAACCACAGATGTGAGACATGAGTCCAGGAAATGACAGAGCGCTGTGAACTCACCGACATCTGCCCAGCCTGGAGAGGACACTCCACTGCCTTCTCTGCATCCACCAGGTGCCGCGGAATCTCCTGATTGGTTGACAGCATATTCCCCGGGGTCATCGCTGCACGGTGCTCCAGGACACCTTGTTTGTGACTTCCTGCAAAAGAAAGGGGGGTTGGAGTGAGGGGGGCCCTGATTCCTGGCCTGGGTACTTATCCAGACCACGCCTCTGTCTACAAGGAGGTGTAAGTCGTAGGCCACACCCACAATAATTATACACACACTTACCTATAATTATCATGTGTGGTAAAATCATTTGTGTGGGAAAAAAATTGTTTGGTAAAGGCATGTGTGGAAAGACTGCCTTGTAAAGTCATGCATGGTAAAGGCATCTGCATGGTAAAGGCATGTGTGGTAAAGGCATGTGTGGTAAAGGCATGTGTGGTAAAGGCATGAGTGGTAAAAACTTCTGTGTGGTAAAGGCATGTGTGGTAAAGGCTTCTGTGTAGTAAAGGCATCTACATGGTAAAGGCATGTGTAGAACAGGCATGTGTGGAACAGGCATCTGTGTGGTAAAGGCATGTGTGGTAAAGGCATGTGTGGTAAAGGCATGAGTGGTAAAGGCATCTGAATTGGATAAGACGAATGATAAAGGCATGTGTGTGGAAAAGGGACCTGCGTGGAAAAGACGCGTGGTAAAAGCATGCATGGAAAGGACACGTGGTAAAGGCATGCATGGAAAAGACACGTGGTAAATGCATGCATGGAAAAGACACGTGGTAAAAGCATGCATGGAAAGGACACGTGGTAAAGGCATGCATGGAAAAGACACGTGGTAAAAGCATGCATGGAAAAGACACGTGGTAAAAGCATGCATGGAAAGGACACGTGGTAAAGGCATGCATGGAAAAGACACGTGGTAAAGGCATGCATGGAAAAGACTGTGTGGTAAAGGCATGCGTGGTAAAGGGACCTGCGTGGAAAAGACACGTGGTAAAGGCATGCATGGAAAAGACACGTGGTAAAGGCATGCATGGAAAAGACACGTGGTAAAGGCATGCATGGAAAAGACACGTGGTAAAGGCATGCATGGAAAAGACACGTGGTAAAGGCATGCATGGAAAAGACGCGTTGTAAAAGCATGCATGGAAAGGACACGTGGTAAAGGCATGCATGGAAAAGACACGTGGTAAAGGCATGCATGGAAAAGACGCGTGGTAAAGGCACCTGCGAGGAAAAGACACGTGGTAAAGGCATGCATGAACAGAGTGTGTGGTGAAGGATGTTTCCCATCTAACAGAGGACCACGGCAGCTGAGTAAATATAGAGCCATCTCTGAACACTAGAACCCCCCGTGAGGACACCGGGGAGCTTCCAACGAGGCCTCGACCAGCCCCCACGAGTCCAGCCTCAGACACTAATCTGGGTGAAGACAAGAGGGTCACCGGTAGAGCCCTGTCTGACCAACCCTGTCCAATATCACTCTTTCAAAGCTGTGGTGCCCATGTTTACAGGCAAAGACATCTCCGCCTGTGGAAACCTATAGGGCGTCTCTCTGTTAGGACCCCATGTCCCCCGGCCCCAGCTCCCAGCTGTACAAACAAGCCCGGATCAGAGTTGGATGGGCTCTAAAAAAAAGTTGGCCCGGGCGCCCTAAAGTAAAGTGGCCCACATTTGCAAATTGGGTCTTTTTTTAAAACACTGCATCAGAATGTTAAGTGCTATAAAAAAGAAGATGGGTGCTTCTATAAAAAAAACAACGTGTTTTCTTAACTTCACTAAAGTAAAAAAAAATGCAAATGTTGCCAGGACTCTGTGTTGATGGATTAGTTCAGACTGAGAACCACATCTGAATGCAAGTGCGGCCACTTCTTCTCAGCCCCTCTGCCTCGACCTTTACCCGAGTGCCCCCTTACCAATCCGAGCCTGGCACGGATCCCTCTGATAACACATGGGCGCGCGCAGAGCAGCATGGAATTGCTCCATCCAGAGATATAGGTGTGGCCCTCGTGGTGCTGAGGGCGCCAGGACCCGCGGGTGGAGCCCGAGTTCTATCTCCAGACTTTCTGTATTAGGACAACACCCCTGTCAGGACAGCAGTGGGCTCCGATAGAGACGCAGACAATTTGTCAACACCACTGAGGACTTGCTTCGATATAAGCCTGCTGCACACCCTGCTTGTCTGGACTCGGACTCATTGTGAATGAATGCACCATCTTCCACTCTGTATAACTCTCTCCCACGTCCCTATGTCACGACAAAGAGGCTCCCTGTTAACAGATGGCCTACCTCCCATGCTGTATAGCGCTGTCCCAGATCCCTGTGTCGCTGTAAAAAGTTCAATCGGGTCGGGGACAATCGATATTTGCCCGGCGGTATTGCCTCTGTGACCCTCTAGTTATTAAATCAAATGAAGAGGCAGGCGCTGGAGACTGGAAAGCAGGAAACAAGGTTTTTTATTCTCTCCGGAGGAGAACACAACGAAACGGACAGAAGGTATCGTTCTGAGGTGCTCTAACTGTATTCCTGAGGCCTGGCCTCTTATACACACATTTATGACTTTATTGTAGATTACACATACATGTTAAAGCTTTGATGTACGGAAAAGACATTCTCGGAACTCCCCTTTGGGCCCGTTCCCATACACATTTACAGTTGAAGTCCCCACCCTAGTCACAACAGGTGATGAGCATCGTGCAGCTGGATATTCCGCCGATTCACGGAATGTGGGGGGTTTGATCGGGTCTCATGGGGTGGGGGCTTTGATCAACCCGGGGATTCTTTGATGGGGGAAGCTTTCTATTGTACGGGGAGGGGCAAGGATGGTATCGGCAGAGCTGGGTGTCGGCTTGGGAACGGGGAGGACAAAACGGGCACACGGGGAAAAAGGGGGTTTGCATCTAAGGGCCGGAGATCATGAAAGGAAAGCAGGGAGGTGTCGCGCTGGGAACAGGCTGAGGGCCTGGGGCAGAGCAGCGCCGAAGAGGGGTTTATGACTCAAGGCAGGTGCAAGCAGGGGGTGGTCAGCGTGCAGGCTTAGCGAAGGCAAAGGGCTATGTCAGGGGCCAGCGGCATGCAAAAGGGTTTGTTCTGATCGGGGCATCTTAAAATGGCGGGCGCGCACGACAAAAGTGTGGCATCAGGGGAAGAGGCAAGATGGCGCAGATAATGTTCACCAAAACGTACTAATTTTCAACAGTCCTCCCTTTAACATATTCAAGACATCTTGCTGGTTCATTTTCTACTCGGGTCTATTGTGGTGGGCATGAGAAGGAAAACGGTAGGAACCCTAGATGAAAAAATTGTAAACAATACATTTTAACATTTCTAGTTTTTAGGAGGTGGGCCTATTTGATAAACTTTGATAAACTTGTTCAGCAGGAAAGTCATAGGAATGTAATACAAAAACGGTTATGTAGCGAGAGCAGCAAGTACATATTTCATACTGGCAGGTTATTACATATATCTCAGGTTCGAATTGGAGCGTGATCAATACAATGGCGGCTGGGAGAGAAATGAGGCATAGCAAAAACGGTGATTGTGGATGTCAAATGTTCGAAGTTTACGAGTTCTCATTGTTCTTCGTGGTCTTTCGTTGGCGCTGTTGAGCACCGGCGGTGGAGCTACAAGTCCAGCTCTGTTCTAAGTTCTGCGTTGCAGGGCACGACCCTTTCCTCGCGTTTCTGGTCGGAACGGTCCTTTTCGCCCTGTGTCCTTTGAGGTGATGGTCAGAAAGTTCAGATGGAAGAAGAGTGTTCAAAAAACAGTCCATAGGGTAGGTCAGAGGAAAAAGGGGGATGGAGCAAGGCCAAATTAGGAGCAAACTAGGGGAACGAGAGACTTCAAATAGGCGGGCGTGTGACCAAATTCAGAGAGCGGGAACTTGTCGATAAGCACTGGACGTCGAGCAGGGGCATCAGGTCGACCCTTTCTTCTCATGTTGTCGAGAACAGTGCCTCGTCCTGCAGCTCTTTTCTGTCATGGTCTCGCCTTGGCTAATGTCGCAGGTGTTCCTTAGTCTGCAGTCAGGCCTCGTGCTCCCACATCCGGTCCTTCTCTCCTCCAACAGCAGTACCCTTAAACAAGTTTGAAAAGACAGTCTTTAGAAAATGTGCAGATGAAGATAATCAAAAAAAGTCTATTTCTCTCCCAGCTCCAGGCAAAGAATGAAAATGCTCGTTCTCACAACTGGCATATGAAATGACCGGTGACGGGCCTGTTGGATTTACTTATGACTTTCCTTCATAATTAGTTCACGACAGTTCATCTGATGGTGACCCACCTTCGTGAGACGAACCTGGCGAAGATATGCTGTTCTCTAGAGTTTTACATTTACAAAGGGTACTGTGAGTCATCAACATGGTACTACACAGGTATTTTGCTGAGAGGCGAACATGACTAAAACATCTCCTTTCTATAGATGCATCCTGCTTTTAAACTACTACGGGGTTCATTTCGGTTATTTCTTTACCTTGGGCTAATCTGTTAACCTTGTAAAACATCATTCTGGATCCTACGTAACCTTTTACAGCCCGATTACTTAATCAGGAAGGACAGGGGTTTTATGGGAAACAACCAGGGACATATACAGGGGAGGTAACGGGGGTGATCATTTTTTTTTTTTTTGCTTGGGTATTGCGACAATTCGGGGAGGGGAGGGTCGCGTATTCTGAGGTCCTTGTTTTATACTATAGGAGCCGTTGACATGTAGTTCCCTTATTTCGGGTCAGATTAGGGAACCTCTGTCGTCTTACCTGTCCTTTCCCTTACGGCCCCACCTGGGTTCATTGACTTCTAGCGGAAAAGGAGAGGTAACGACGCGGTCTCAGGGTGATTATATTAAAGACAAGTTTTTGTGCAAATACTGACGATATTTGAAGCCAATTAGGTGGGGTGCTAGGGGTGGCAGTCTGCCAATTTCGGGGCTAACCACTCGGAAGAGTGGGAGTGCAGAAATAGAGAGAGAGAGAGAGAGAGAGAGAGAGAGAGAGAGAGAGAGAGAGAGAGAGAGAGAGAGAGAGAGAGAGAGAGAGAGAGTGAGAGTGCAACGGCAGGCTAAATAGTACACGTGCAACAGAGAGGGTGGCAGTGTATTCAAGAAAGGCTATTTAGTGCATTACACAGTAAAGGGCATTCGCGGGTCTGCGTTAGGATCTTGTAATCATGCAGTTTGAGCATTAGACAGGGTAGAGGGGACGCGCCTTGAGAAGAAGGAAAGAAGAAAGGAGGTACCATTTTGTCGCACTTTTCGCATTCTCGGTCCTTCGACCAGTTGGGTCGACGCCTCAGTCACACACACACATTCCCTCATAGTTTCGCATCATACGTGACATGGGTTCATTCGTCCGGTCTGGTTTAAGGGTGATCACTTTGTATCAGGGTTGTGCTAATTTTTCGGGTTTGTTCGGTACGTGAGTAGTCTGCAGGCATGCTTAGACGCCACCTTGCGGCGCTAGTCCGTTTCGTGCATTAGACATGGCAAGGTTTCGGATCTTCGCCACACCTCGGCTGTAATCTCTGATGTAACCTGCAGAGGGAGGAAAAAAAGGGGGGGGGGTGGGAGACAGCATTCGCGCACATTCAAATACATGGATTCATAAGTCCTTTACTTACCTCTTACTCGTCTTTCCTCCTCGGGGCAGGGTCCCTGGGGATATGGTTTCTGGAGTCGAGGGGGGGGGGGTAGTGTGTTCATATAGGTCGTGTGCGGGGAAACGTAAAAAGGAAACCAGAGGTGCCTAGTGCGAGGTATCTAGTCAAAAGGATGTATCTCACTATCGGGGTCCTTAAACCTCTTTCAACGCTGTGGCGTTCTAAGGTTTTTCGGTTCTTGGGCCCCTGATACTTTGGAACGTGGTACTTTATAATATTTACATTATTTTATTTCTCCCTCCTTTTACATTCCCTCATTTACACCGTTCGTTTTACCCATCCTTGGAAGTCAAGGTCTTCCTCTACGCGAGAGTTCATGGGTCAGTTGCGTACTTTGAAGGCGGAGTGTCGTGTTGTTGCTCCGATCCGTCCTCCAGGGCTGGGTAACCATCTTCCTTTAACCTTAAAGAGAGAGCAGAGTAGGGTGCACAGAAAAAACTTTCCCACCGATCCCACATTTTTTTAAAATAAAGCATGCAATACCCGTCCATAGTTTCAAAGACTTTATTTTGCAAAATCATTTCAGCATATGGATTATGAGGGCGCGGTCGTATTTGGCCGGTCGTGGCAATGGCTAAAGTGCATACAGTGGGGGGTTTCGCTTGCAGCAATAAAAACATCGGAAAGTTTTACTCGTTCATTTGTAAGTAACTAAAACGTCTATTAATTGGTTGGGGGTTCGGGGGCATTTATTTTCCTATATGCATACCGTACGTGAGCGTCGTAAATGAGGTTTACATCAGTTATAAAAATATAATACATTGTACATTTGTAATCAACATTTGTAACGGGGATCCTTTCATACTGTTCGTCGTGTGAGTTCTCCTTGTCTTTTCTAGCCAAGTGTACAAAGGATCATATAAAATCTCAGAACATCAAGTTTATATTAGTGCGAAGGAACACCACGAGGTGTTCGTAAGTTCCGATTGATACCAGCGCCATTTTGGGCGGGGCCGGCACAGTCCGGAAGCAGCATCAGGGGGAAATGTTTCCATTACTGGCAGTTTGGACCAGAGTCCTTTTCGGCAGTTCTAGAATTCACGCTAACAGAAGGTGTGGCAATGTCATGTTTGTTTCGTTGGCGATCAAGGCAGCCGTCCCTTACCGGAAACCTGCAAAGGCCGAAGGTTCCGCCGGGGACCTTTGTATGATCTTCAAGGCTGCGGAGATGCTGTCGGAGATGGGGGCTCGTGCTCCATGGGACAAATGTTCGAGTTATATGGCTGGCCAAAGTTACTCTAGTGGCCGGGGCCCGCCTTCCAGCGGATCCAGACGCCATTTTGAGGCCCTACAGGGGCCACTCTCGTCGAGTTTGCAAGAATGGAAGAGATCCTTCGGAGTGAAAGGAAGAGGTCCCTGTTTTGTGTAAGCGGGACGTTCAGCTGGGGTGCAGCTGTGATGCCCCCACCTGGGGGGGCGAGGGAGACTCGTTCACATCGTCTCCTTCTCCCGGTGCACTCCATGCCGCTCCTTTTCATCGCCCCGCATGAAGGTCTCTCCACATCCGGTGTTCCCCAAGTGCCACCATTGTACGTTCGGTGCTGCGCAAGTACTGGGGTGCCACCATTGTACGTTCGGTGCTGTGGAAGTATTGGCACCATCGCCTGACTGGGGGTGTTCGGCGTCGGGCCGGGGGCTGGGAAACCTCCTATCGGTGGAGGTGGGAGAGGCTCGTCCGCGTCGCCTCTCCCTCCCAGCCCAACTTGGACAAATTGTTGTGGAGGTACGTGCAGGACATCCCGCCGTCCAGGACTGCTGCGGCTGTGACGGAAGAGAAAAGGAAGAGGTGCCTCGTTCTCCTCTGGACATGTGGCGGGACTACCTTAGTCTTTCCAGGCCCGTTGCGGCCGGCCAAGGAGACATGTGGCGGGACTACCTGCAAATGCCCAGGCTGCGGGCTCCTGCCTCTCCTCCGGCTCCCCCATACGTTAAGATTTCCTGACCAAGAGTTGGCGGCCGGGCTCGCCTTATATGGGTTGCCGTTGGTTGGGCGTAGCCGTAACCCTGCCCTACTTTGGAAGGTTCCAGAATGGGGGGGGGGCGAATGTTCTGTTTGACTTTCATTTTCTACAGTTTATCGTTATTATTCCTTGTTTGTTGTGTTAAATTAAAAGTTCAAGTTCATTAATGGTCTACGGATTTTGTTTTACCATTTCTTTCTTTCCAGGTTGCTTTTATGCTAAGTTTCTGCTAACAGAGGTCGAGTAACACGGAAACACGTGTAGAGGGATGACGCAGATTTGTATATTACATACACACAAACTCAGACGGGGGACAGTACAAGTACGACATACAAAGACCCAAGACAAATATAAAAACAGTTATTGGTCATAATTATCTCTTTCCGTCTGTGAATTTTAAACGAGGCTGGGTTCCCGTCTTGACATTGCCCGACCTAGGAGAACTTGAGCATGCCGCTGAGATTTTCCTGGCGAAATCTGTGCCATCGGGCATAATCAAACGTGGTAGTTCTGTCTGGTCTGTCTATGTAAGTCGGGTTCTTCTTTGTCTCGCGCCTTTTCTCGTACTGTCGGTCTGTCGTTCTTGTCGGCCCCTTGCCTTTACTCACGCTCAGTAGAGTCGGGCATTGGGCTTTCCAGTGTCCGACATACCTACAAAAAGCGCATTGGTCTGACCCTAAGTCTGGTCGTCCTTTGCATAGTGTCGGGGGATAAGTTGTGGGTAGCGGTGTCCTGGGGTTGTCCTGTCGGTATATTTCTCTACTTGGTTTGTCCTCGTCTTTTCTCTGTCGTTTCGTAGCCTCTCTGCGCCACATACCGAGACTGTCGAGCATAATTGGCGTTGTCTTATTATTTCGAAGGGCTATTTCTAACGTTTCTATTTTATCAAGGTCAAAGGATCCTGCCAGTGGCCACTGTTTGTCTTGACTCTCTTCGGTATACCTGTGCCATAATTTATTATAAGCTATGGTGACTAACCCATAGTTTATGAACATGTCCTTATTAGGGGTGCCTTCTAGTGGAGCTATATGGTCCACCTCTAACACCCGGTCCGGGCTAAACAGGCTATTTATCAGTGGGGAGAAGACAGACATGACGGCTCGTAACGAGGGACTAAAAAAAGTCAGCACTGCCTATCTTATCACTAGGTGCAAAGACTAGACAGAATATTTCTATTCTACGTTGTTTGCAGGCAGTGAATACCTCATGGACCAAAAAACCAAAAGACCAATAAATAACAATGGGGAGAATGAGTAGGTCCGCAAAGATCTGCGTTACCTACCCTTTTCACTATCTGCAAAAAGGGTGGTCACTTCCCTGTTTGCAGACAGGGAATCTCCAGGAAACAATATTTTTGCGAACAACAGTTCAGTTTCAAGCAATTATTAAGTGGGGGAGAAAGAAAACAAGCACGGCTGCTACCCTACCTATCCTCCACTGCTTGCAAAGAGAGAGAGCCTGTTGTTTCTCCGTTTGCAGACAGTGAATCTCCAAATAAAAAAAATAAAAATAAAACGAGCAATACTAGTATTTTTGAACAATCAAGCAATCAAACAAATTTTTTTCGCAACTTGTCGTGGCAACACGACCTTACCCGGACCATGTGGACAGTTTCTTGTCTTCCGAATCCAGCGCCCGATCGTC
Organism: Lissotriton helveticus; assembly: GCF_964261635.1. Taxonomy (NCBI): domain Eukaryota; kingdom Metazoa; phylum Chordata; class Amphibia; order Caudata; family Salamandridae; genus Lissotriton; species Lissotriton helveticus. The sequence continues at coordinate 186,830,460 of NC_136059.1, forward strand.
CTCTTTTTCTCGTATTTCTCACGGCACTCCTGATGGTTCCCAGTCAGGACCGTAGATCACTCGAGAGAGGTCTGTTCGGAACTAGTGAAGTTCGGATGATCGGCTGCCAGACGAGGGTCTATTGGGCAAGAGCTCTCCCGATCGTTGCAGTCGTTCACTCTGTCGTCGGGACCTCTCCCACTGGATCCACGAGTCGCTGATGGGCCCCACGCTTGGGACGCCAATTGTAAAAAGTTCAATCGGGTCGGGGACAATCGATATTTGCCCGGCGGTATTGCCTCTGTGACCCTCTAGTTATTAAATCAAATGAAGAGGCAGGCGCTGGAGACTGGAAAGCAGGAAACAAGGTTTTTTATTCTCTCCGGAGGAGAACACAACGAAACGGACAGAAGGTATCGTTCTGAGGTGCTCTAACTGTATTCCTGAGGCCTGGCCTCTTATACACACATTTATGACTTTATTGTAGATTACACATACATGTTAAAGCTTTGATGTACGGAAAAGACATTCTCGGAACTCCCCTTTGGGCCCGTTCCCATACACATTTACAGTTGAAGTCCCCACCCTAGTCACAACAGGTGATGAGCATCGCGCAGCTGGATAATCCGCCGATTCACGGAATGTGGGGGGTTTGATCGGGTCTCATGGGGTGGGGGCTTTGATCAACCCGGGGATTCTTTGATGGGGGAAGCTTTCTATTGTACGGGGAGGGGCAAGGATGGTATCGGCAGAGCTGGGTGTCGGCTTGGGAACGGGGAGGACAAAACGGGCACACGGGGAAAAAGGGGGTTTGCATCTAAGGGCCGGAGATCATGAAAGGAAAGCAGGGAGGTGTCGCGCTGGGAACAGGATGAGGGCCTGGGGCAGAGCAGCGCCGAAGAGGGGTTTATGACTCAAGGCAGGTGCAAGCAGGGGGTGGTCAGCGTGCAGGCTTAGCGAAGGCAAAGGGCTATGTCAGGGGCCAGCGGCATGCAAAAGGGTTTGTTCTGATCGGGGCATCTTAAAATGGCGGGCGCGCACGACAAAAGTGTGGCATCAGGGGAAGAGGCAAGATGGCGCAGATAATGTTCACCAAAACGTACTAATTTTCAACATCGCGATACGGGGCTCAATGGTAAAGAGATGGCCTCTCTATCTATCTCCAGTGCTGTAACCCTGTCCCAGATTCCTAGGTGATTACATTGAGGCTCACTAGTAGAGTATTAGCCCATCCCCCAATCTCAGCCAGTCAGTGTTAAAGCTCCAGGCTGTTGTGATGCTGCAATGACTATAGAATTTTATCCATACCTGGAATAACCTGCAGGACACCATTCTCTGCGTCTACGTCATCCAGGGCAAGCCACACTGAGGCCACCGGGCCCCCCTCGAAGCCCCAATACCTGGAAGTAAAAGGAGGAGGACGCTGTCAGCCAAACATTTGCAAACCCCAGAGCATGAGGGCACATGAGGGCACAGGATGACACATGAGGGCACAGGATGACACATGATGGCACAGGCTGGCACCTGAGGGCACAGGATAGAACACGAGGACACAGGATGACACATGAGGGCACAGGATGACACATGAGGGCACAGGATGGCACATGGCACATGAAGGTGTAGGATGGCACATGATGATACAGAATAACACATGAGAGCACAGTATGGCACATGAGGGCGCGGGATGGCACAGAATGGCACAAGAGGGTACAGGATAGCACACGAGGGCAGAGGGTGGCACATGAGGGCACAGGATAGCACATGAGGGCACGGGATGACACATGAGGGCACAGGATGGCACATGATGATACAGAATAACACATGAGAGCACAGTATGGCACATGAGGGCACAGGATGGCACAGTGTGTCTGGTAGTGCAGCCAGCCCCATGCCCTCTTGTACTAGCCTAGACGAAAGATGTTGTAATCTACCCTGTGTGTGCCCCTGCCAACCCGCCCCTGTATTAAACACCCTGTGGTACCCCGAGGGCGCCCGTTAATCGCACCGCGCCAGGCTCAGGTGGCAGGAATGTCATCCTTTGGCATTACCCTTGAAGTTCAGACAGACACCTCACACCAGCTGGGCCCGCCCCATCCTGGAGCCAGGACCCCGCAGTCTGACTTACTTGATGTCCTGGTGCCAGGCCACGTAGGGGGCGCTGTTCCCTCGGTGGGCCACGTCGGAGGCCGGGTATTTACAGATGAACCTGGAGTCCAGCAGGATCACGTGGGGCCCCAGCACGGCGGTGATGGCCCGGAGGGCGTGCGGGTGGGTGGCGAGGCCCAGCACCCACGGCAGGCGCAGGTGGGCGTTGTGCAGGCTGTACTGGGTGTGCTCCTTCCCTGCGGGGCGAGAAAGCAAAAGACACACAGATGATGGGCGGAACGCAGAGCAAATCAAACATTCACCCCCCAGACAAGAGATCTGAGTCAAATCCATCGTTCTTTTGCTCACCTTGCCACCCCAGTTTATACCCAGCCTGCGGGGGACACACGGAGGGGGGTTAGTCTCTGCACCGAGAAGCCTCTAAACCGAGGGGCTTATATATGGGAATGGTGGCACGGAGCGCAGCAAAAAAACATCCATGCGCTGCCCTACGCCACTGGGAAAGGGCAGGGGTGCGCGATATTCATCCAATAATGTGCATTCTTTTCCTTTCTCCCTGCACTGGTGCCGTTTCTGCAGCCTGACGCCAACGCCAACGCGGCACCCTTGAGCCTGTGTTACATAAACAATCCATAGAGTCTTTTTCCTGTTTCTAGGTGTCCAGCAGAAAGAAGCGCACATGGAAAGAGGAAAAACAAGAAGAAATAAACACAGCCTCACCTGGGGAGGTGTAGCATTTTGACGCATTCACAGATTTACAAGTCCTTGTAAATCTGGGAATGCGTAAAAACCAATGAGTTGCGTGGTAACACCCACGCAACGCCCATGCAACGCCTTCTGGGCGCAGAGTAATGCAACGTAGCGATTGGTGCGGCGTTGCCGTACTCCATATTTGTGAAGCCACTCGATGCAAAGTGGCTTTGCGTGACTTCATGAATTTGGCTTGGGGCTTTGCCACGTGCATGTACCTCTTAGCAAGGTGCAAGCATGACGCAAGGTGCTCAGAAACAAGCCACGAGAGATAAGGCTGCCCTCCCTGAACTTACCAAACTCCTCCTCCAGCTCCTCGAAGGCCCTCCTGGCGCCCTCCAGCTCCTCCGGGTCCAGCACTGGCACTGCCGTCAGGAAGCCCCGGGCCTCATAAAGGGTCTTCACGTGCTGAGGGTCCGCCTTCATGACGAGGGCGAGGACTTGGACTCGCTTCTTGTGCCAGGGATGGGGTCTGCCGTCTGCCTCCTGAGAGCTGAGCCCCAGATGTGGATATGTTCCTGCCGGAGCTCCAGATGTTGTCCTTCACCTCCAGCGGTGCTGATGCTGCAGGCGTGATCTTCTGGCAGGTGCTCCAGATGTGGACCTGTGGATCCCAAGGTGCTGGAGATTGTGTACCCTGGTATTCAAGAGCTCCAGATGTGAGTGCTCCCTCCTGCCCCTTGCAGTGCTGGAGCTCCAGATGTTGCTGGGGGTCACTGCCGCTGGTGTCCACCCTCCTCTGCCTCGGCATCTTATATAGAGCCGCTCAGACCCGCCCCCGCCCCTCTCCTCCGCCCCGGGCCGGGTCTGCACTCCCATGATGTCACCACAGCCTTGGGCTGCTTTCGCTTTCTCACTTTAATCCCAGCGGCCACTGGCATTGTGTAATCCTGGGCATGTCAGCAGCGGAGGAGGCATAGGAGAGAAACTGCAGACGCCAGCAAGGACGTTTCCTGGTGGTCCGTCCAAGGGGGCTGCAACAATGGGTTTCACAAGGGAGTCGTACAGTGATGCCCCCAAATAAAGGGACTTTGAGGTGTGTATGTATAAATAAACATTCCTTATTTACACTGAAGCCGGTATCGGGGTGTTACCGGTCCGAGGGGCTCCCGAGCGCTAAAGCTGTGTCTAGGCCAGACCTGAAAACAACAGGTCAGTAAAGGCAGTAGTGAAAGGCGGGAAAGTACATCTGACCTCATGGGAACTGACGTCAATTCTTCTTCAAAATACAAGAAGACGAGGAAGTGACGTCCCAAAGCTTTGCCACAATTTCATGAGGAGAGGTGAAGCCATGACGTGAAAGGGGTATACCGACCCTAGGATAAGTGCAGCGCCCACACCCCAAATACAGCCGTCAGACACCAGGCGCAGACACCACAGCTGACAGGCCAGATACAGACATCACACACGAGATGTAGAGCCTCATATGTGGGATACACTCGTCATAGGCTACATAAGTGCATGCACAGAATACATTCTTCATATCAAGGATACAGCCTTCATACAAGGAATACAGCCATCATACCGACCAACAGCCGTAATACAGCAAGCATATCCGGATACACCATGGCAGCCACTGGAAATCTGATGCTGCCCCCTGACATATGATGTAGGCTTCATATGCCAAATACAGCCACCAGACACAAGATACAAGCAACATAAATCAGATACAGCAATTATACTCTTGATACAGCCATTAATTACCAGATACAGCCATCAAACTCCAGACACAGCTATCATACACTGCATACAGCCATCATACACAGCATACAGCCATGATACACAGGATACAGCCATCAAGCCTTTCTAAACTCTTCCCTTTGACTCGTCCCCTCCACATTCCTTTTAACTCATCCCAAGCCTCCCACTGCTGCTATGACCTAAAAAACAAAAGTCTAAATCCTTCACTCTTCTATCCCTCCACCATCCTTTTCAATCAAAATGACAGACTAACATGTCTACTTCTCAAATTTCATATTTCACTATACTAATTCACCCCTAATCCTTTATGGGATCCAGAGCAGCGTGCTACTCGCCGAAAAAGGGCTTCAACACCTCATCAGGACTAGCAAGCGCTATATAACCGCAAACCTTTTTCCCTCTTCTATCCCTCCGCTACCCTTCTCTATTCAAAAACTTTATAACATATTCACCACTCAAATTACTTTCATATTTCACTATACTAATTCACCACTAATCCTTTATGGGTTCTGGAGTAGCGTGCTACTCGCCGAAAAAATGCTTCAACACCCCATCAGGGTTTACAAGACCTATATCAATGCAAACCTTTTTCCTTTTCTATCTCTCCACTACCTTTCTCAATCCAAATAACTGACTAACCTATCCACCACTCAAATTACTTTCATATTTCACTATACTAATTCACCACTAATCCTTATGGGTTCCGGAGTAGCATGCTACTCGGCAAAAAAGTGCTTCCGCACCCCATCTGGGGTAACAAGCGCTAAATAAATGCAAGCCTTTTTCCCTCTTCTATCCCTCTGCTATCCTGCTCAATCCAAATAACTGACTAATATCCGCTACTCCAATTACTTTCATATTTCACTATATAACAATTGATAAACACTTGATACTCTGAGATCCTTACGGATGACTCCCGTGTGACGAAGCAATGGAAATACCTACATTACATCGATTGTTTTCTACTTACCTGCCTTGAAAAAGTCAAGATCGTCGAAACACGTGTTGGCTGAATTCTTTCTGGAGGCGGTGTTTGTTTCTGAAATAAACCAAATTCAAATAAAAGAGGACTGTGTATATTGGTGAAGCGGATCCATATCTGGACTTACAGATGTCACTTGAGTGAAAAGAAAAAAGTTCTTTTTCAGTAACTGAATTGTATAATTCGTGATTTTTTAATGTACTGATATGTGAATAATTGAAACCTATAAGAAGGATATCGTGTATCATATTCTATATACCATTAGCCACTACTGTGTTGGGTAGTGTGACTTTCTGGGAGAGTGCCTTTGATAGTTCCTTTACGCTGTATCTTTAGGGTAGAAGGTTGGCTTCAGAATTTTGATCGTCCTATAAAATTGAACTTAATGATTTTTTTTTAATTCAATTCAGTCCTTTGTACAAAGTGAATCCAGACTATCTTCGACTCAGTAGGCGTAACTCTACTCATGACAATACTCAGTGGGCATTATTCGACACATGGCAGGTCTCAGTGGGCATCATTCTACACATGGCATTTCTCAGTAGGAATCATTCTACACATGGCATTTCCTATGAAATGAGAAAAAGGAAGTAAAACTGTTTCTCCTCCTTATGCCTCTCTTGAAGGTGTATCTTTTTGGCGCATTTCCATGTTTACCAGTTCTGGTAAGTCTAGTAATCATTCAAGATCCATGGAGAAGCGTGGGAACCCCCTGCAACGCCCATGGAATGCCTTCCTGGAGCACAGTAAGGCAATCAGGGGCGTAGCTTCAGGGGGGGGGTTTGGGGTGTTACACCCCGCTAATAACGGTATCTCTAGTAAATAGTAGGGGAGGTGCTTTCAGTCGGGTGTGGTGAGGTGTCTGTCGGATTTCACCTGGGATTTGTACATGCACACACAGACTAAAACATACACACTCTCTCGCTCTGCTCAGTTTTCAAAGTTTAGAATGTTGGTTATTTTACACATATTGGGGCGTATTTACAAGCCCCTCGCGCCGCCGGTGCTCCACTTTTTCCCAGATTAAAAGTGACGTTCCGGTGGCGCACTCGGCTTGTAAATACGGCCCCTTGAGTTTAATAAATCCTAACAACCCACACTGCTCTCCCTTTCAACTGCCCCTTAAACGCTCTCATTCCTTGCTTCTCATGTGAATTTTACCATGACATGCCAGAGGGATTGTTTTGCAAATCTGAAGCCCCCTTATTTAGGGCGTGTCCTCCGCTCCTAAAAATGCCCCATAATCGTCAAGCATGCGGTGAATTCGACTCCTCGGTTTCCTTTTCTGCTGTTTTTAAATCTTTCTTCCGCATTCGCCCTTCTCTTGACCAAGAGGAAAGCAGCGCCGTCAGCTGCCCGGGGCAAGTGGGAGCAGCTGCGGCGCGGGGATCTTTTGGTGTCACAACAGCAGCGCCTCGAGGGCTCTTCCTGGTCACTCTGGGAAGCAATAAAACCAACCATATCTTTCCATCTCCCCAAAAACCCTACAGAGTGCTGTCACTCGACTTTTGGTGTCTTCCTGGCAGGTGGGCAACTAGATCCAAATTTCGGGGGAGGGGAGGACGTGGTGAACATATTTCGGGGGGGGGGGGCTACTTCTTCCAACCAAGGACAAAGTGGTTGTGAGATGGGATGACCACACAACAAAAGCCTCATTTACAACTAAACGGTCTTTTAAAGACCTGTTAAGTACTCGGGTGCGGCTGCAATTACATGCTCGCCAGCCCGCGAAGCTGTGTCAGCCCGGGCTGACAGGCACCGCGGGGGGGCTGAAGCCAATGGGTGTTGCGCGCCTGCTTCCTGCTCACTCTGGGCGCTGGGAAGCAATAAGACCAACCATATCTTTCCATCTCCCCAAAAACCCTCACTCGACAAAAAACTGCAAGGGCCCCATTTCCTCTTTGAGGCTTTCATGAAGGCCACTGATATAAAGGAGCCCCGTATGTAACGCAGGTTGGATGTGTAGGCAGCACAAGAATGAAGACACCTTTATTTGGAGCTTTATATAGCGCCAACTTGTCTCCTTGGCTCTATAGCTTTGTGGCAATCAGACCACAAGATTTGGCCCCCAGACACTATTCCATTGAAGGGATACTGACCGCCAGTGTGTATTGGAATAGAAAGCAGGGCAGACCATAGATAAGGCGGCTGCCAGAGCACGTGACAAGAGGAGCGGGTGCAGGTGTGACAAGGAGTCCTGGCTAGCACAGTTACTGTGGCACGTACACCCTGCACAAAGAGATACACTTCTTTGCCAGGTTTTTTGGGTAAATTTAAGGTATAATGCGCACTCAAAGTAGGTACCAGAATTCTTTGTTTCTACAGGGTGGGGATGAGGGCAGATCGCAGTCACCCCCGGCTGTAGAGTTGTGGGGAATATGGAAAAGTATTTTCATGGGGCTGACTTTGATCTTGACAGGCTCAGCAGGGAGCACACAGCCTACTTCATGTCATGCTCAGACCACAGGGGGGAAGAGGTTGTGATGCAGCAAGTTGGGCAGGGAATGCACGAGCCTTGGCCTCATCCCGTCATACGCACCATCCTCCTTGAGGGCAGCTGAAGCAACGCTTTCGTTTTCTCTGGGCACATTCACACAAACCCTACAAGAGTACAGAGATGCAGTACATTTCAACCTACATAGCAAACCCCTCCCTGGGAGGTTCACAGGTGAGAGCATTGAATGCTGGCAAGAAAAGGGACCCATAGAAACAGGCGCAGGATCTGTCCCATGGGGGTGAGCATGAGTGTTGGGAAGGCCAGCGGCACCAATACCTGTACCCGAGGAGGAAATGAGGGGCGTTCAGGGGAGTCGCGTGCAGGCGGCTATCACCAGTAGTGGTAAGGCATGAAGGTGACTGTTAATGACACTTCTGACTTAAGGCCCCCACCTACAGCGGACTCATTTTGTGAGCTCTGAGTAAACTCAGGGGGGCAGATTTACAAGCCCCTTGCGACACTTTTACGCCACCATTGCGTCACTTTGGTGATGCAGCGGCGACGTAAACAATGCGCCACCATGCAACATATTTACAACGTGACGCATCTAGTGAGATGCGTCACGTTGTAAATGAAGCCCTGTAAAAGTGATGCCGTGAAATTTACAAGATATCACTGAGTCACTTTTACGTCCTTGCTGCATCAAAACCTTATGCCTGTAGCAGGCGTAAGGAGTGACGCAGCACAGCAAGTATACAGCACCCGAGCAGTGCTGGAGTTGCGTCGCATGTGTGAAACAACTCCAGCACTGCGTCACCTTTACGCCGGCAGATGCATCACGCATCTCTCTGTCCTTGCGCCACGGTGTGCAACATTGTAAATGCGGCGCATCCATGGTGGCGGAAGAGGCTTCAACTGTCACTCAAAATAACTGGTGCATCCCTGCTGATGCAGGGATGCACCAGTTGTTGTAAATCGCCCCAGCATGTTCAGATTGATCTTCTAAGTCCCGGGTAACACCAGGGAAGGGGGTTTCCAATGTCCAACCTGGGAACAGTTTCCAGCGGGTTTGTACCCACGTCGGCTGCCCACTTTCTGAGCTCGACTTGTACTTAAGATCCCTCAATCATTTCTTCAGATTGTTTAAGCACAGAGGCCAAAAGTACCTTCTTCTCCAAACTCCTTTTTATCCTCTTCGCTGGAGCACGTGACCCTTTCATTAATTTACCTCTACATGCTTTTTCCAACTTCACTTGAGAGTTTGCTGTGGTTTTTTAACTTTAGCTTTTTCTGTTTCCATTTCCTTATTGTACCCCATCTCTCAACCAGGTACAGGCTTGGGGCCTGCTGGCCTTGTGCCACTGCTCATCCCATTGACGGTTTGGAGTAGAAAGGTAATGGGGGCAAAGGTGGATCTAACACCTTGTTTATGATCTGTTCTCTCGTAGGGAGAAAGGTTTTTCAGATCTATACAATAAACCCAAGATTTACTGTTATTTGGGGCAATGCAATGCAGAAAGATGGCTCGCCGCATCAAACAGTAGGAATGTGCTATATTTACATATATATGGTACACTTCTGCTCTGGTGCACACAGTGCAGCCCACCGCCAACGCAGGCACACTTCGCCATCGTGCAAGGTTGTAAGCAGGATTGTTTTTGTGCAGGCAGGGGCATCGTCCCATACCAAAACTTTCCTCAGAGGCATTTTCCACTTTCTGGGTGCTGCAGAAAGCAGCACATGTGGAAAAGGGAAATGACAAGAAGAAATAAATATATTTCTCCTTCTTACCCCTCCCCTGGGAGGCGTAGCATTTTGACGCATTCCCTGGTTTACTAGTGCTAGTTCATCTGTGAGTGCGCCAAAAATCATGGGTGGATGCTTGGGAACACCCACGCTCCACCCATGGAACGCCTTCTCAACGCAGAGTATAGTAAGGCAGCGACTGGCACTCCCTTGAACTAGTCCGGATTTACTACGCCGCGCAGGGCTACACAAGGTGGCTTTCCGTGGCTTAGTAAATCTCACTGAAGCCCTTGCGTTGCCTTGCGTAACAGAAAGACAACTCAAGGGCTCATGAATCTTTGCCTCGCTCCTTTGCATTTAGAAATCTCAGGTCTCAGCCTTTTGGGCTCACAGAGGTTCACAGGCAACTAGATCAGTGCATCCCTTTCATTGCCACTGTATACTCTTTTGCCCTCTGTCTGCACACCGTTCTAGAGTATGAAGGATAAATGGGGAGAGGGGTTGGCCTAACGGCTAAGGCGCTCGACCTCGGACCTGGGGATCTGGGCTCGAGTCTCGGTAACGACGCCAAAAAACCTCCTGTGATTCTGGGCAAATCACTTAATCTCCCCGTGCCTAAAATGAAAGTGTGTCTTCATGTAACGTAACTGGTGCTATGTAAAGCGCTCTGATACCTGATTCGGTTCGGGTCTAGTTCGTGCTATATAAAACTCTATAAAAGAAAATTTTAAAGAAAATGGTGTGAATACGTATAAAAAAATGTAAGGCAAGGCCTCACACCCCGGCCTTGGTGTCATGCTGTCTAATTAGTCAGAAATGGTTATAGCACAAATACATCCCCATTAGGGGCATATTTATCATTATATCATGCATCGCAAAATTCACCCTTTGCTGCGCTGAGTAATAGGGAAAGGGCATGAACGTGCCGCACTTAACGTTGTACGGCGCATCCTTCTTTTCCCTGCACTGGCGTACAATGTGCTGCCTAGTGCCAACGCAGGCACCCTTGCACCATGGTGCAAGGGTGCCTGCATTGTTAGCAGGATTGCTTTTGTGCAGTAAGGAACACTTTCCTGCACAAAAACAATCCATTGAGGCATTTTCCTCTATGTGTGTTGCAGAATAAAAAGAGGAAGCATCGAAGAGAAAGTAAGAAACATATTTCTCCTCTTTACGTCTCACCTGGGGAGTCGTAGCAGTTTTGGCACATTCCGGGTCTATCACTTATGGTAAATCTGGGAATCCATCAAAATCCATTATTTTTTAGTGGGAACACCCACTCTCCACCCATGAAAGGCTTTCCTGGGGTAGAGTAGAACAATGCCGCGACTTCGGCCGCATTGCATTTTTTTGGGTTCATCAAGCCACTCAGAGTGAGCTTGAGAAATCGCGCCTCAAGGGTTGCGTCGCTTTTGCACCCCATTGTTTGTTAGAAAAGTGATGCAATACTTTGATAAATATGGCCCTTAGATTCCATGCCAAGGCTCGTGTTCTGACAATTACTAGAACTTGAGGTCCTATACAACAGAAAAAAGAAATGAACCCATGCACAGGAGTAGAACTTGATATGATTAGCACATACTATAGTTTAAAGAGTGAAATCATGCCTATGTCTAAGTGCCAATGCAGAGACACACGTCAGGAGGGCACAACACACAGAAGCAGCACAGCTGGTCATCCTTATGTCCAAACCAGTTCAATACTTCAACCAACAATCCATCCATCTTACCCTGTGTATGGGATTATAGTACCTTACGGAGGAACACCCGATACGTGTACTTGTAGTCCAACACTCAGGAAAATCTGCTGAGTCAACAAGTATGTCAGCCCAATTCAGGGTTAAGATAAGGAAGGAATGACCCCTGGATCCTAAACGTGCCTTAAACTTACTTTGTCAAAGGGTGTTCTTAGCACACAAACTATTCACAGTGTGTGTCCTCTGAAAGTCATCCATTCAAGAGTGGACAGTCTGTTTAAAGGAAGAGGGGAGCAAGGCGTTCTCAATGCTGTTCAGTGGGACGCCATTTCCACGTGTGGTGTCACAAGGTGTTAAGTGATGATGTCAATCTGCGGTGGGTACCGTATGTACTGGCCTGCTGTGCCATTTCTGTGAATAGGTGTTTGTGGAGACCACCCTTTGATGATGTAAGTTTTAGGACGCGTTTAACATCCAGGAGGCATTTGTTCCATATCTTTACGCTGACCTGGGCTTACATACTTGCTACCCCAGCTTATTCCAACCGACATCTCATTGACACCCTTCTTTTAGTGAACAAGAGCCAGTGGAGTGCATCCACGGGTCAAAGATGGCACAATATTAATCCCAAAAGGGCTACCAGAGATGAACAAGATGTGTGTATTGAATAATTTCTGACAGTGTTAGGACTTCATGCCTAAACCTTCAGGCCCGTATTTATCATAGTGTTGCATTGCCCTTGTGCCACGCGAGGAGGAGCAAGGACGAAGGAGCACCACAGTCAGATTTCTCAAGCCATGCAAGGCCTCCTTCTATGGCCCTGCCTGGCTTGATAAATCTGGAGTAACGCAACGCAGCACAAATTGCTGCGTTACTCTGCCCCAGGGAGGTGTTCCATGGATGGAGCGTGTGTGTTCCCATGCACCTACTTTCGTGTAGTTCCTATAATAATTATACAGGATCTGTGCGTTTGGACAGCATACACTGTAGGATTGGTGGCAGACTGCCTCTGAACACCCCCACCGGGTATGTTGGCCTCATGTACCAACTAGCTCACAGTGCCACTATAATCTCCTCTTATCAAGGAGAGAATAGTTCTTGGCAACCATCGAACATGACAACCCTGATCCCTCAGGACCGTGAAAACAATACACTACTTTTCGCTCAGTCACTCGTGCTTACTTAGTGTGTCTCTAGGATATACACAGAATAAACAGGCTGGGCATTTTCAATAAGTATTTATTGAAGTTATTATTCTCGTGTAGAATAGATGAGTTGCAATAACCGTTAGACAGTATAAGATATAAATGATTAGCAGTACTAAAAAGGAAAAGGGATGGTATAGCTCTATCATCTTACAATAATCATGAATACATACGAGTATTTAAAACACATGCTAAAGGATGAGTACTCCTACGATGTCTCCTTAACTAGATGTACCTAATTGTACCTAGCATGTCTGTAGGTGTTAAGCCAAGAATCCCTCTAGTATTTAGTCATCCCCAGTACCTGAAGTGAGAGACTTTGGGGCCCCGTCCTGGTCTCAAGTTGGACAAAGGATGTTAGATCACTGCGAGCTGGAGTGCCTGCATGCAGGCACCTCAGCATCTCTGGTCAGTGTGTCAGCCGGGAAGTCTCGGTCTCCTCTGTTCTATCTTAGCAAGATGTGATGTATATATACCCATCGGTCTCCCCAGGGGTCCTACCTCGCTGTATTACCGTGTCGGCCTTAGGATGACATCGGGCATGAACTTTACACATAGATATTATACAGGAGATGGTCGTCCTGCTGTGTTTCCAAGAAACCTCATGCATAATGTATGAGATTTCGAACTAGGAAAAACCAGTGTTCTGAATGCAGTGTCGTATATAGGTAAAAGGCCAGTCCGTGTAAACTGTGACAAGTGTATGTAGGGAAAATATGGGTGAAGGGTAATGAAGTCACCTGGGCCTATAGTATGGTACCTGTTAGAAATGGGGATCTCTGGTTGGCTACGGCTTGCGCCAAAGCAAGGCAGAGACCACCACTCTAGTTAGGGCAAGGGAGTTACACGCAAAGATAACCCCTGCTCGCCCCCTTGGTAGCTTGACATGGGCAGTCAGGCCTATCCCGGAGGCAATGTGTAAAGCATTTGCGCAACACACACACAACAGCAGCAACACACTAGGCGCACCACAAAAGGAACTCCACACACGGTTATATATAAAAATAGCCTTTGTATTACCATAAACACATTAGATCAATCACACAATGTACACTGTGCTAACTGGCACTACACAGTATCTACAGGGGATTATATACAAACAACAGGGCTACTGGGGCCACTGTCATAACCATCACAAATCACCAATTGTAAATGTAGCACAAATAATAAATGTAGCGCACAACCAGTAATTACTGGCGCAACAATGACCTCAGCATCATCAGAGTAGCATTAGAAATAAAACATATCCTGCATATACCTTAGGGGCATGAATGCATTATGCATGAGCACCATAGCATCACATTAGGCCTCACAAGCGTAAACACCTTAGGCAACAGATTAGCATAAAAGCAGTGTGCCCCATTTTGGGGCACAACACACTGAACCTGGGCCCAGGTCAACTGGCCTCTCCAGGGGGCTCAAATGCCCGATGTCCAGAATGTCCGGGCTAGCTGCGCATGGAGCAAAAGCAAAAGATTAGGCTTAAACTTGGCAGCTGCCCACCACTTGCTGGGCAGCTGTGACAAATGAGCATGGGCACCAGCGTGCCCGCTGAACCCCTCTCTGGGACTCTGAAACTGGAGTGGCCCCAAGTATTGCAGCTGCCTGTGCTCTCACAGGGCAGCTGAAATTAGCAATTCTAACTCGGGCAACACTGTGCCCCTGACCCCTCACTGGGGCCGTAAGAATAATCAGGGGCACCATTGCAGCTGCCCGCTATGGCGGTGCAGCTGTGGCATGGAACAGCGCTCTGGGACCCGCTCTGGGGCTCTGATTATCAAGGTGCCTCTTCTCCCCAAGTCTAGTACGAGGGAAGAAGAAACTGTGTGTAGCATAAGTTTAGTATTCTTTTGCCAATAATCTATCCAAGATTTTTCTTAGGGTCTAATCGGCTCCGTACCTTGGTTCAGAATGAAGGCGGTCTGGTATCTCTCTGTCTCAGTACTCGATTTCCCAACACCCCGCAAGGGGAGCTTGGAAACACTGGAGCTGGATTTCTCAGCAAGAGAAAAGACTGCGTCTCTCTCTCAGTGCGTCAGCTGGAGGGTCGGCTTCCTTCGGCACTTGCTGTAGCGAGATGCGTTCGGCAAGTAGATAGTCGAACTGCTCCAAACCACCGTGTGTTTGCTAGGGCACGTGTGGGCATATTTATACCTTGAAGGTGCCGAGTTTGACATAAAGGTGGACATAATAATGTCATCAGAGAGTCTCAGTTCTTTGAAAACTCCATGAGTTCTTGGACAAATCAATATTCAAGCAAGGGGAAGTCCCTAACTGCTGAAGCCCAGTTTTCCAAGAAATCGTTGGGGATTTTCGGAACTAGTGGAAGTAGCCATGCCGTATTTGGACTGCATGGGCTTTGTCTAAATATGGTTATGATTTCTATGCCTATATAAGGACAAGGTGATTTATACCCATATAAGGGCATGAATCGGGAAAATTACACTAGGGTCCTAAATCTGAGGTTCCGTGAATTCTGAACCCGTTCCATATAGGTCATGGTTTCGTTACGAATTTGATATTAGCGAACCGTAACTAGTTAGTGCGGCAAGTATGAGTGTTTTCATCACGTTAGACCGATGGATTCACTACGTATTTAGGAATTTCGTTCTGAACCTTTG
Source organism: Lissotriton helveticus (assembly GCF_964261635.1). NCBI lineage: Eukaryota > Metazoa > Chordata > Amphibia > Caudata > Salamandridae > Lissotriton > Lissotriton helveticus. Next base: position 186,845,683 of record NC_136059.1, read on the forward strand.
GGTTCCATTTTGTGTATGGCAGCCATTTTGTGGTTGCCCTCACATAGGCCGATGACTGTGGTTGAACTAGTCTTTTCTAGGACATGTACACCTTAGCTCCAGTTCGTGCTGACTCCTGTTGGACCTGAGTGAACTGACCCTGTTGCCTGAAGCCGATCTTGTTAAACCAGTTCCTGCCCTTTAGCTGATCAAGATTAAGGATCAGAGTACAGGACATCATAAACTTTTACTGCACACAAATATGCCTTATCCTACTCTCACCTGTTTCTGCTCCTTTCTTTATGGTCTATTTACGATTGGGTTGTGCCTTTTCTTATTATGGGTTCGTTCAACCTGTCTAAAGAAGAATGTTGGGTTTGACCGATGATTGATCATGGGCTGGGCAACTGAAAAGTGGGTTTGTCGTCATGCAATACTTTAGTTGTGGAAACATGTGATTGGTTAAACTATAAACAAGGAATGTTTGCCTGAAGCATAATGTTTGGCATAAAAAGGGATGAATTGCTGTGTAAAATTGAGCAGTCTCCTGAGAACTCATACCGTGATGATTTCTAGGACTTCTGTTACTGGCCGCAGCCAATAAATTTGATCTTTGACGCCACCAAGAAGTTTCCGTGTATCTGTATTCTAAGACAGGTGATACCCGAAGACTTTGGGCGTGCCCCTGGCGCCGCTGGGTTCTAAAACCCGGTTCTTCAGTTGGCGCCCAACGTGGGGCGACTTCAGCGGTACCGGTCCAAGCCTGAGGTTCGAGAGGAGCTTCGTGAGGAAATTCTGGAGGACGGCCACCACTTCATCGACCCCGGCATGTCGAATGTGGACTGAAGGTCTTTTCTGCAAGGCTTCCCGCTTTCCTGACGGCTACGAAGGACCGCTGCCCTGACTGTCGCCCTGTCTTGGACTCATTTGTGATGCTTTGTACGGCGAGACGATAGACGGGTCTTCTGGTGGCGTGACTGATACCTCAGTTAAGTATAAGTAGGTCGCTCCCAGTCCTTAGTTTTTGGTCCTTTGGTTCTTAGTTTGTTTGGTCCTTAGTTTTGATTTGAAAATTGCAATTTCCAAAGCCGAGGGTCTTGTATATTTACGAGTGTATCGGTAGAGATAATCCCTTGAAGTTTGAAGCTCGATTAGTGAGCGAAGATGCCTAATCGTAGCAAATTTGGTACTTGGTTTGGTTGTGGTTGCAACAGGGATTCCCGATTGGAGGATTCGTGTCCGATACCTCCTGTTGGAACTCCGACTTATGAGCTCTATTCTAAACACGGCGTGGGCCCTATTACGTTCAATGAAGTATGGGTCCGATACACTAGGAAAGACGGTGTTTTAAAATGGCCACATCATGGTAGCTATGACACAGAGATTCTAGATAATTTGGAAGTTAAACTATTTAAGAAGAAAGCCCGGCCGGCAATGTTTGACTCCTTTCGCCTTTGGCGTAAAGAAGCCAGACAACGAGAAATTAAACAAGCTAAAAGAGATAAAAGAGAAAAGGATGTATCAATAATGCAAGCTGCTAGGCAGTTTAAAGAAAACGAAGAAGATAAAGCAATTGAGGTGTCAGATAGGCAACATAATATGGCTATTGATAAATGTTATCCAGCTTTGCCATCTCTTCTTGAGAATGCAACGAAGGACCCTGAGAAGGATCCTTTGATGTCACATTTGTTGAGATTACCACCCCCTTATGCACAGAGTGCTACGGCACCTCCGCAACCTCCAGTTGCACAACCTCTTGTTGCTGTTCAGCCACCGGCTCCTCCTCAGCTGGTTCTTCCTCCTACGGTGCAGCCTTCTCTGGGGCCGCCGACTTTGCTATCAGTTTTGTCTGGAACTACTTTGCCTTATTCTCCTGTACCATCAACTTCTCTTGCTACTAACCCTACTCTTCTATCACCTCAAAATACTTTGTCTCCTGTCCTTATGATAGCTTCTCCTTCTGCTCGACAACGAATGACTGATACTGTTACTGGTATTTTATCTCCTTTCTTTGGGTCATTGAGTATGACCCCTGTTTCTGCACGTAAACAAATGTGTAGTCAGCTACCTGGTCCCGAAGAACGGGCAGTGTTAGATCTCTTGGCTCGCAGATGGGTTTCGAATGTTTCGAGTTATAACTTAGAGTCAGTTATGGATGTTTTCCAGCAGTGGGAAGCACCCAAGCAAAGGTATGTTTTAGAAGTTATGTGTACTTTCCTTCGTGAGGAATGGGAAGATAATGATTTGGGTTCAGTCCCAGTGGAGTTGTTAAATGTACAGTCTGAGTTTGCAAAAGGGACCATAGTGGGTCCCGAGATTGAGAAAGCAGTTGCGATGGTACTTGCGTTTAGGAGCTATTTCCCTTCTCAGCGACTGTTTGAACCTGATTCCTCTGTTAGGAGGAAAGTGAGACAGTTTCCAATGAGAGAGGTTCCTACACTTTGGAAAGAAGGAGACGCAAATGCTAATCCGCCTGTTTTGCCACATTTTCAGCGAATATGGGTACATGTCCCTTGGAAGAGAGCAGAGGTCTTGGCTCTTAAGCAGTCTTTACCTGATCCCCATAAGAATCCAGCTGGCTATTACAAAGAATTGTCCCAGACAGTTGACGCATGCATAATGAATTTAGCCGATATAGATATGCTGTTGGGTAAGGTGGTAGCTCAACATCTGTGGGCAAAAATTTGTCATGAGGATCATGCGATTAAGTTAGGTGATTGATGGGTGAATGTCGCTGCTGCAGATGCTAGACAGGTTGGTGGTGCTAAACCTGAAGCTCTAGTGGCAGATCTACCTGGTAGAATTATTAATTTAATGAAGACGATGATGCCAGCGTTACGAGTAAATTGGGACAAGTTAGCAGCATGTAAGCAGAAGAAGGACGAAAGTGTATCTGATTTCTTCACTAGGTTTGAAGAGACATTTATAGATCATAGCGGCCAAGATATGAGTACGGAAGGTGGACAAAGATTGTTTGTAGATAAGTTTGTCTTTAACTTACTTCCTGAACTGTGTAATAAGTTGAAAGATTCTGAGAGTTCTTGGGCTATTTCCTCGTCGGCCCAGATATTAGCGACTGCACAGTACTACGAGAATAGGGACAAGGACGAGAAAGAAAGAGTAGATAAAAAGACCAAAGACTTAAAGACAAAGGTTCTTTTGCAGCAGGCGTATCCGCCTCGCTTGAATCAGCAAGAGTCACAGCAACGCCCACAGTTTCAGCAACCTCCACAGTTTCAGAGACCGCAACAGAACGCTGGGTATTTTCCTCCAAGACCACCCTTGGGTTTAAATCAGTGTGCGTATTGTAGGGAGGAAGGTCATTATAAAAATGAGTGCCCTGTGTTGCGACAGCGTGCGAGTGGTATGCCGGCCCCGAGAGGCCGTAGTGGTTTTCAGCAAGTGTCAAGAGGTAGAGGACGTGGTGCGTTTTCTTAGAACAAACATTCCTTTCCCCCACAAAATTCTATGAATTGCTTTGATCAACAGAAAATTGCCTCTGGTCAGTCGACTCAGTACTATGCTGATGACTATTATGTTGAGAGTGAGAATGCTGATTATAATGATTGCTAGGACAGCCATGGACAAAGAGAGGGAGTAGTGTCGGTTCCAGTAGATCAGAGTGGGCCTTATGTTGCAGTAGCCACATCGGGTGTGGTAGAGCCTTTTCTTTTGGATACTGCTGCAGCGAAGAGTTCTATCATGCACTCTAAACTCCCTGGCACACCTTTGTCTGGCTTAACTAATGTTTCAGTAGGATTCTCTGGCGCCCCAGTTCGTAACCCCGTTTCTAGCCCCTTGTCTCTTTCTATAGGGCCTTGTGAGTTGGAAGCACCTCTCATTTTAACGACAGGTTGTGGTGAGAATTTGTTGGGTTTGGATTTGTTGAAAAGGTTGCATGCAACATTACGGTGTTCTCCTGCGGGAGTACAGCTTACATTGGGTAAGAAAGTGATCTCTCCGATGTATTTGTCTAAAGATCGGCTTCCACCGGAATTGCGTTCTCTCCCTGATACTCTTTGGGCTACTGGTCCTAATGATGTGGGTCTTTTGGAGATTCCACCGTATGTTGTAACGCTTAAAGCGAATGTTAAAATGCCGCGTATTCCCCAATATCGGATTTCTAGCGATGGTGAAAGAGCGCTTTTAGCGATCATCTATGATTTGATTGAGAAAGATGTGATTGAAAAAACGAGAGGTAATGTGTGTAACAGTCCTGTTTTGCCTGTCCTGAAACACACTGACTCTTCTCAGCCACCTGTTTATAGGTTTGTGATCGATCTTAGAGAGGTTAACAAGATTGTCGTGCCACAGTTTCCAGTTGTTCTGGATATTACTGCTTTGTTGACTTTGATTCCTGCTTCATCTGCCTGGTTTTCGGTTATAGATCTAAAGAATGCTTTCTTCAGCATTCCAATTGCCGAGGAAAGTAGAGATATTTTGGGCTTCTCTTTAAGAGGCCGAAGCTTCCGGTTTAAGAGAGCTCCCCAAGGCTATTGCGAAAGTCCTTCTATCTATAGTCAGGCTTTGAAAACTCAACTTGATACTCTTGTGTTGCCTGCTGGTGCTGCTCTTATTCAGTATGTGGATGATCTGTTAGTGGCCGCTGATGATGAGAAAACTTGTAAAGAAGCTACTATTTCTTTGTTGCGACATTTGTCGGACTTGCATCATAAAGTGTCACCTTCTAAGTTGCAGTATTGTCGCCAAGAAGTGACCTACTTAGGTCATCTCTTGTCAAAGGAGGGAAGAAGGTTGACCCCAGAACGAATTCAAGCGATTGCGCAAATGACTGTACCAAGCACACAGAGAGAAGTACGTGCTTTCTTGGGTATCACGTCGTATTGTAGACAGTGGATTCCAAATTTCTCTCTATTGGCAAAACCTCTATTGGCATTGACTTGTAAGGATACACTGAATCCTCTTCCTTGGTCTGACGATTGTCAGAAAAGTTTTTCTGAGTTGCGTGATGCATTGTGTTCTGCTCCTGTGTTGGGTACTCCCGACTACAGTAAGCCTTTTACACTCTATGTCCACGAGAGAGAGGGTTGTGCATTGTCAGTTTTGACTCAACAATTCAGTGATAAGCAGCGTCCATGTGCGTATTTCTCGTCAACTTTAGATCCGGTAGCTAGAGCGTTGCCGAGTTGCTTGAGAGCTACAGCGGCAGCGGCTGTTTCTATCCGACAGTCTGCTGGACTGGTGATGGATAATACGTTGATTGTGATGGTTCCACATGCAGTGGATACTTTATTAAATCGGACAAAAACTCAACACCTTACAAGTGCAAGGTTGTCGGGTTATGAGTTGACACTTTTGGCTAGTCATGTGCATATTAAGCGATGCAATGTATTAAATCCAGCAACATTGTTGCCGACGTCTGTGGATACAGATGGTCAGGAACAGCATGATTGTTTTTTGAGGACGGAAGAGGAGACGAAGGGTAGGATTGACTTGAAAGATTCTCCTCTTCCGGATCTTGATGGTACATTATGGGTTGATGGTTCATGCTACAAGCTTCCGAATGGTGACACGACTGCAGGATATGCCGTGACGACATTAAGTACAGTTGTTGAAACTGCACGAGTGAGCTATAATTCAGCACAAGCAGCGTAATTGATTGCATTAACGAGAGCGTGTGTTTTGTCTGAAGGAAAGAGAGTGAATGTGTATACCGATAGTCAGTATGCGTTTGGTGTTGCCCATAGTTTCGGACGTTTGTGGAAAGAAAGGGGATTCTTGACATCCCATGGGACTAAGATTCAGCATGGACAGTTGGTGAATGAGCTTCTTGAGTCACTTACTTTGCCGAAGCAAGTTGCGATTGTGAAGTGTAGTGCTCATCGGAAGGTTACGGATGATGTTGGCTGTGGTAATGCGTTTGCGGATGAAGTTGCGAAAGACACAGCAAGAAATCTGATGAGTCGAATGTATGTGGCAGGCCCTGCGAGATGGATTGGTGATGTTGGAATATGCGAAGATACGATTGAGAGTGTGAAATCGATACAGGCTGAAGCTACTGAAAGTGAGAAGAATGTTTGGAGAGAAACTACGGGTAGATTGGATTCGACTGGTTGTTGGGTTGAATTGTCAGAACACCAAAGATGGATGTTGCCAGATGCGTACATGCTTGCAGTGGTTACTATGGCACATAGTTTGTCTCACATCAGTGTGAAAGGGATTTGTAAGTTGTTGGCTCCAGTATGGCAGAATGCTGGAATTCCCAAGTGTGCGGAGAATGTGGTCAAGAATTGCATGGTGTGTTTAATGTATAATCCTGGCAAGGGAACCCCAACTCCAGCTGGTCACTTTGCTCCTCCGACGTATCCGTTCGAGGTTTTGCAATTGGATTTCATCCACATGGAAAGGTGCAATAATTTAAAGTATGTCCTTGTAGTTGTTTGCGCCTTTTCTAGATGGGTAGAAGCATACTCCCTAAAAGATAATACTGCCTCGTCCACTGCTCAAGTCCTGGTCAAAGAATATTTCCCTAGGTTTGGGTTGCCAAGGATGGTATGGAGTGATAACGGAAGTGAATTCGTGGGGAAGGTGATGAAGAGAGTGTGTGAAGGGTTGGGAATTCACCAGAAATTCCACGCTGCAAATCATCCCCAATCAGCTGGTTTAGTTGAGTGCTATAATGGCACGTTAAAGTTAAAACTGGCTTAGATTCAAGCGAGCACTGGTCTTCAATGGCCTGATGCTTTACCATTGGCACTTTTGTCAACTAGAACTACAGTACATTCCCGAATAGGCCTTAGTCCCTATGAGATAGTTTTTGGCCGTCCGGCGAATGTGTGGGGAGTGCCAAGGCCAACGAAGTTCAGTGACATCGATTATCCTATGCTAGTGGACTACTTGTATGACTTAACAACTAAATTACGTGTCTTGCATCAACAGGTTCATGATAAATTGCCGCCAGCTTCTGTGGATCCAGGTCACACCCTCAATCCTGGTGACTGGATTTTGGTGAAGAACTTTCAGCGAACCAAGAATGATCAGCCCCGCTGGACCGGCCCACACCAAGTCTTGTTGTCTACGAGGCCCTCAGTGAAAGTTTTCGGGAAAAAGAACTGTATCCACGGCGTACATTGTAAGAGAGCACAGTTGCCTCTGCCGTACGACCAGTGGGTCCGTGAAGGTATTGCAGATTCAGAGACTGAAAGGGTGCTGAAGTTTGCACCGTTTAGCGACGCTGAGTTGGTGTGGAGAGGCTCCGAGAAAGAAGATGACGATGTCCTTCAAGAAGCTGTGCCTGTGTCTCAAAGATTAGACACTACTGAACCTGAACTGTTGTTTCAGCCTCAAACGAGGCCTGGAAAAGAGTGTTATAATCTACGTCCTAGAAACAATGGACTAATAAAATAAATGAATTCCTTTTTTTGATTTTTGGAACTGAACTCTCTCAGGAATTGAACTCTCTCAGCCAAGAAACTTTTTTGGTATATTTTTATGAACCACCATCCGGGTTCAGCTGTAGGGTCACGGTGTAAAGACTAGAGAGTGCAAGCCGAAGACGCAAGGTCGACGGTTCTGGTTAGTCTAAAGGAGTTCCCTGGGCTGACAGAATCATTCCTTAGCAGAAGAAAACCAACCGCCGTGAACAGCATCGGTTAGAGGATGGAGTATTTTGAGATTGGGAGAGCCATTGAGAAAATTAACTTTAAGAAGAAACTGTGTAAAATTATGCATAGTAAATGTTTTCTGATCGCATGTCTTTTGATGTTTTTTAGCATGACGTTAGCTTTGGTGGGTTGGTTTGTATTTTCTCTTCAACTGATTTCTGCACCCATTTTCCAACCTACGATTTTACCTGCTACTACTTCTTTGCATTCTTTTCATACTTTACCTGAACACGAACAGATTAGAAGGTCGGAATTTGTGAATAATTCCTTTGTGCAACTTCTCCATCAACACCAGTTAGTAGTAAACACCACTAATTGTTGGGTGTGTGGTCTTATGCCACATACTATGGATAGAGGTATTCCTTATCTGGTTCTGCCATTCAGTTACAATGGGTCCGTATGGGCATATCAGACGATGTTTATTTATGCCATCGAAATCTATCCCCTGCGTTCCATGAGAGATAACTCAAGTAATAAAGCCTTGGTGAAGGGAATTACAGATATGAGTAGAGCTATCGAAACGTATGAGACTATTCCCAAGGATGAGTTACTAGCATATGTTGGGTGGGATGCAACCGGATATAGTATTAGTCTGGGTGAGAAGCAGAGACGAAAAAGGTCACCTCCGATTTGGATTGTACCCCATCGTGTTCATTTTTGTCTGCAAGGGAAAGGCAAGAATCCGTGAGCTCAGTTAGGGAAGAGTATTTGTACTCAGACGTATGTCTTTGCATCCCAAACTTCCCCACCGTTTTTAGCAGCTAAGGGCACGTATTTTGTCTGCTATGATAGAGCATATACATGGTTGCCCCCTGATTTTTCGGGAACATGTTATGTTGCATATTTGTTGCCTCCTACGTATACTGCTGCTGTAGATTACCACAGAACGAGAATTGTTAGGGGTGTCTTCAGTAAGGAAGATACCACTGGACAAGAAGTGGGAGACTTTTTTAAGGGTTTCCTACCGTTTTGGGGACCTATGGCAAACAGTAGAAACTTACGGCAATTAACGAGAGTGGTTGAATCCACCATAAATGAAACTGCTGGTGCCCTTAGTAATCTGACCGCTGAGCTTCAAGCGGATCGTCTTATGACGTTACAGAATCGAATGGTTTTAGACATCATACTTGCAGATCGAGGTGGGGTATGTAAAGTGATCCAATCGAGTTGCTGCGTTTTCATACCAGACAATGCTCCTACAGTATACCAGGCCATTTCTAAGTTACATAAGATCTCTGAGTCTATAAATGTGGATAAAGGAGATTGGTCGTTGATTGGATGGTTTTGGGAACTGTTATCGTCCTGGGGATGGAAAATTCTGATGATCATTGGGATGGCTTTAGCGATTCTTTTCCTGTTCTCTCTTTGTGTGCAGTGCGCTCCTGCTATATGTGACCTCTGTGCTACTACGTGTGCAAGGAGACCTGTCCCAAGAGAGGTACTAAGTAATAGGATTATGCTCCAGCAACATCTTGATGATCTCATTATTATAGACCTGGATTCAGATTGACGTGAGTTTAGGTTATTGCCTATGTAAGGGCAAAAGGAGGGCCTGAGGTTCCGTGAATTCTGAACCCGTTCCATAAAGGTCATGGTTTCGTTACGAATTTGATATTAGCGAACCGTAACTAGTTAGTGCGGCAAGTATGAGTGTTTTCATCACGTTAGACCGATGGATTCACTACGTATTTAGGGATTTCGTTCTGAACCTTTGGGTTCCATTTTATGTATGGCAGCCATTTTGTGGTTGCCCTCACATAGGCCGATGACTGTGGCTGAACTATTCTTTTCTAGGACATGTACACCTTAGCTCCAGTTCGTGCTGACTCCTGTTTGACCTGAGTGAACTGACCCTGTTGCCTGAAGCCGATCTTGTTAAACCAGTTCCTGCCCTTTAGCTGATCAAGATTAAGGATCAGAGCACAGGACATCATAAACTTTTACTGCACACAAATATGCCTTATCCTACTCTCACCTGTTTCTGCTCCTTTCTTTATGGTCTATTTACGATTGGGTTGTGCCTTTTTAGGTCGCGCCTGCGATGCAGGGGCGAAAGCCCCTGCTGTCGCAAAGCGATCTATTGTAATCATTTTAGTCCTTTTCCCGTTCAAGGACTAGGCAGAGACAACAGACTGTCACGCGCACGCAGCCGGCCGGAATCGGATCAGGTCACGCGCTCCGATCCCGGCCGGCTGTTCACAACACATGCACACGCAGGCACACACGCAGGCACAGGCAGGCACACAGGCAGGCACACACGCAGGCACAGGCAGGCACACACGCAGGCACACACAACACACACACACACAGACAGACGCACGCACACACATTCCCCCCCTCCCCCTGCGCTCCGATCCCGGCCGGCTGTTCACAACACATGCACACGCAGGCACACACGCAGGCACAGGCAGGCACACAGGCAGGCACACAGGCAGGCACACACGCAGGCACAGGCAGGCACACACGCAGGCACACACAACACACACACACACAGACAGATGCACGCACACACATTCCCCCCCTCCCCCTGCGCTCCGATCCCGGCCGGCTGTTCACAACACATGCACACGCAGGCACACACGCAGGCACAGGCAGGCACACAGGCAGGCACACAGGCAGGCACACACGCAGGCACAGGCAGGCACACACGCAGGCACACACAACACACACACACACAGACAGACGCACGCACACACATTCCCCCCCTCCCCCAAACTCACCGGGCTCTTTTAGCGTGTTCCGTGTCTGTCTCTCGTCAGCCAGGGGTAAGTCTCGATCAACGATCTCCCTTCGCAGCGCTGGTCTTCACCCGGGCCCCCTCCTGGGACCCGGGACTTAAGATGACGCACTCTGCTTCGGCGCCGGGGCTCGGGGCTCGGATCTCGCATGCGCGGGCAGCCCCCGCCCTCACTCTCAGCCCGGGCTCTTTCGGTTTCGTAGGTGAGCGATGTCATCGCTTTTTTTCACTCGGTAGCGTTTGAATTTTTTTTATTAACTATTGTCCACGATCCCAATGCTCTTGGATAATAATAATATGGGTTCACTTTCTGACCAACACTCAGAATATGAGACTATTCGGGCCCAGCAGAGTGGACTGTGTTACAATCGTCCGGTGACCAGAAATGCGTGGGAGATGATCGCTCCTATGTTCGCAGGCCTGTTTGATTAGAAATGAGTGGTCAATTAAGTGGGCTGTGCAAACATGGTCAGTGGAAGGGGAGATGGGGAGAGGGACAGAGGAAGGAAAGAAAGATAGGGACAGTGGTTGGTGGTCATGGTTAAAAATGTTGCCTTGGATGTGATAAATAAATGGATTATTCAGGTTGTGACAATAACCTATTTTAACAAAGAAAAGTGTGGTTACCCGATTACTAGTGATGCATTAAAACACACAAAACGACTTGCTATTTCCACCTACAGAATGCTTGGAGTAAAGTTTACAAAGCACGTGGCACTGGGGATACTACACATACTTTCTCATGTTTTCCTACAATACATGATAGCAATGCACTCATGTAAAAAAATCACCCTCCTGCAGTGACTAGACACTTAAACAAGCTTTAAAAATAAAAAAGGTCTTGCCTTTCATTAAGTTAAAGCCATTTGCTTTGCTATACAATACCATTAGCAAAGCAAATGGCTTTAATTTAATCACAGGCGAGACCTATTGCATTTTCAATGCTTGTTTTATTATGGGTTCGTTCGACCTGTCTAAAGAAGAATGTTGGGTTTGACCGATTATTGATCATGGGCTGGGCAACTGAAAAGTGGGTTTGTCGTCATTTGATACTTTAGTTGTGGACACATGTGATTGGTTAAACTGTAAACAAGGAATGTTTGCCTGAAGCATAATGTTTGGCATAAAAAGGGATGACTTGCTGTGTAAAATTGAGCCGTCTCCTGAGAACTCATACCGTGATGATTTCTAGGACTTCTGTTACTGGCTGCAGCCAATAAATTTGATCTTTGACGCCACCAAGAACTTTCCGTGTCTCTGTATTCTAAGACAGGTGATACCCGAAGACTTTGGGCGTGCCCCTGGCGCCGCTGGGTTCTAAAACCCGGTTCTTCAAAACGCTATACAACAATACTAGCACATTCTTACGCTCTTATACAATAACAGATACAAGCACACACCCATCCATACAGCCACTCTCAGAATCACACACTCTCACTTATAGCCATTTATATACTCCAACACACATAAATACTGCCTTTCACATATGTAGTTACTCATACATGTACAACTCAGATATACATTCACTCACTAACATGGCCATACACACAGTCACACACCCATACAGTCCTTCACAGATGCACTCTTGAAACCATGCACCCATTGAATCACCCACTTACACATCTATGCACAGTCACACACAACCCACCAACATAAACACTCAGGCACCCATACAGACACTCAGACAACCAATCGATAACACATATAGACACTCATGTAGCTATTCACAAACCCATGTAGCCGGTTATCCACCGACAGACAGATGGATAAAGACATTCACATAGTTAGTCACTAACCCATGCATTCAGTAAGATACGTTTAATCACTCACTTATAGTGTCAGTCACGCACGTACTAAATCATCCATTCAGACACTTATACACCCACTCATTCTTCAATATGCCTTTCCATATATATATTAAACATATTTAAACTTCACAGAAACAGAGTCACTGGATGATGTCATCAGTGATGTCATCAGTGATGTCATTTGAGATGTCATCAGTGATGTAATCAGTGATATCACTCTCCATGTCATGAGTGATGTAATATGTGATGTCATCAGCAGCGCATTGCAGGGGTGCGAGTTATAGCTAGCAGAACTAAATATAACAGAGAAATTTCTATGGTTTTGTATGTATGAGTGAAATGTCCAGCTAACTATAACACCCCTGAAACCTATGGTTTTTTCAGTGAATTTCTAAGGTTTTTTTTAATGCTAATTTCTAACTATAACGTGCCTGAAACCTATGATTTTTTCAGTAAATATATATATATATATATCTTCACTGAAAAAATCATAGGTTTCACACATGTTATAGTTAGTTGGACATTTCACTCATACAAAACCTTTGAAATTCCCCCGTTATAGTTAGTTCTGCTAACTATAACTCGCGTGCCCGCAATGCACTGCTGATGACGTCACATATTACATCACTCATGACATGGTCAGTGACATCACTCATGACATCACTGTTGACATCTCAAATGATATCACTGATGACATCACTGATGACATCATTCAGTGAATTTGTGTTTTTCTGAAAATTAAATATGTTTTACATATGTATATCTCAAGGTCGATGGAAGAATAAATGGGTATATAAGTGTCTAAAAGGATGTTTTTTTTGCGAAAAATTGATTGTGTAACTGACTGATTAATTGTATCTTAGTGAATACATGGGTTAGTGAGTAATGTTTAAATATGTAAATATCTGTATCAGTCTCTCACTTTGTGTATAAGTGGCTGCATGGGTTGGTGAGTAGCTACATGAGTGTGTATGTAGGTTATTAGTTGTTTTTTGGTATCACTATGAGTGCCTGAATGTCTTTATGGTTCGGTGGGGATATTACTTAGCACATAGATGCATGAATGAGTGACTCACTGTTTCTATGTGTTTTGAAGACAGCATGTCTGCAGGACTGTATAGGTGTATGAGTCTGTGTATGTGTGTGTTAGTGAGTGTATGACTGTCTCAATAGTGTCTTTTTGAGTAAGTACATATGCTTTAAACTAGTATATGTGAGTATTGATGTATGTAAGTGAGTATATGTGAGAGTAAGAGATTGGAAGAGTTCCTGTATAAATAAGTATGTGTTTCTATAAGTGATTATTTAAGAGAGTAAGTATGTATGTTTCTGTAAAATGAAGTGTAGTGGTTTGTGTACAGCTGTATATGCAAGTAAATGGATATTTGATAGTTTATTTGCATGTGTGAGTATGTGTGTGAGTAACTCTATGGATGAGTGTTGGTGTGTACCAGCATATATAGGTTTATGAGTACATGTGAAGAGTGATTACATGTATAAGTGACTATATAGAACTATTGGTGAATGAGTGGATGTGTATGTAGATGGTGGAATTACTGTGTAGGTTGTTGTAAGTGGTATTGGTATCTCCATTTTTTTGAAAATTGTAGTCTCTATTTTTGAATGGGTGTATCAACGGTTATATAACGCTGAGCGCAGGTCTGCCACTCAGTCACAAGGATGATGTCATCAGTGATGTCATCAGTGATATCATTTGAGATGTCATCAGTGATATCATTTGAGATGTCATCAGTGATGTCATGAGTGATGTCACTGACCATGTCATGAGTGATGTAATATGTGACGTCATCAGCAGTGCATTGCGGGCACGCGAGTGAATTTGCAAGGTTTTTTAAATGCTAATTCCTAACTATAACGTGGTTGAAACCTATGGTTTGTTCAGAGAATTTGCAAGGTTTTTTAAATGCTAATTCCTAACTATAACGTCTGTGAAACCTATGGTTTTTTCAGTGAATTACAGTGTGCCAAAACCCACCTTAGTATCCAAACCCCCTAACAGACTAGCAATCAGTGATTCATTGCTTCTTCGTCCTATAGCAAAAACACCAATAATTAGTCAACCCAGAACATGCAACTTAGATTACCTCAAGTAAGGTGGATAACAAGAGCACTCTTTCGTTATAGTCTTTCACCAGTCCAAAACAAGCAGTAAATAAAGACACGTGCAAGTTTGAAATGTTTATTTCTAACACCGTAATCTCATGCACAGTACCTTAGATAATGCAAGCAAACATATTATCAGAAACAAGGTTGTCAGCATTGTTACTATTTCATAAAATAAAAAAGGAGAAAGCATCTTATAATGCTAAAGGGAAAGAGATTTAAAATATACCTAGATTTCACACTCCCTACCTAGCAGGTTAGTTTATAACTACAGAAGGTCTCATAGGATTACATGGGCGAACCCATACCTCCGGTACTCAGCAGTAGTGGATCACATTGAGTTCTGCACAAACTGTCAGGATACGAATGTTCTCCAACTGTGTGTAATCAAGCCTGCACAGTGCATTATTAAACGCGCCAGTATAAGAGGTGACCACAGCTGCATATGTGCTATGGCTCGAATGTGCGCGGATCATTCCGAATAAACAGAAACAGTCTCCAAGATAACCTTGATTTTCCATGCACTCACTATACACACTAAACTAGCGAGGCACTCTACCAATGTAGCATAACAAACTATTCTCATTTGAATCAAAATACTCAGCCTTCTCTATACAATATTGCAAGTGCGTGTCGTGCGCAAAGCAGAGCAGGAAAGCAAAAATGGCCTTTAAGCCTCTAATAAACCCATGCTAACTTAACACGGTGTGAGTGCAAGCCTCAGCCCCACGACACCCTTCCTTGATCGAAGCACGTGATATAAACATGGACGAATTACGAACACAGAGTCTAAGCCTGAAAAGCAGTCAAGTTCATATTTGCAAAAAAATTATTCGCTGTTTCATAGTAAGCAGTAACTAAATAATAAAGAATAAGAAGAAAAATCAAAGATTCTTACTCCAACAGCGTATAAGCACAGTATGTAGCAACAGCCTCCAAGAGGAAGTCATTGTTCTCATCTGAAAACATTTCAGCCATCCAATTCAATAGTGAGAATGAAAATACATGTTCCTCAGCGACTGGAGCCTCTATCACATCAGAGGAAAACTCGGGTCATCTTCAATGTAACTGTGTGCCAAGAAGTCATGCGTCGCTGCAAAAACATTCCAACGTCCCATTATTCCATGTATCGCTGCTAAGGCCATAATCCCGCCGCCAGAACAGAGCAAGTCATGAACCACTAAGGGGCTCATCAGCTGGTCATAATCGGTGTTGAGAGACACCGTACTGCAGAGACACAAATCCAGGGCCCAGTCGAAATCGCAGCTCAGGCAATGGAAGACAGGTTGAACGCATGTGAAAAAGGAAAATCGAAACGATAATCCATAAGCTGCACTCAATGTAGCCAGAGGCAGCGCTCCATAATAAGTAAGCATTCGGTGCGCACTAGCAACAAACGAGAAATATTGTCCTGTGCTGCAGGAAGTGCACCCATATTTAAGTAAACAAATTAATAGAAGCACGCCGGCAACTAATGCGAGTACTAAGGGGAATCCACCAACGATGCTGGAAAAATTCGAATGGAAAATGCCGACAAGACACCAAATATAGTTTGAAAAGAAGTAACAATGCCACTGCCTATAACCTTAAAAAAGTAAAGTAACTCCGTAGTCAAGGACGCATTAAAGATAGTCTAAATTAACTACCCAAAATACAAGGGCATGTCAGTATTTAATAATGCATGCACTTCAGTGCGGGTATTTGCCACGTGAAGGACAAATGTTTCTCTACTAGGTGTAAGAGCGACCTCTTTTTGAGACAATAGCGTTCTTATACGGCTCATTTGGTTGACTCTGCGTTCAAGGTCGGAATCGACGGCCAGATAGACACATCCAGCTTCCCATGCAGAGGAGTAAACACAACTTTTTTTTATAGCAAACCACACGCTCAGTTACCATAATCATGTAACCGATGCCTGCTAACATTGCACAACAATCTGCAATATTTCAAATTAAATAACTCACGTTTCCAGTAAACTGAACGTTGGTATGATAGCAGGTGTCGGAGTGCCTTTCAAAACTCAGGCCAAATTGGGCGCATCTTGTTTACAAGAGCCATGCAATAGTATGTGTCTACAAAGTAAGGAGTGATCTGGTGCCATTGTGCAATCCTCGTCATTTAGATAGACTTCTTTTCCCTCCCTCATCCACCTATATGTAAATGATAATAACCAACCTTCATGGAGATAAGCACTGCCTAAAGATCCATATTTGCCTATACTATTTCATGTAAACCTCAAACTTAAACAGGCTAAAAAGTAACGTTATGATACCATGGATAAGCCAAATATGGAGCGACACGTGAAGAACTTACACCCCAACAACTTTGCTTGAACTGCAACACAGAGGTTAAAGGACAACCCACCTGCTACTGCACCAACACATCAACTGCTGCGGCAGCATTTTCAGCAAGCACGTCACACCCACAAATTATTCCTGATTTTGGTGAAGTTAAAATTTTATGCATTTATTGCAATAAACTTTTGTGTTATGGGACACAGTCTATTGACCTGATAAAACGCAGGAAGCAGGAGCATCGCTGTCCTCGACATTCATTTTTTTTTCACTCTATTGTTCCTCTTGGACACTTCTAATCCCCCCACTATAGAAAAAAATTGCCCCCGGGATTTTCCCCCCCGCGGGAGCTAATTAAGAACAAAACAGACTTCTAGGTTTTTTTTCCTTTTCCACCGCGTACAAGTACAATACGCGTACCACGCATTTTTTTAATTTAAAAAATAAATAAATGTTTGCCTCTAAACATCCATGTGGGACCCCCTGATCAGGCTTAGAGGATCAACATGTTTCTACCTTGCCCCCTTTCCTTATTTTTCAACATTCTTTTACTGTTTTCTTGTGACTCGATGCTACCGAGGCACATGATGGCTGCATTCCTAGTTTGGAGTGTTGACAGACAGTTGACATCCAATCAGCATGCAGCTCGTGCTCGTAATTGTACGGATTTTGGTAAGTGTTCTGTACTTCGTCTCTAGATATCGCTATGATTTTACTTTTGATTTTCTCAGGAACTACTGAACGGATTTACACCATTTAACAAAAAGCACAATCTGCGAACCTAACTCTACCTCTCTGCCAAATTTGGTATAATTCCGTTCAGGCTGTAGCCCTGGCTAAAGGTCCCTATGGAAAATTGCATGGGGAAAACACGTTTTGGGTCCCCCTTTTTTCTCGGCCCTCACTTAACGAATCACCCCCAAACTTTCACGGAAGGAGCGGAGCGGAGCAGGCCATTTTCTTGGAGAAATTCGCGAAGATTCGTCCACCAGTGCCAAAGTTATTCCAAATAGAATGTTGTGGATTTCCTATGGAAACTAGGTCCTAACAATAAGTGCCTACTGGCGACCGCCAGTGGGTAATATATATATATATATATATATATATATATATATTTTTTTTTTTATATATTTATATAGATAGATAGATAGATAGATAGATAGATAGATAGATAGATAGATATAGATATAGATATAGATATATAGATATATATTCACTGAAATACCACAAAGGGACTTGTGGTATTAATATATATATATTTTACACGCCGGTGATATCCACTTTGCGGTGAGCGAGACTACGATTTCAGTGCAGGTGGGAAGGTGCTGACTACGCCAGTACGGGCTATTGTGTAGCGAGTTAAACAGCCCCTCAATTAATTTTGGAACATATTCAGTGCAATGTCGGATGAACGGGAACGGGAAAGGGCGGCGGAAGAACTGTTCCTCAATCTGCCTAACATCAAACAGGGAGGAGGTGCGAGCAAGCCCATTGAAAACAGTGAAAGCAGTGATGTTAAGATCCTTATGAAAGCTTTGAAAAAAAATAGTCGCAGTGAACTGACCAAATGGTGGGAGATAAAATCTTTGGAAAAATACCACGAAGTTGGGAGGATCCCACGTGGTCTTCGGTTAATGCTGGCACCGAGCTTCGACAGCCCTAACCCACTTCTATTGAAGGAGTGGGCAGAAAGCAATCTAGAGGTGTCAATGAGACTGCGGCCCCCGGGGAAAGCAGGTCGGCAGACCAGTCTTTTCCCCGGGGGGTTCGCGCGATAGTTAGGACAGGCAGGAAGTAGTTAGGGGGTTAGGTCAGGGGTGGGAGGGGTTTAGGATGCTATTTAGGGGGACAGGTGGGGGAAGGACGTCCTCTTCCTGTCCCCGGTGCCTCAGGGAAAGAAGTTAGTTTTAGAGCGTTTAGGTAGGCGGTGTGTGATTCAGGGTTATTGGTCTTTTTCTGGTGCCCCAGAGTGACTTATCAGGCAGGTTTATTGGTGTGTAGTTAGGTGGGCCGTCATTTAGGCTATTTTTCCAGCGGGTAGCCCCTGGTGTCCCGGTGCGGCACGCGGCGGAGCGGAATCCTACGCATCTCGCGGACGGGTCGGGGTTGCCAAACCTCACACATCTCGCGGACGGGCTGGAATTGAGGGTGCCAAACCTCATGCATCTTCTGGACGGTCAGAAAACACTGAAAGAGGTATGGCAACGCCTGATGCAGAGGCGGTGAGGGCTGCACTACTTGTGCTTGGCCGGGCGGGGAGGACGGACCTCCTACAGCCCGGTGTCCTGGACCAGGCATGGGTCGGGATGACCCGCACGCTCCGGTCGGCGTCGGCGGGGGTGGCTGCGGTTGTCGCAGCATGCATGGATGAGCCCGCGGGGCTCGGGAAGGCGCGTCTAAGAGGGCGAGGGGCAAAAAACAGCAGGAGGCACCCAAGAAAGGGGGGAGGCGGCTGAGCCTCCCGGCCAAGATCGAGGCCAAGGAAGCGGTTTCCGGTGAGGATGGCGGGGCGGTCGGGACACCGCTGGCATTACGTGCCGGGGGGTCGGGGAGCGTGGGCCAGCTGGTGGGGTACGATGAGAGCAGTGAGGGCAGCGGGGGGGAAGACCTGGGTGAGTGGGAGGTGGCGGCTGGTGAGGATTTTGCGCTCACGCTGTCTGGGGGGGAGTCTGGGGGGGAGGAGGAGTTCACCATCCTGGAGCAACCGGTCGACCTTTCGGGGGGCCGGAAAGGGGTTGTCAAGCAGCAGGGTTCCAAGGGCAAAGGCCCCCTGAAGGCGCAGCAGCAGAGTGGGGCGGGGGGTGCTGCGGCACCCGTGCCCGGGCGGGGAGGCCTGGGGGAGTCTGGGCGGTCGTCCCTGTATGACAGGTGGGAGCACATGACCAAGGAGGAGAGGGCCCGCGACCAGCGTCGCGTCATTGCCGAGTATGAGAGGGAGTGGCAGCGTTTGAACGAGGCCAGGGAGGCGAAGGCGGGTGGGGTGCTCAAGGGCGATGGGGCCCTGGCGCCTGCGCGTGGCAGGGGGGCGACTGGAGGTAGAGGCAGGGGGGCCCCTGGGTCACGTGGGCAGTGGGTCTGGGTGGAAGGTTCAGGGACTGCCTTGACGGATCAGAGACCTGTTGGCACCGGGGCCTCCCCGAGCGCATACGGCTCGGGGGGGGGTGGGGACAAGCCAGCGGGGGCAGCTGGCAGAGGCCGGGGTGGGCCGGCGGGGTGCAAAACGGCCTCCAAACGCCGGGATGAAGAAGCAGGGGGGTCCGCGGCGGCCTGCCCTCCATCGAGGGAGCGGGCACCAACGATGCTGGAATGCGAGTTTATGCCTGGAGTGAAAGGGAAGGGTGCTAAGAGAGTGGTTACGGAAGTGGTGCTGCTGGATGTTCATGATGAGTGGTTGGATTATGAGGATGAGGAGGATGATTTGGAAGAGGGTGAGTTGCGCGAGTCGGAGTGTGTGGACAGGGCTAAGGTGGCATCTGCCACGGTCGGTGTTTCCCATGAGGCACGAGATGGCGCCAGTCGGGCCAGCAAGGGGACCGTGAAGCCGGCGGACGCACGGCGACGGGAGATGGACGCTCCTGCAACCTTGTCAGGTGAGGGCGCTTGGTGGGACGCATGGACTGAAGGGGGAAAAGGAGGGAGGAAGAAGCCCTGCCGGTCGGTGGGGGTGGGGGTTAGGGCTGTGCGGACGGGGTCCCATGTTGGGGCGGCGCCGGTGGCGGCTGCTGGGGGGAAGCAGGTCACGACGGCCAGTGCACAAACGGACCAGGTGGAGGATTTGGGGGGTAAGGATGATGGAGTTGAGAAGCTCCGAAAGAAATTGCCATACATGGGGTTGGCGATGCCCCTGGGTTCTCATTTGTCTGGAAAAACGAGGGGGAAGATTTGGAGGCATGAATATGTGGATGGGTTTAAGCTGCTACATAGAGAGATTCAGGCGAAGGAAGGGTCTAAGGAAGAGGAATGGGAGTTGACCAGGCGGGCGAGGGTGCCGGTAACGATGGAGAATTGGACGTCGGATTTCTTGATTTACGCAAGTATATATTGTGAGAAGCACGGTGATCGGGCGATTGCTCTGTTCAAGTATATGGACGTGATCAGGAAGGCCCAGCTGCATTTCGGGGGTTTTGCTTGGCTGAGCTACGACGAGGAGTTTAGGGCCAGGGTCAGTGTCAATCCGGACAAGCCGTGGGGGGAAGTGGACCAGGAACTCTGGATTCAATGGATGTCTTAGACGCAGGCGGCGGCTTCCACTCATACAGCTAGCGGTCTTCCGGTCACTTATCGGTCTTTTCAGTCGTGCCCCGCCCAGTGTGGGGCGGGTAGTCAAGGAGGTTCAGGTGGCCTGGGGTCCCAGGCTGTGTGGTCTGGGGCAGCGGGGCAACAGTACAAGCCAGTGTCTTCAGGGGCCTGTTGGGGGTTCAACAAAGGTTTCTGCAACCGCCCCTCTTGTAAGTTCAAGCATGAGTGTTCAAAGTGCGGGGGGCGGCATGCGGTCACTCAGTGCCTCACGTTGGCTTCGCCGTCGGAACAGTGGAAACTTGCCAAGAGTAGGGGGCAGCCTGGGCCGAAGGGCCCATACTCCGGTTAAGGTGGAGGCCATGTGTCCATGGCTCTCCCGGTACCCTGATAAGGAGGCGGCGTTGCGTTTGTATTGGGGTTTCATGGACGGTTTACGGATTGGTTATCAGGGGCCGAGGGAGAGACGTTGGGCTGAGAACTTGCGGTCTGCCAAGGAGTTGCTGGAGGTGGTGGCGCGTAAATTGGAGAAGGAAGTTTCGGAGGGTAGAATTGCGAGTCCTTTTGCAGACTGGCCAATGTCGGATCTCATTGTTTCACCTCTGGGGGTGGTGCCCAAAAAAGAGCCTGGGGAGTTTCGCTTGATTCATCACTTGTCTTGGCCGGAAGGAGGGTCTGTGAATGATTTTATTGCGGAGGAGGACTCTAGAGTGCTGTATGCTTCGGTGGACGATGCCATAGGCTTGGTGAGGTCCTGTGGCATGGGGGCTGAGTTGGCCAAGTGTGACATCAAGTCGGCCTTTCGCCTTCACCCCATTCATCCGGTGGATTTCCCCCTGTTGGGCATGCAATTTGACGGGTCCATCTTCGTGGACATGGTGCTGCCGATGGGTTGTGCGATTTCGTGCGTGTTTTTCTAGACTTTAAGCTCCTTTTTGCAGTGGGCCTTCGTGGATCGCAGTGGGCACCGGCTGGTGTCCCACTATTTGGATGACTTTCTGTTTGTGGGCGCGGGTCGCTCTAGCACATGTGGGGAGGCTTTGCAGCAGTTTCAGTTGTTGGCGCAGGATTTTGGGGTGCCGTTGGCACCGGGAAAGACGGAAGGGCCTAGTTGCTGTTTGACTTTCCTTGGGATTGAGTTGGACTCGGTGACCTGGCAGGCGCGTTTACCGGCGCGGAAAGTGGCGGAGATGCAGGACGCTTTGAGAGGTGCGATTGAGGTTCGGAAACTTGAGTTGAGGTCTGTGCAGCGCTTGCTGGGGTTGTTGACCTTTGCTTGCAGGGTGGTGAGGGCCGGGAGGACGTTTTGTAGGAGGCTCGGCATGGCCATGGCCTCCCGCACCACAGGATCAGGATCACGCTGGGGGTCCGGTCGGACTTGCTAGTGTGGCTGGTTTTCCTGGAGGACTTCAATGGTGTGTCCTTGGATTTTGCGCGTGACAGGATGGTGTGGCAGGTTCAACTCTACTCGGACGCGGCGGGTGCAGCTGGTTTCGGGATTTTCTGGGACGGCCGCTGGTGTGCAGAACAGTGGCCAGCCCATTGGCTGCGGCAAGGCAGGAGCATTGCATTTTTGGAGTTTTTCCCCTTGTTGGTTGCGTTGCTGGTGTGGGGCCCGGAGTTCAGGAACAGGTCAGTGTTGTTTCATGTGGACAATATGACTGTAGTGGACTTGGTGAACAACCACAGGGCGAGGGACCTGCGAGTGCTGCGAGTGCTGCGCTTGCTGCGAAGTTTCATGCTGCTGTGTCTGCGTTTCAATGTGCTGTTCCGCGCGCAACATGTGCCTGGCGTGAATAATGAAATTGCGGATGCGTTATCTCGTTCGCAGTGGCAGCGCTTCAGGGAGCTGGCGCCGGGAGCAGAAGCTTGCAAGACCACGGTGCCGGAGGTTATCTGGGCCTGGGGGGAGTGAGAGTGGTTGGGTTGGTTGAGAGGTCGATAGCGGAGTCCACTAGGCGGGCGTACAGGTTGGCGTGGGTGGAGTTTGGGTCCTTGGTGGGGGGAGAGATGGGAGTGGGACGGTTGTCCAGGGAAGAGTGTGAGCGTGGGGTGGTGCAATTTGTGTTGGATTGCATGGATAAAGGGCTGTCGCAAACGACGATTGCTGGCAAGTTGGCGGGTGTATCTTTCTACAGCATGGTGTATTTGGGTTTTGCTCCGGCTAGGACGGATCTGCTGAGCCGAATGTTGAAAGGTTGGGGTGGGGTGAGGGCGGAAATGGGTGGGGGGGAACTGCCGCGTGAGGCGGTCACGTTTGATTTGTTGGAGCAGGTTTTGAGGGAGTTGCATTTCTGTTGTTATGATAGGGAAGAGGTGCCGCTGTTTCGCCTATGCATGATTTGGATGTTTTTTGGTGCATTTCGGGTGTCGGAGTTGCTTGGGACGCGTGGGGCGCCGGGTCGGATGTTTGCGGATGTGCGTGTTGATGGGGTTCGTTTGGGCATATGGTTGGGACGTTCCAAGACTGACCAGTTGGGTCGGGGCAAGTGGGTATGGTTGTCGGAGAGTGGGTGTGAGGGTGTGTGCCCGGTGCGTGAGTGGCTGGGGTTTTGTGGTCGAGTGCGGGGGTTGAAAGGGGAGATTTTTGTGCATGCGTCGCCGAAGCGCTTGACGTCATCTCAGTTGCTGGCGGTTCTGCGGATGGCTTTGCGGCGGCTGGGCAGGGACCCGGCGCGTTTTGGCACGCACTCGTTTCGGATTGGGGCTGTCGTGTTTTGGCAGCTCCTGAGTTAGCGTTTAGCACAGCTACATGGTCTTTTCTGTTAACTTGACCAAAATGAACGGGGGCCATTTTGAATCCCTCTGACTTCCGTTTCCTATGAACACGCTGCCTCGTGGTCAGTATGCCCTTTCGTCCTTTCTCGATACCCATGGTCACTAGTCTGCTCGGCAACAGGCTATTTTTAGTACTGGTCAAGCGCACATGCGCATTACGCACCAATTGGTCACTCTTTAGGAATGTTCACACTAACTGACCAGTGCTGTTGAAACTCCTCCCACACGTTGGCTGTGTTCCAAAAATGACCTTATATGTACCTAAAATGTGTAACTTGTAACCGCCTATCTTTTTATTACTATTAAACTGTATAAAAGAGGTTGCGCACCAATGTTCGGTGTGCTACTTCTTACATTGCCGAAGGGTGCTGTAGGAATGTATCACCACCCCATGGGGTCTTAATAAACTTGTCTTTTACCTTTTCCAGTGTCCGTGCCAACTTCTATACTAAGGCGTCCGAGAATTTAGCAGAGTATGTAGGCCTGATTTGAACCCAACACCACAATTGGCGACCACGAAGGGACTCATCGGCGACTCGGATGCCCGAAGGAGAGGTCGTGACGAAGGTTAGGAAACTCGCCATGGACGCGATCGCTGCCATTGAGTGACCCGAGTCTCGGCACCCACGGTGTGTTTTCCCTTCCTTCCGATCTGACCTTCCAGGTGGCGCCGGTCCTCGACTGAGATTCTGATCTTGGATTGTCGTGATGTGCCGTTTTGGCTGATTTGACCACAGAACTTGGCAGTTGGACTTTGGACGTTTGAAAATATTTGGTAAGCTTTTAAGTGGTGAGGTAGTCTACTGACACTTACTGTGGCTTTTTGAAACTTTGAATTTGAATTTGTTAGCTAACGTTTTGAATCTTTGAATTTGAATTTGAATATGTGAAGTGCACCTCACATAGGCAGGCATGTAGGGATATTTCTCTGATTTATTTGATTTGAACAGTGCACCGTGTTAGGTGACATTTTGTAGTATCACGTTTTGTGGTACTTTTTGAAACATGCCTGTTTTTAGCACACTCCGTAGGATGTGCTGTTCTGAAAACGGTACCAATTATCGATTAAGTGCAAAACAGCCGGCTCCCCCAGAGGGGACTCCAAATCGTGACATGTATGTAAAATTCGGTATTCCACCAATAATGTATAGTACATTATGGCATAAGTATACTAAAACTGATCGTGAATTACAGTGGCCACTATATGGGTCGTTTGACCTTCGAAAGGTACAGTATGTAGAACAGTGTTTGTTTCAGCGAAGGTCTAGACAAGATATGTTTGATTGTGTGCGTATGTGGGAGAAAGAGGTGCGTGAACGAGCGAAGCGTGAGGAAGCCTTGGCGGAGAAAGTGCAGCGGAAGGCTGCACATGACAAAGCTTTACAGCTACAGGAGAAGGAATTACAGGAAAAGAAAGAGAGGGAGAGACGAGAACGAAATTTACAGGTTAATGGTCAATTCCCTATCAGGCGTCCTCTTTATCCAGTCCTTACTAATGAAACAGATGATTTTTCATTACTAGATCGTTGTCCGCCCCCGTACGTCGCACCAACGGCTCCGAGCGAGGAATCAGAAGAGGATAGTGATCGAACACAGCGTACCAGGTTACATGCGGAACGAGCTGCGGAATTACGTTCATTTGCACGAAAACTAAATATTAATACTGTTACTGTTTCTGACGTTACTGAACAAATGGAACAGTGGCCTGATAAGGAACGACTGTATTTTTTAGATCAGTTTGGAGATGAAGTTGTTGAGCGGTATAGAAAATATTCTCTCGAGTTAGAACCAAAGGAGATATCCAAGGGTCGTGAGATTTTTCGTAAAGGTCTTTTTGTTCTTTCAGATGCGGACGACTTCTTCAAACGTTTGATTGAACTGCGTAATGAGGCGACACAACTACGGGAGTTGGAAAAGTCGAAGAATTCGTCTACGTCCGGAGCGACGGGGATATCCAAAGAATGCCCTATCTTTGAAACAGATAAGATCGCTGCGATTAATGTTAGACCTATGCGAGAAGCTGCGCCTTTATATGTCCCTCATAAAGGGGATGGCACAGATGATGATAAGAGATCAAAAGACGCGAAAGGGTATTTTGTATATAACTGGGTTTATACGCCTTGGAATAGAGCAGATGTTATGGCACTGAAGAATGCGTTACCTGATCCCCGTAAAAATCCTGCGGCTTTCTATGAAAATGTTGAAAGTGCAATTTCTTCGTGTATCATGACGTTAGTTGATATTGATCTATTTTTCGGGTTGATATTGCCCCCTGACATGTGGAGAGCGATTCGTAGGTTTGATGACCTCACGACTCTCGGGGCCACTTGGAAAGATCTTGTTCAGGCTGACTTAGATAGAGAACCAGCATGTAAGCCGTGTCAATTAATATTAGACCTTCCAGGGGCCATACTAACAAAACTAAAGACTCTTGCTCCCGCTAAAAAGATTGATTGGACTATATTAGCCTCTTGTAAGCAGAAAGCGGACGAATCAGTTTCCGATTTTTTCTCTCGCTTCGAGGAAGCGTTCCATGATTACAGTGGTCAATTATTGACAGAAGATACTGGCAGGCATTTATTTGTTGATAAGTATGTGGCTAATCTCCTACCGGAGATTGCGAAACGATTGAAAACGAGTGAAAGTTCATGGACCACAGCGACCCCAGTTTCTTTATTGACTATGGCTCAATATTATGAAAGACAGGAATTGGAGGCGAAAGAAAGTAGTGAAAAGAAGGCGAAGGAATTGAAAACGAAGGTAATGTTAGCTCAGGTTCAGGCTACGAGAGGGAACACTAGAGGGGGACGAGGATCGTACAGTAATGCTCCTCCCCCTCGTTCTGACATTTCTGTGAATCAATGTGCATACTGCAAACAGTTTGGGCATTGGATTGCAGACTGTCCGGTGTTTCGAGAGCAGCGTAATTTGAGGGGGCGAGGAAGTGGAAGGTCTAGAAGTTATTATGGAGGGTCAAGAGGAGGTTATGGCACGAATGATCGTGGGGGATATGGAGCGAGGGGTCGTGGTCAGTCAGATTATAATACGTTTGATAATCGCAATCAATATCAGATAAATGAGGGTGGTCCTGCTGAACTACGGGATGAGCATTACGCATAGGATTGCGTAGGATGGGGTGTGGAATCGGTTGAGGTACCAGTTGATCAGAGGGGTCCATACATAGAAGCACATGTTCTGGGTTCCACTGATCAATTTCTGGTCGATACAGGAGCTACTCGTAGCGCTTTGTCCAAATACTTGGTTCCAAGGGCTCCCCTGTCTGGCGAGGTAATTACAGCAATAGGGTTCGATGGAACACCTACTTCTAGCCCATTGTCTCAACCAGTTGCATTTCATGTCGATAAATTTGCTGCCCCTTGTCCCTTTTTGTTGTCTCCAAATACACCAGATAATATTATTGGACTCGATATGTTAAAACACTTTCGAGCTACTATTCGCTGTGCCCCAGAAGGAGTGCGAGTTGTGTTGAATGAGAATTACCCAGACTTTGAGCGAGTGTGTTTTCTCCATGAATCTGAAGTATTGGCCTCCTTACCGAAAACGTTGTGGGCCACTTCTGACACGGATGTAGGGCGAATGATAATTCCTCCAGTGCGTATTACTGTAAAGGAGGGAGTATCTCTGCCACGTGTCCCGCAATATAAGATTTCTAGAGAAGGTGAACTTGCTTTAATACACATTGTAAATGATTTGATTTCGGCAGGAGTAGTCGAGGAAGTTCCTTACAATGTTTGCAATAGTCCAATTTTACCGATCCTTAAGAGAGAAACAGATGCTAAGGTTTACCGTTTCATTATTGATTTGAGGGAAATAAACAAGATAGTAGTGCCTCAGTACCCGGTGGTGTCTGACATCACCACATTGCTTACGTTGGTTCCACCGACGGCAACTACTTTTACAGTCATTGATTTGAAGAATGCCTTCTTTTCGATCCCTGTACATCCTGACAGTCGATATCTATTCGGCTTTACATTAAATAATAAATCGTACAGATTCTGTCGAGTTCCTCAAGGCTATACTGAAAGTCCTAGCATTTATAGTCAAGCATTAAAAAGACAGCTTGATTCCTTTGACTTACAAGAGGGAGTGGTTCTCATTCAATATGTAGACGATATCTTACTTGCTGCAGACACGCCAGAACAATATGAGAAGAGTACCTTTTCCTTGCTTTCCTTCCTGGCTAAACATAATCATAAAGTTTCGAAGAAAAAGCTACAATATTGTAGACCAAAGGTGACCTACCTCGGTCATCTTTTGTCTAAGGAGGGCCGTGCATTGACACCAGATCGAATTCAAGCAATTCTAGATACTCCAGTCCCTCGCACTCAGAAAGATGTTCGCGCCTTTATAGGTTTGACGTCTTTTTGTAGGCAATGGATATTGGGTTTTTCGCATATCGTTAAGCCATTGTTGGCATTGTTGTCTAAAGATACACTGATTTCCATTGAATGGACGGATGAATGTCAGAATGCTTTTGAGCAATTGAGACAAGCTCTTTGTTCTGCACCAGTGTTGGGTACACCTGATTACACGAAAATCTTTACATTATATGTACACGAGAAGGATGGGTGCGCATTGTCAATGTTAGTGCAGACACACGGAGACAAACAGAGGCCTTGTGCATACTTCTCGGCGGTACTCGACCCTGTGGCTCGAGGATTGCCTGGATGTTTTCGAGCAGTTGCAGCAACAGCAGTAGCGATACGACAAAGTGAGGGAATAGTTTTGTCACACAAATTGTTGGTGCTAGTTCCCCATGCGGTAGATGCGTTACTGAATCAAACGAAAACACAGCATCTAACTAGTGCCCGTCTGACAGGATATGAGCTAACGTTGTTGGCGCCGCACATCACACTAAAACGATGTGCAACACTAAATCCTGCTACTTTATTGCCGGATCCTGTTGCTGAGACCCAGAAGGAAGAACAACATGATTGTGTTTTTCTGACTGAGGAACAGACAAAGGGTCGTATCGATTTACAGGATACGCCATTTCCAGATGTAGATGGGGAACTGTGGGTTGATGGGTCATGTGTGAGGTTACCAGATGGTACGACTTCCGCAGCTTATGCGATCACGACACTTAAGACTGTGGTAGAAGCAGCACGGATACCCCAAAAATCAGCTCAAGCGGCTGAGTTAATAGCCTTAACGAAGGCATGTGAGTTAAGTGCTGGACTATGTGTGAACATTTACACGGATAGTCGTTACGCTTTTGGAGTAGTGCATGATTTTGGCCTACTTTGGAAGGAACGAGGATTCCTGACTTCACACGGAGTACACATCATGCATGGAGAATTGGTACGCGATCTCCTGAATGCACTGTTATGCCCAAAGAAAGTTGCAATAATCAAGTGCAGTGCACATAAAAAGGTGACGGACAAAATAGGACAGGGCAATGCTTTTGCAGACCGCATTGCGAGAGAGACCGCTATGCTGCACAATAATTTCCCCATGTATGTGGTGAAGTCACAAGCTGTCTTTCATCCGCAATCAGCAGGTTTAGTAGAGAGATACAATGCCACTCTGAAGCTGAAGCTAGCAAAGATAGTGGCATCGACATCTCTGAAATGGCCGGACGCTTTGCCTCTGGCATTGCTGTCCATTCGATCAGTGCCCCATTCTCGGTCTGGCCTCACACCCTATGAAGTGGTGTTTGGAAGGCCTATGAATATCTGGGGAGTTCCAAAACCTCGTTTGATACATGATATGCCTTGTATAATGATGAACGATTATCTGGCACGATTAACAAATGATTTGCTTTCTATTCATCAACAGGTTCGAGAGGCGCTCCCTGATAATTCTGCTGGTGAGGCTCACGATCTCCGCCCTGGGGACCACGTGATGGTCAAAGTCTTTGAGCGATCCAGCAGTTTGGAACCGAGATGGCATGGCCCTGAGCAAGTGCTGCTGGCTACGCGAACTGCCGTGAGAGTCACCAATAAGAAACGGTGGATACATTCAACGCACTGCCGACGTGTCTCTCCGGATCTGGTGAGCCCTGTGGTGCTATCTGACTACAGAAAGATTTTGGATACAGAAAAGAGCCCAGCTGTCACGCCTGATGAATTGGAGGGAGCCTTCCCGGACCACGTTGTTTCTGATAAAGTGAAATATAATCTACGCCCCAGGAAATAAGATTTCTCTTGTGCTCTTTTTGAAACTGGTTGGTGACCGCTCTGAGGTTTGTGAAACGGAAGCCGGGAATATCAAGGGGGGGGGATCAGTTCTGCCCAGTGTAGCGACACCCGTCTTGAATCCCGGAGAACAAATCAACGGCAGCCTCGGTTCAGAACCATCGTTTTATTTTTTCCCGCGTAGTGTTGTTTTTGAAGAAGTATTGTTTTATGAACTATGGCCTCTCCTTCGACACGAAAGAGGAGAATTCTTGGTGCTGTTTTGTTTGTTTTGACTGTAGTGGTGATCGCAGTATTAGCTTGGACTATAGAACTGTTGTTTCCTGTACGAGAACATTTACTGCCCACCACTCCAAGCCCGTCTGAACATTTTCATTTCACTCTGCCTTTTCATGAAGAAAGACATAGACAGACTTATTTGAACAACAGCTTTATTAAGATTCTGCATCATACTCATAATATGACCAATACGTCTAATTGTTGGGTGTGTGGAATGTTGCCCGGACATCAGAAGAAAGGAGGAACACCACTCATTCCTCTCCCGTTTTCTCATAATGGTTCTTGTCATGCTTGGTACACTCTTCTTTTTACTCTGCGATGGCCAACGAAAGGTGGACTACTTTTTCGGTTGAATAAAATATGCTATAACGATAAAGATGGCTATCCACACGCTGAAGGAACTAAATTCGAATGGGAAGAATATCGTCCGGACAATGTTTCTACACCTCGTGTATATACGAATCAAAGACTTATAAATGTGACGAGCATGCATATAATACCCGTTATCGATACAAAAGCAGATTTGTGTATCAGAAATAAAGGTACAATCCCTGTAGGCCGCAGTGAATGTAATATTACGCTTACCTTTGATACACCGACTGGAATTGCATTTGTAGCTTCACATAACACATATTTCATTTGTGGAAATAAGGGATACCATCGTCTACCATTGGGATGGTTGGGAACGTGTTATATAGCGTTTGTATTACCACCTGTGTTTATTGCTCCTCCCATGTATCACAATGATTATGTTTTGTACCATGATTTCATATTGAATAGAGTGAAACGAACAATAGATCTTGATGAAATAGACCAGACTGATACCACTTTACAACAATATGTAGATTTCAATTTGGGGTTATTTTCATTCGTAGGAGCTGCATTGAATAGCAGGAAGATAAGGCGGCTTACACGTGTGGTAGAAGCCGTTGCTAATGAAACTGCCTCTGCTTTAGGGAATATTACTGAAGAATTACAAATTACCAGAATTGTAGCGCTCCAGAATCGAATGGTTCTAGATGTGATACTAGCTGATAGGGGTGGAGCATGCCGTGTCATCGGAAGTAGTTGTTGCGTGTACGTACCAGATAACTCACCTTCTGTATATGATTCAATTACAAAATTACATAAGATAGCTGCTGAGATCCACCCAGAAAATGGAACATGGACCTTTTCTGGTTGGTTCTGGACCCTGCTTAGTACTTGGGGTTGGAAATTATTAACGATTCTCTGTGTTTTTATTGGAGTACTATTTTTTCTTTGTCTATGTATTCAATGTGGCCCTACATTATGTTCTGTATGTATCACAGCCTGTATTCCGTCCAAACGAGCTATTGTTAAGCAAGAGAAACTGATCAATGATGAAGTATTGAAAATAATGGCTATTAACATTGAGGATGAACATTCTGACTATGTCCACTATGAGGTAGCTTTTGCTAAACGCTAAAAGGGCCGTCTGTCGTGTTTTGGCAGCTCCTGAGTTAGCGTTTAGCACAGCTACACGGTCTTTTCTGTTAACTTGACCAAAATGAACGGGGGCCATTTTGAATCCCTCTGACTTCCGTTTCCTATGAACACGCTGCCTCGTGGTCAGTATGCCCTTTCGTCCTTTCTCGATACCCATGGTCACTAGTCTGCTCGGCAACAGGCTATTTTTAGTACTGGTCAAGCGCACATGCGCATTACGCACCAATTGGTCACTCTTTAGGAATGTTCACACTAACTGACCAGTGCTGTTGAAACTCCTCCCACACGTTGGCTGTGTTCCAAAAATGACCTTATATGTACCTAAAATGTGTAACTTGTAACCGCCTATCTTTTTATTACT
Organism: Lissotriton helveticus; assembly: GCF_964261635.1. NCBI lineage: Eukaryota > Metazoa > Chordata > Amphibia > Caudata > Salamandridae > Lissotriton > Lissotriton helveticus. The sequence continues at coordinate 186,877,529 of NC_136059.1, forward strand.
ATTAAACTGTATAAAAGAGGTCGCGCACCAATGTTCGGTGTGCTACTTCTTACATTGCCGAAGGGTGCTGTAGGAATGTATCACCACCCCATGGGGTCTTAATAAACTTGTCTTTTACCTTTTCCAGTGTCCGTGCCAACTTCTATACTAAGGCGTCCGAGAATTTAGCAGAGTATGTAGGCCTGATTTGAACACATTGCCGAAGGGTGCTGTAGGAATGTATCACCACCCCATGGGGTCTTAATAAACTTGTCTTTTACCTTTTCCAGTGTCCGTGCCAACTTCTATACTAAGGCGTCCGAGAATTTAGCAGAGTATGTAGGCCTGATTTGAACCCAACACCACAGGGCGGCCACTGCAGCGGCGGGTTTGGGTTGGTCGTGGGAGGAGATCCGGAGGATTGGTCGATGGCGGTCGCGGTGCTGTGAGCGTTACGTGCGTAAATGAAGGGGTGGGGCGTGCTGCTTGGCCGGCTGCACTGTTTGTTGTTGTTTTTCTTGTTCTGCTGGGGTACTAATCTCTTTCTCTTCGTAGGTTGTGTTCGTGGGCCAGGGGCCAAGACGGTCACCTGGGTCGTTGGGCACTCTTTTGTGCACTGGGAGGAGAAATACGCTGCCAGGCGGGTGTACGGCCGTAACCTGGGCCTGAGGAGCAGCCATCACGAAGTACAATGGTGGGGTAAGAGCGGAATGCGTTGGGGAGAACTGCTACCATGGCTCACAAGGAAAGTGTCACAGCTGGGCTGCCCGGACATGCTCATCATCCACTTGGGAGAGAATGACTTGCTGAAGCAATCGGGGGTGTCACTTTTGCATTTGATGCAGAGGGATTTGGAAGCGATGAAACGCAATCTGGCTGGCGCCTGTATTGTGTGGACTGAGTTTGTTCCACGAAGGGTTTGGAGGGGTGCACTTAAACCTGCGGCTGTGGAAAGGGCCCGCAGGAAACTGAATCGGGCGATGAGACTCTTTTGTGCGGATAAGGGTATCAAAGTGCTGGCTCATGTCGGGCTTCAGCTGGAGCAGCCACTTCTTTTCCGAGATGACGGCGTGCACCTTTCTCACATGGGGAATGCTTTCTACCTGATGGAGTTGCGGGACCTGATTAGCCATCTGTGGAATGAATCGATCTGGTGTAAGAGAGACTGAGTTCGAAAGGTGCACGCTTGGTGGGGCAGGTAACCGCCCTCCGGGGGTTCCCTGGGTGGCGGGAACTGGGAGGGGTGGGGAGTCCATGACGGGCAGAATCACCCTTTCAGGGAGGGGGTTACAGGTGCAGGATGGGGGGAGTGGTAGACGGGAGTGCGATGGATGGAGATGACGGAGGAGTTGGAAAGTGAAAGGGGAAAGTGAATGAGATGCAAAGAGGTCATAGTGTGAATTGGGAGTGGCTGGTGGAGCATGGGGTGGTGAGTGGATGATGGGGTGAATGGCAGAATGTTGGGGGGATTGTTCAAGTTAATGATGTTATGTTTATTGCTGAATGTCATGCCTGTCCTAATAAATGGCCTTTTACGCTAACTGATGCGTGGAGTGGTTATTTGCGCGATTGTGTGCCTTTTGATCAAATATGCAAAGATAGATTGAGCTAAGAATTTGGAAGAGATTGTTAAGATTAACCAAGAACTAAGTAAACCTGAATATGTTAACAACAGGATTTTATAGATAAAAGTACTAAGGAAATGAAAGATCGTTTGCGGAAGCAGGAAGACGCCATAAAAACTAGAAAAGCGTTTAAGTTTGCCCGCGACAAATATGATTACGAGTCAGGGCAAATATTTACATTTGCATGGAAATTCGATAACTTGCGTAAACAGAAAAGCGGCGATTCCAGTAGAAATGTGGTCATCGCAAGGAATCCAGATTTGGCAGCAAGTGATTCGAATCTGTCCACCTCTGGAGCCAGTTTAGTGCCCCAGTGAAGAAGATTCTGACGACAGTAACCCAGGTGCAAAAAGAGAGGATTTGGGGCAACTCACACTGGCAGAAGAGTTAGAGTACACCAGGATGCAGCGCAAGCAAACCCTTCGTCCTAGGAATCAAAACGCCTCAATAAACAGAGGAGGAACGCAAGGTGAAGAGGAAGGAGGCAACAAGAGGAAGGGGGCAACAAAACCGATATTGGAGGAAGAAAAAGTAAATGATGAAAACACCATAGTGAGCTTGACAGACACCGTTTTGAATCAAGCTGAGAAACAACTCTTATCTTTGGGCCTGTCCTTTTGCCCCGAGGGCAACTTTGGCTATTGCAGCACCCGCAGTGATGTTATTAAATTCATCAGGAAGATCAAACTACGCAAGTATTTTACAAGCAAAAACAACCTTGAGCAGAAAAAAAACTCAGCTAGTAGCAGCAATATTGCCACAGATGGTTTACAAGCCAAGGACATATCGTTATTGCGCACATTACATGGTTTGAGAAACAGCAATGAGGGTTCCTGCAGCACCCAAGAGGAGGCGGAAGAGGCGGAGGTGAACATATCCCGCACAGGCCATAGTCCTTTCAAACCAGTTCCCACTTTTGTACCAAACATGCCTCGCAATGCCATCGACATTTACCATGACAGAGTCATTGAGGTTCTAAAGAAATTGCCACATAATAGCAAAGCAAAACAAAGGCCACCGAACCAACAAATGCAAAGCTTTTCAACCCTGATGAACAAACTCAAAAAAGACAACACCATCGTCATTAATCAATCTGATAAAGGTGGTAATATCGTTCTTTGGGGAAAAAAATACTATATTAAGAAGGCCTATCGGCACCTCAAAGATGGTGAATGTTACACTAAAACAAATATGGCAGCAGTACAAACAATTGTTAAATCATATAAGGATGAAATCAATGAAAGGAAAAGGGAAGGACTTATCACCAAAGATGAATATAAGTTTCTCAACAAAGATCATCCCATTTTGCCCAATAAAGTTCCTGGGAGACCCATTGTGTCATCCATCAACAGCACCTTTGAGAACACTTCCAAATATATAGACTTTTATCTTCAGGAGTTTGTGACCAGCCTTCCGGCCTACATCAGGGACACAGCGGAATTTCTACATTTATTAAGTAACTGTGAGTGGTCAGATGATTTTTTATTTTTGACAATGGACATATCCGCTTTATACACAAGTATCGCACACATGGACGGCATAAGAGCTGTGGAATTTTACCTTGGTAAAAGACCAATCCATATGTACCGCCACAACCAAATGTTATTCAAAATGATTAGCAAATGTCTACACAACAATATTTTCATGTTTGACAATTTGGTGAGTAAACAACTGAGAGGTGTGGCCATGGGGGCATGTTTCTCCCCCAGCTACGCGGGGCTCCACGTTGGCTGGTGGGAGGATCATGTCCTCAGGGTACAGCATGCTACATTGTCGTCAGCTCATGTGGTGAAATATTGCCGATACATCGATGATGTGTTCATCATTTGGTGAGGGACCAAAGATCAGGCAATGAGTTTTGTGAATAAGATCAACGAAAATACATTAAATCTTTATTTTACTGCTAATATTGATGCTATGGTGGCCAACTTCCTTGACATCCAACTCAAGATTATCGACAGGAATATCGAAACATGTCTATACAGGAAGGTAACATCAGGGAATACCATATTGCACGCAGGAAGCTTTCATCCCCAACACACTATTGCTAGTATTCCGTACGGCGAGTTTTTATGAATATATAGAGCATGCAGCACCATTGAGGATAGACAGCATTGCCAATTGGAGGCCAAGATAAGATTGGAGGACAGGGGTTTCACATCCAGAAGTCTGGAAATAGCCATGAGGAAAGCTAATGCCCTCAATTGTTCCTCTCTTTTGGACCCCAGTAGGAACACACATGTGGCAGATGCATGCTCTAACAGCAATGGGGAGATTAGATTGATCACAAGTTACAGCAGGCAGGCCAGGCAGATTAAGAATATCGTCAAAAAAGAATGGCCCATTATACTCACTGATCATACACTGAGAGAAGTTGTCCCCACAACCCCAACAGTTACCTTCAGGAGAGTATACTCTATGCGGAATTAACTGGTGAGGAACAGTCCGGAATCCAGTTCCACTGGCAACTGGCTGTCCCCACGTAAGGTTTTTTTTCAAATGCAGCTCATGCCGAGCATGCAAATTTGGCATAACTACGACCTCCTACATTACCCAATTTTCCAAAGTCCCTATCGCTCTTAAAGCACATTATACTTGACGCACAGAATTCGCTGTGTACGTCTTAAGATGCAGTTGCAATTTGTATTATGTATTATGTAGGCAGCACAAAATTGCAAGCACACGTACGCATTCAGAAGAGCGATCGTGAACTCCGATCCTGCATACCCGGTTGCTTGACATTTTAAGACTACCCATGATAACAATCTAAATTGTTTACAATATATTGTTATAGATGCGGTAGCCCTCAACAAAAGGGGGGGGCAATAGGGAGAGAGCACTACGTCAATTGGAGTCACGCTACACAGTAGATTTAGATTGCAAATCGCCATTGGGGTTTAATTTAGGGGAGGACCTTTACAATTTCTTGTAACTAAATAATCCGTTTATCAATTGTAGAAACCCTGTACAGTATTTCCCTGGCTTACATCTGAGTGCTATTATGTCCCAGATACACATGTCCCGGCTGGGATAGTTAGGTTAGGTCTGGTTTTCAATATTGTCAGGTATCTTAGCTCCTTCCTTGTCCTTTAGACTGAAGTTGTTTAGAGCTTCATTTTCTGTGGAAATTTTTCCATTTTGTACACAATCCGTATTTGAACATTTGTATTGTACAGCTTCACACGCAGTCACTTTATATGTTGAGGTTTGCACTGGAAATAACCTGATCAAACATGTTATTAGTTGGATCCATATCCAAGGGTATCAGGCACGGTGAAAGCACACAGTTATCCCCTATGGTATGCAGGTACACATTCAGTACATAATAGGGGCTTCCGTTGCCAATTTCCAATGACAGTTTTTTTTTATATCATACACCAATGATTCCCTTTTCTCCACTCTTTTGCACTAAGTGAGCATTAAAAAAAAAAAATTATTCTTATTTTTGTGGTATGTGGCACAAGAGTGGCGCCTTAATGACACATTGATTTGAGACAGAACAGGCCACTTGTCGATTAGATTCGTTTTGCCATTATTCATTGTTTAAGTGTACATGCACAACAGATTGCACTAGCAGTTCTATATATTGTAGCGTGATTTGCACAGTTCTGTCTCTTTGTCTGATGAGAGACCTTTTAGTAACAACATTCGACCGTGCGCTTTTTTCTACATATGTCTAAGTTTTTTATATTGTAAATATGTATATATGTAATTTATTTATTTTATGACGATATATTTATGTATTTATATTTTCTAAAAGGTTTTTGCACAGTTGGATTGGCATTCATTATCGTAGAAATGCATTTTATAGCAGCATGGGCATTATTATATCATATATTGGGTCGCCCGTGCATTTGGGCAGTTTATCGAATCAGACCAGTTCTGTGTATACGCATCAAAATGCTGTTACAATATTGCATCTTTACGGACTATGTACTTACTGAATGAATTCATGAATTTTATGGCAGCACTCGATATAAATATGACTCGTAACAGTCTGTCTTTTAAAAGTATGTCCTCTATGTCCATGATGGGAATGGGCATAGCGTTTTGGCGCCAAAATTGCAGAGGCCGCCGCACCCGCCCGTAGGAGGGGGGAGGCTCAAAGGCCGGCGCCATAACCCACGCGGTGCCAACAGTGGAGGGTGAACTGGTTCTGGGCGCCCCGAAGCGGCCAGGAACCAGCGGAAGCAGGGTGCGCCCCAGCCACCCCGACAGGAAGTGACCTTGTGACCTGGCCCCCCACAAGGGGCGACCAATGAGCAAACTGGCTTTGTTTGAACCCCCCAATCAGAGGGGGGTTCACCTGAGATCTCCTAGGGGTCTCATGAGCATTTAAGCACCGCCGCTCCCCAGCAGAAGCACAACGTCTTCAGGGAGCTGGGAGAGCGGCGCGACAACTACATCGTCTGAAGAGCTGGGGGAGCGGTGCAACGGAATCGACTGAAGAAAGGCGAGACCCTGTCGGCGAGCTACAGGACGAAGACGAAGTGGAGGAAGTCGAGACCCGGTCGGCGAGCTCCAGGTCGCGGACTAACTGAGAAGCTCGGTACAGCACGACGACCGCACTCCCATCTCCTTGGGTCAGCACAAGAGGCTTGAGGCGTCGAACACGGCAACGAGAGGTAACCCGCCCTCGCTTCTCCCCCCCCCACCCAACTAGCGCGCATCGAGCCGCTACGGTGAGAGGGGAACCAGGATGGCCAGAGAGCGGAAGAGAAGACGATGAAGTGCAGAGCGACCCCCCAGCGCCCCAGGCATCGATGGAAGAAAACTGTCACGGGTGGCATCCAGATTCCGAGGTGGGCAGCGCGCCGGAAGAGACGACGACGAAGTGCAGAGTGACTCCCCCCCGGCTCCCCAGACACCGAGGAAAGAAAAATCTCGGCTTCGGCGACGAACAAGGCGGAGCAGGGCAGCTGTAGTGGCGAGGTAAAGTAGCAAGGAGGGGTTAAACGCTAGCTGCAGTGGGGCATGATTAAGTTGCTGACATGAAAATGCATTCAATTGTTAAAGGCCCCGTCTTCCGTCGCATAATAGGCAGGCAGAATGCTACACGTGCGGAGTCCCATAAGTTAGCCCCTGTGTTTGGTGAAAGGCGCGTCCATTTCAATACACCATCGCCCAGCCCGCCCAATGCAAAGCTTTCTTGTTAGTGCGGATCTTAGTGTCGGCCACAGCCGAGGTGTTGAAAATCCTTTGGTACGATACTTTGTATACTTGGGGGCAAGGTGTTACCAAGTGATCGGGTAAACCGGAGTTATAATTTGTGTCTGGCCAACCGGGCGTGTGTAAATGGCCCGCGTCGGGTAGTATCTGGCAAGGCCATCAGGCTAGCGGCAAAGTGGTAGTATTTAGGAGCTGGAATTACCAAATGTGCCTTCTGGGTGCTCGTAGCTACGGAAAATGCATACCTAATTAAGGGTCCAGGGTGGCACACATTAAAGTCCGCATTTGCCCCCGGAAACCTCCAGAGGCGTGCTGCCCAAGGGCGGGTTTTATCCACGAGTTGCCCAGGATAATACTGGGGGGGATTGGGCAGAAGTGTTGCATCCCGCCGACTTCCCCCGTGTACAAAAAAATAAATAAATAAATAAATAAATAAATAAATAAATAAATAAGGGGAAAGGGAGGTTGCTTCGCGCGATACAACGGGCGCCCGGCGAGGCTATATATGAGACTTAAAATTATTCTCAGCCCAATATATGTTGGCGGCGGATGTTGGTTGCACCAATTCACAATGTGCCTGTGTTATGCAAGGGTTATTGCAGGACCCGCAGTCTGGCCCTGACATGCTAATGCCATTAGGAGAAGGGGGCGGGCCCAAGAGGCGGGACGTGAAGCAATCGGCATCCCGACCCCCCCAGGCCTCCCCCGGGCCGCGGCAGACCCAGCGGAGCCTGCATTAATGACATTTCGCAGTCCTGTGCCTCGTTCGGGACACTGGTATCAGCCAATCGGAGACGTCCTATTCAGCACTGAAGGCATTATCCATCCCTTGCAGCGTGACTGTGGTATACCCCAATCCGATATGTCTCATTGAGCAAAATAAATATATGCCCCCCCTTGGGCATGCAGGGGCAAAACAAACCGCGTGTAACAATTAAAGCACACCGACGATGATTGACCGTGCCCCCGTAGCACACCCAGGCGAAATCGTTCAATTAGAAACAATTTACAAAGGATGCGCTGCTAATAAAAAGGGTTACATGCAGGGTTTCTGAGGAACTTGTTCCTAATATGCAGGCAGTGCGCAGAGAAATGCAAATGATAGGCGAAAGAAGCACGTACTCAGGGCACAGGGAAATGGTCTAGTGCGGGAGATGAGTTGTAACAAGCACAGCTTCCGTTGTATTAGTAAGTTTTTGGAGATCCAGAGGCGCACGTGAAACCCGTGGCACGAGTTGGGATCTGTGCTTTGCCCGCTTCAAGTCCAGTTAACTAGTTGCAACTGGTGGCTGCGGCCCCAGTTGTGTCATAGTGTTTAACAGTATGGACAATAATTGAGCTGCGCGCAGCGGAAACAGGAAAGAGTTAAGTAAAAAGCAACCGCACTACGTCACTTCAGTACCCCGGACCACGGGGCAGGTGTTTCAGACTGGGTTTGTTTGCTACGTAATTAAGAAACGGATAGCACAAAAACGGGAAATCCATATTTTCCATTGCATTCTGGGACTCGTAGTCCTGTGTATGCCTCTTTGAACAGAGGCCTGCAAATAACGAATTAAAAGGAAATCCTGAGTGAGCTAGTCACACAACAACGAGAGCCGTGACTGAGTGGGGTTGCACTGTAAGTAACTTGCCTCTGAACGGCCAGACGTTCACAATCCTCCTCCAAAGTAACAATTTGCACCAGGGTGCTCCATGCAAGGGGTGCAAAAACCACCGCGCTCAAGGTTATCAGGTCAACACGTGCCTAGTTCATCCTCCCCTTGATTTTGCTTTGCATTCTGGGTTGCCTCACTCCCGCACATGCATCGCTTTATTTATCTACAGACGGGCGTGTGCATTCATGGTAAAAAATGCACATCAAGCACTTGTGAGTATCATCAAAGATTCCGATTAGGGTGAGCCCCCAACATCTGCAATGGGCACCACGTTACACTCCTCCAGGGAACACCCAGGTTTCCAAATCCTTTTGGGCACAGAACGCGTTGAGAAGTTACCCCCACCTGGCAGAATATCCCCACGCTTACAGACCCGCAATGCCCTTATATATCAGCAGACGCTGGCCCCCTAAATAAAATAAATTTTAAAAAAAAGGGCTCTGGGATTTGCGTGGCAGCTGACTTATTTTGCCAAGTGAAGTTTCTCTTGGGGGGTCAAAATTAGCTTATATGTCCCAAAAAATATAAAACACTGCACTCAAATATCTCACACAATTGAAAAACTATTTTAAACTAGTCCACTGGAATTTCCAACAGAATAAAAAAAAAAAAAAAAAACACGAATATCTACTGAGATGGGTTAAAATGCTACATATGAATTGCATCTAAACAATGGCGTAGAATGTAGCGGGTCTACTTGACCTTACCCAGGGCTCCAACGAGAACTGTGGCCTACCAACCCTCTCAATCCAAAGGGAACGGACATTACTCTACTTGGGTCCGCGAGGGCTTGTCTAAATGCCCGGAGCACGATTCCCGGGTAGCTTTTGAGTGAGCTGCATCCCTGGCACCGCTGTGGGTTATTGTATCGTTTGATCAGCAAAATTGGGAATCAACTAGCCTCGAATAGAGCGAGGGGAGGGCAGGCCTTGCGTGTCCGGGACTGGCTGCCCCCATACAAAGACTGAGGTATGCACTTCAAGAACGTGAGTACTTCACGAGCGTGAGCCCCTGATGGGGGACATCTGAGACCTCACCACCTGCATTGATTTTCAGTCCACGCGCCCCGGCGGGAAGCAGTCTGCTCCTACAAAGTTGTTTGTCCGGACAGGTCTATTGATAGTAATGATAACAAGCATTTACAATGCAATGGTTTCGCCTTTGGAAAAGTTAGAGCTATTGGCATTGTAAATGACAAAATTTGTATTTATTTGGTTTTGAAAACAGATAAATAAATGGCATTGTCATTTACATTGCCATTAGCTTAATCTCTCGCAAATGTGAGACCTATTGTACCCTACGGACGAGCTCAGCAGACAGCAGTTACTACCACACACACCCAGAGCCACACACACACACCCAAAGCCAGCCACACACCCAAAGCCAGCCACACACACCCAAAGCCAGCCACACACACCCAGAGCCAGCCACACACACCCAGAGCCAGCCACACACACCCAGAGCCAGCCACACACACCCAGAGCCAGCCACACACACCCAGAGCCAGCCACACACACACACCCAGAGCATTTCAGCAATAAAAAGCAAGCAGCATTCATCTAGAGCAAACTATTCAGAATGGGGAATAATCTGCGACCTCAGATCCCCCGCAGTTATTCCCCCATTTCGATATTCAAACCTTATATTAGCACAGAACTGCTGCAACTGGTAATTACAACACTTGACATTGTCGGCAATTATAGTGTTAACGCAGCGTTTAAAGCTGACGTCATGAGACCCTAAATGGGAAAGATTGATCCTCTTGGAAACAGCGGGCTAGAATAATACTGCAATTCAATGTACATGAGATACTCACAGTAATATTTTTAGGGTCAAATGCAGGCTCCTTCGGGGGCCCAGGGGCGGCGGGCGCAGGTGCTGCGGCAGGAGCCGCCTTGGCGTCCTTCTTGGGTTCAATCTTCTTGGGGGGCATGATGGGGCCTGGAGTCTGTGGGAACTACCCCCTGCAGGAGAAAAGAAGTAGCGTTTTCAAATCAGCAGAGAAAATGAGGAGCACAGTAGTGAGGTGCGTTGAAAAGAAGCGCAGAGAAGCCAGGCAAGTGGGGGGAATGAGGCGCAGTGAATACTGACAGCTGAAGAAAAAGACGAGCAGACAAAAACGGGGACGTAGCACACCAGGGTGAATAATGAAAAGTAGATTATAGTCTTGGGGTAAATGGAGGACAATGGCGCGGTGAGGGCAAAGAAGAAGCGGAAAGTACCACTACGAGTGGAGAAAAGGAGGAGCAAAAAGTAATTAGGATAATGGAAAAAAGGAGGAACAAGTTGCCCTGGTGTCAATGATGAGCCATGAAAGTAGAGGAGTAGCGGGGGATGAAAATGCGTGCACAAAAGGAGGAGCAGAAATACCGAGATGAACGGAGAAGAGGAGGAGCAGAGAGCACAGAGGTGAGCAGGACAGCAGGAGACGTCGCTGCACCCCTATATACCTCCAGACCTTGGCTTCTGGGGGCGGACCAGCCGCAGGAGCAACTCCGGCTGACTATAAAAGGAGGCTGCCCGGCGAGAGGGGCCTGGCGGCAGAGGAGGGGCGCGGGCGGTGAAAATTGTCCTTTGTCAAGAGCCCCCATCACCCCCAAGCTGTTGGTTCATCCCCGAGGGGTGGGGCACGCACATAATACCCTCGCAAAGCAGGCCCGGGAGGCAGCTATAGATATCTCACGGGCACAGCGCCCGTGTACGCCTGTACGGTGTACAGAGGGGCCTGGACTCGGGAGGGGACTCTGCAAATAGCCGATTTAACCTTAAGGAAAAAGCTAGAAGTGTTAAAATGGGAAAAGACGCAAGGCATTCATAGAGGCGAGCGAGAGCTCAGGTGAATATAATGGCATTGAGATCGAAAATCTCCGAAGCAAGGGGCCGGCCGCTCTCTCGGCCACAGCCCGGGGCTCCTTCCACAGGCCCAGCTCCGAAATGTTCACTGAAAATCGGAATGTTTTGATGGGGGCTTATGCCCTCTCTGCAACCTTCACCAGATGACCCCTCCCGTCACCCGCTCAACATTCTGTCCCCGCCCCCAGCACCCCCACTGCTCCATCTTCACGTTGACTCGCCTCATCAGCATCCCACTCTCCATCAGGGCAGGCGGGAGGCGCCCTCACTACAGCATCTCCACACACTGCCCTCCCCAGAAAGCCCCACTCAGCGAGCTCCACTTCCAGCCTTCATCCGCTCCGGCAGGTGACCCTCCCCCCGCCGTCTTCCCATTTGTGCTCCGCGGTTCCTCCCACTCCATCATCCCCACAATCAATTCTACCCTGCCTCACTTCACCATCTACACATTCTACCCTCCCTCACTCCACCATTTCCACATTCTGCCCTCCCTCACTCCACCATTTTCACATTCTGCCCCCCCCTCACTCCACCTTCTTCCCCAGCTCTGCAAATGTCCGCCCCTCCCCCTCCTGTCCCTCAGTAGAGGGGCAGGAGGTGCTGGGGACACGGCGCTATCCGAGGCATCTGTGTGGGAGTCGGCGGGGGGAGGGGAGGGATCACTGGTCCCCACTAACCTGCTTGGATCTGGGCAGCTGTTTGCAGAAGCTCTGCCGTCGCAGGAGGGGGGCAGAGAGGCTGCACGCGAGAGCGGGGGCTCCCCGCCTGCTAATGAAGGGGCACGTGCAGACAGGGTGACGTCAAAGGACAGGCAGATGTCAGCGAACCGAAAATTGTGCGGGAGGGAGAGAACACAGACGACGGGAGGGGGGCGGGAGAGAACACGGACGACGGGAGGGGGGCGGGAGAGGGATCACTGGTCCCCACTAACCTGCTCGGATCTGGGCAGCTGTTTGCAGAAGCTCTGCCGTCGCAGGAGGGGGGCAGAGAGGCTGCACGCGAGAGCGGGGGCTCCCCGCCTGCTAATGAAGGGGCACGTGCAGACAGGGTGACGTCAAAGGACAGGCAGCTGTCAGCGAACCGAAAATTGTGCGGGAGGGAGAGAACACGGACGACGGGAGGGGGGCGGGAGAGAACACGGACGACGGGAGGGGGGCGGGAGAGAACACGGACGGCGGGAGAGGACACGGACGGCGGGAGGGGGGCGGGAGAGGACACGGACGGCGGGAAAGGGGAGAGAACGGGAAAAAACGTAACTCCGCCCAGGGAAAAAATCTCGGGAACGCCCCCGAATCTGGTCCGGCCTTGACGGACAGATCCGGCACCCAATGGCTAGCCTCCATTTATGGAGCTAGCCAATGAGAGCCGGGGGACGTTCCCGAACTCCTTATTGTCAACATAGGATTTCACCTGCGCCGAAAAGCTGCGCAGAGCGCAGCCTTCGGCAGGCGAAACCCAAAAAGGGGCAACTGGGACCGGGCAGCAACAAAATGCTTGCAAGCGCTGCCCCCTTCTTTAAAAAAAAAAAAAAAACGCCGGCCCGAGAGCCGCACACAGCAAAACATGGACCAGAGGAGGGATAACTACAGGTATGTGGACCCTGATTACGGCCTCAGTTGACCGCCTACTCCATTAACCGGTGTGGGTAGGTGTAGGTTTTACCAGTGATAATCCATCCTCATGCTTTCTTGCCCCCTCACTCATTCAGGATCGGGGCTGCAGCCTCGGCATCGCAGCATGGCATGCCAGAGGAGAGGATCCAGGCCATGGGCAGGTGGCGTTCCAGGGCATACAAGTCATACATACGGCCACATCTTGTATAAAAAAAAAAAATTTAAAAAAAAGGGAGCGACCGCCTTGGGATGCCGCACGGCAGGGTGCTTTGTCCCTCAACCTAACCCGGTGCGCAGCAAGCCACCGGGCCCAAAGCGACGTACATCCGCTGGATAGGTCAACAAGGTATATGAGATGGGAGCAGCTGCTGCCAACGCTGGATAACCTCATGGCAGACTCGGCGTGGCTGCCCGACGTCCTGATCATTCACCTTGGGGGCAACGACCTGACGCGACTGGGGCGCAAGGCAGTGGGGCAGGCCATCCAAAAGGACATCACCGAGGCGGCGACATGGCTGGGTCCAACGACAGTGGTTTGGTCGGTGATGATCAGCAGGAAGCACTAGAGAGGTGCCGACGCCAACAAGGCGGTCGATAATGCAAGGCGAAAAAATTGAACAGCGCAACGCACAAGTTCTGCTCCACCAATGGCCTAGAATCAATCAGGCACGGCCTCATCCACCCGGACTGCCCAGAGCGGTACGCCCAAGATGGGGTCCATCTCTCTGACAAAGGGATGAAGGTGTTCTGGGATAACTTGTGGGGCGCAATGGCACTCGCAGGTTGTCTTTATAAAAAAAAAAAAAAAAAAAAAGGAAAGGAGGGGTGGGTAGCCGCGAACCAGAGGCAGGGGGGAGCCGCAGAAAGACGTGAGCCTCCCTGCGGCGTGGCGGAAATCCTACAATGGTTGGCTAACCAAACACACCGGCGGGCGGTGTGTAAGAGGAGGGCCACTCACTTTTGAATGCCGCACGGCAGGGTGACGTGGCCGCACAAAGGAGGGGAGTAACAGGTGGAGACGGCACTCGCGGCCCAGACCCGGCCGGACGGCAGGGCGCAAATGGTAGCGAGCTGGGGACCTAACTCCAGACAGATAAGCTCCCCTCCATGACACGCAGAAGGGCGTGGCCAATCAAAACACCGGAACACCAATAGACTAACTAAGAACTGGTTGTATACAAGTGCCATTTACGAACTGTGGAGTGCACAAAAGGACAGACACCTGTTACCATAAGAGGGTGTCATAAGCTGTAAATGTAATGTGCATGATTGATGAATAGAGTTCGCAAATGGAAGATTGGACAACCAGTATGTTATCAATATGTGTTTTGATATTAATAAATCTGCGGCCAACAATGACCACCAATAAGAACTGCTATTGTTGGCTGACATTATTGTATAATGGGAGAGCAAGATGTATGCAGAATGCAGACCATTGAGTAAGTATGTGTTGGTGCCCACGGAATAGGCACATGCGAGGGTTATTGCAGAGGCCACCGCACCCGCCTGTAGGGGGGGGGAGGCTCAAAGGCCGGCGCCATAACCCACGCGGTGCCAACAGTGGAGGGTGAACTGGTTCTGGGCGCCCCGAAGCGGCCAGGAACCAGCGGAAGCAGGGTGCGCCCCAGCCACCCCGACAGGAAGTGACCTTGTGACCTGGCCCCCCACAAGGGGCGACCAATGAGCAAACTGGCTTTGTTTGAACCCCCCAATCAGAGGGGGGTTCACCTGAGATCCCCTAGGGGTCTCATGAGCATTTAAGCACCGCCGCTCCCCAGCAGAAGCACAACGTCTTCAGGGAGCTGGGAGAGCGGCGCGACAACGACATCGTCTGAAGCCCACCCACCCACACCTAAGGAACAGCAGAGTCGCAGTGCTGGACATTGGGGGAAGGCGTTTGGCGGAAATCCTACAATGGTTGGCTAACCAAACACACCGGCGGGCGGTGTGTAAGAGGAGGGCCACTCACTTTTGAATGCCGCACGGCAGGGTGACGTGGCCGCACAAAGGAGGGGAGTAACAGGTGGAGACGGCACTCGCGGCCCAGACCCGGCCGGACGGCAGGGCGCAAATGGTAGCGAGCTGGGGACCTAACTCCAGACAGATAAGCTCCCCTCCATGACACGCAGAAGGGCGTGGCCAATCAAAACACCGGAACACCAATAGACTAACTAAGAACTGGTTGTATACAAGTGCCATTTACGAACTGTGGAGTGCACAAAAGGACAGACACCTGTTACCATAAGAGGGTGTCATAAGCTGTAAATGTAATGTGCATGATTGATGAATGGAGTTCGCAAATGGAAGATTGGACAACCAGTATGTTATCAATATGTGTTTTGATATTAATAAATCTGCGGCCAACAATGACCACCAATAAGAACTGCTATTGTTGGCTGACATTATTGTATAATGGGAGAGCAAGATGTATGCAGAATGCAGACCGTTGAGTAAGTATGTGTTGGTGCCCACGGAATAGGCATATGCGAGGGTTATGAGTGTTTTAAATTCAGGGTCAATGCTTCACCGTTTGTCAAGTGAGCAAGGACACAGCCTCGTGTCCGAAACGCGTCTTGAGGCATGCACTGTTCAAGCACTTTTTATAAATAAATTGAATTCTGGCATCAGCTATATTCGAGTCTGTGATCCTGTTTGTGCGTGCAAGCACTAAGGAGAAAACGGCACGGACACAGACACGGACCAAATTGTCTTGGATGCTGTTAAATTTTATTCAGCTGTCGCCATAACATTTCGGCACAAAGCCTTGATCACATGACATGGGCAGTAGCTGTGTACATTTTGTACAGTGTAAGATGCACTTCAGCCCATTTGGGCTCTATTGGTTTAAATTCGCCTTGTCCATTTATAACTTTATTTGTTTTGCCATTGTGAACATTCACAAAAGGGTGATGATGTTGAGCCTATCTGATTGTTCATAGTAATATCAGCAGTTGCTTCAGCCAATGTACGCGCTGGAGACAAAGCGCAGATCAAAACGAGGTAAGGGCTGTTTTCTTTAACGCGTATTAGCGCTTAAGGTCTAGAACTTACATAATATTAATTATGATGAATTATGGGCGATAATACGAGCCTAAAATTGATTATCTGGGCCAACTGCCATGTTCAACTATGTATGTATTTTGTGGGCTCATTTATGAGATCGTTGACATTTCCGCAGAATATGTGATTTACATTTTCCAAATATGTTGTATAAATTGTTCAACAACGTGGGATTCAAGATGTGACTTTAATATAATGACATTCCAAAATGGCCGCCAGGTTTGCACATTTTTGCACTAGAAGGGTGATTTGTTATTACTGACGAATTAAGAGGTGTATTTAAAGATGGTAGTTTGCATTGGGCTACGAGCCTGATCAAGCCTTAATGGCGAAACGCGTCGTTTATGCATTTGCCAAATAAATGTAACTGCAAGAAGCCTGGGTGTTCGAGTGTTTCCTTTGCACAAAGGGACTTGTGGTGTTAATACAGAGGATTGACGGTATCCTGACTTCGGACCGCCCATGACAGCCTGTGATTTCATGACCGGAACTTGTGGACTGCAGATTTAACTAGAATTGGGCTGACCCCCGAATTGGCTGTGACATCGGTGTACAGGTCATGGTATTTTTATGACCACCTGATTTGCTGCAGAATATACTTGCTTTGTGAGATACGTGCCAGTCACCGGTGAGCTTGGAAGTGGCTCGAGTGTGAAGGCTTGGATCTCTGGAGCAGAGGTAAGGAGTGCGCTGTGGGAATGCGGTCTGGGGTTCTCCTGACTACGCGTACGGTGACCTCGGCTATTACGTACGGGCACTGCATTAAAGCTTGTGTGCCAAGAGGCAAGGGAGTGTGTTATTAACAACAGACAGGAAAGCCTATGTACACGCACAGGTCAATTGCAGAAATATTTGAAGATCTAAAACATGGCAAGTGGATTGGAAGCTCATAGAAAACAGACTGCAGATTAGCTATTCTTTGCACAGCTAGAACCCAGCAGAAATGAATTGAATGCCACACCCAATATTAATGCAGAAATTAATTTACAAGCCTTAGTGAGTACGCTGGAAAAGTTGTACAGAAAAGAGTTATCTAAATGGTGGGAAGCAGAGTCCTTACGGCGATACATTGACGTGAAACGTTTCCCCAGGGGTCTCTGTATTTTTACAAGTCCTACATATGAGGACCCTGATACAGACATGTTGGAAGAATGGTCCAACAACTCATCAGTGTGTTCAATGACCGTGATGCGGATACTTGTGAAATATGCACTGAAAGATCGCGCCAAATTTCTGCAAAAAATTGATAAGGTGACACTGGAAATCAGTCAACTCATGTTTAAAGAGGCTTTAGAGTAGTATATAAAGAATTTGTTGATTAAAATGGACAAATTGGAAGAAGAAATCACCGCCAAGAAACAGAGAAAGTTTCTACGTGATTACAAAGATTATCAATCTGGGCAGACTCTGACATTCCAGAGAAAATATGACCATCTCTTTGATAGAAAGACTGGAACAGGTGTTACAGTACCCAGTATTGGAGGTGCGACCAGAGGATTAGCAAGAGCGATATCTCAGATGGTAATTTGTCTGATGCCTCACCTTCAGGCATGAATCAAGAAATAGGAAGTGATCCACAGAAGAGAGCAAGTAATGTTTTATTACAGTTCCAATTAATCAGTCAAAACAGGACAGAATTTCAACAAGATGGAGGAACCCAGAGAGGACGGGGTCGAGGAAACAGAGGAAGAACAGGTGGAATCAACAAGCCAAAAAGAGGAGGAACAAACGCCGACAAAGCTCCGATGGGAATGGAAACAAGGAGCAGGAAACAGAAAACATGACTGTTGTCAACCTTTCTCAGCGGTCTCTTTCACAGGATGAAATCGAGATCCTCTCGCTTGGCCTTTCATTTTGCCCGTCACTAAACATGAATTATGCACAAACAAGAATTGATCTGTTCCTGTTTTCAAGAAAATTAAGACTAAAAAAGTGGTTTTGTACAAAGCAAAAGGACAAGGAACTGTGAGTAATAGAGAAAGTCACAGTAATTTAAACATGATTGACATAGAAATGTTACATGCTTTGAATTAAGAAACAAATTAAATTGTTTCAACACCTGATTGGGGGGCTTGGGGTGAAGACTTAGGTGTAAACCCAGGGAGCAAATTCAAACCCAAGTCTGTATTTCTGCCCAATGTACAATGTGAGGCCATTGATGTCTTTTTAAAGGGAGTCTTGCAGGATCTACATAAAATTCGATACAGAAAGATACAGTGTGATTGAAAAAATCTTGCACTTGATCAAATTACTTCTATTGATAGTCTTAAGGCAGACAAAAATATTGTCATTCGACAATCAGATAAAGGGGGTAAAGTGGTTGTCTTAGACAAACTGAAAAATCTGGAAGAGGGTCTAAGACAACTGAATGATACAACCCGTTACTGCAAGACCAACATGGCAGAAGTACTTAAGTCCAACACTTTGTAAAGAGAGACACTTGTGGAGTGGAGAGAAAGAGGGGTGATGGAATGGGCGGAATATAATTATTTGTATTGTGCCCACCAGAGTGTCCCAATTCTATAATCTACTCCCCAAAATACACAAGGATATGTGTAATCCTCCAGGGCGACCAATAGTCTCATCAATAGGATCACTATTGGAAAACACATCAAAATGTATTGACTATTATTTAAGACCTTATGTAGTTGGCTTTACCTTCCTACCTAAGAGACACTACCCATTTCTTAACTATAATCAATGGGATACATTGGGAAAGCAATTATACTCTTGTTTCCCTTGATGTTAGCAGTCTGTACACTAGCATCCAACATGATCAATGGCTTTTTGCCATCCAACACTTCCACAAGACTAGGTCGATTTCCTTATTCCATCATTCTCAGATGATTGTATCCATGATTGAAATCTGTCTGAAGAACAACTATTTCATCTTTGATGACACTGTACACAAGCAGTCACAGGGCACAGCTATGGGAACCTGCTTCGCCCCCCAGCTATGCGAATTTATTCATGGGCTGGTGGGAGGAGCATGTTGTCACCAAAATGGCAGAATTTAACGTGGCCCTGTGGCTGCAATACATTGAGGACATCTTCTTCATATGGTGTGGGGATGAGTCCTCAGTAAGAATTGTTATTGACAAACTCAACAGGAACACACTGAACTTACAATTTACAGAACACATCAGTAAAGACGCAATGGAATTTCTTGATGTGTTATTGGAAGTCAAAAATACCCAACTGACTAACACGTTGTTCCGTAAGAGCACAGCAGGCAATAGCAACCTTAGTGCAAGCAGTAGTCTTCCTCGGATTCTGGTGTATAGTATCCCTTATGGAGAGTTGCTACGCGCCAAAAGAAATTGCAGCACTATGACTGCTTACAAAAATGAGGAAGCTGTCATGTGTCAAAGATTTATGAGTAGAGGATATAGCACAAATACTATCAATTAAGCTATTGCCATAGTTGAAATGAAATCTAGAATGAACTACTACATCCAAGGAAGGAAGACGAGGGCACAGAATGTATCAGGTTCATCACTACATTTTCAGGACAGGCAAACGAAGTACGGAGGATATTCAAAAAACATTGGCATGTTCTTATGACCGATGACCATCTTAAGCAGAATCCGAATAGTAATTCTCAGATTACTTTCAGGAAAGGGAGATCTTTGAGAGATGAACTCAGCCACAATCATGTAATGAAAGAAGAAACAGGTACAGTTGTGGGTACACCTGGTTTCAGGTGTTGCCATAACTGTAAAGTGTGTAGAAATCCAGAAAAAGCTCACTTGTCACATGCCATATAGTATATATGTCCTGATTTATCCTTGAAACAAATAGTATATCAGAAGTACTAAATCTGAGACAAAAAATGGGTGTTGGCACCCTTTTGTGAATGTTCACAACAGCAAAACAAATAAAGTTATAAATGAACAAGGCGAATTTAAACCAATAGAGCCCAAATGGGCTGAAGTGCATCTTACACTGTACAAAATGTACACAGCTACTGCCCATACTTTCAGTTACAATTGCTCGCCATTTCTATGAGAACCATATGCAGGATGACACACTTGTGCGTATGGTGGTGATTGATTCTGTGAACTTGGGTGTGAGAAGGGGCAATCGTGAATTGCTATTAAGAAAGTTGGAATCCCGGTATATTAACAATTTAGAAAGTCTGGCACTCAAAGGATTGAATCTTAGCGAGGAATTAGCAATTCATTTGTTTGATTAATGGTTTGGCACATTAGATCTGCATTCTATTCTGTTTTTAAGTATTTTATAATATTCGTTTTTTTACAGATGGGACACTTCTTTTTGCAAGTGGTGGAGAATTGGACAAGTCACTGGCATCACAGAAGTATTCATGGACATGTTGTATTGAGTATACTATTGTGTATATAGAATAAACCCACTTGGGCAGTATTGTAACTGAAAGTATGTGCAGTAGCTGTATACATTTTGTACAGTGTAAGATGCACTTCAGCCCACTTGGGCTCTATTGGTTTAAATTTGTCTTGTCCATTTATAACTTTATTTGTTTTGCCGTTGTAAACAATAACAAAAGGGTGATGATGTTGAGCCTATCTGATTGCTCATATTAATATCGGCAGTTGCTTCAGCCAATGTACGCGCTGGAGACAGAGAGCAGATCAAAATGAGGTACGGACTGTTTTCTTTAATGCGTATTAGCACTTAAGGTCTAGAACTTACATAATATTAATTATGATGAATTATGGGCGATAATACGAGCCTAAAATTGATTATCTGGGCCCACTCCCATGTTGAGCTGTATATGTATTTTGTGGGCTCATTTATGCGATCGTTGACATTTCCGCAGAATATGTTATTTAAATTTTCCAAATATGTTGTATAAATTGTTCAACAACGTGGGATTCAAGATGTGACTTTAATATAATGAGATTCCAAAATGGCCACCAGGTTTGCACATTTTTGCACTAGAAGGGTGATTTGTTATTACTGACAAATTAAGAGGTGTATTTAAAGATGGTGGTTTGCATTGGGCTACGAGCGTGATCAAACCGTAATGGCGAAACGTGTTGTTTATGCATTTGCCAAATAAATGTAACTGCAAGAAGCCTGGGTGTTCGAGTGTTTCCTTTGAACAAAGGGACTTGTGGTATTAATACAGAGGATTGCCGGTATCCTGACTTTGGACCGCCCATGACAGCCCGTGATTTCATGACCGGAACTTGTGGACTGCATATATCTATATCTATCTATATCTATATATATATATATATATATATATATATATATATATATATATATATATATATATATCTCTCTCTCTCTCTCTCTATATATATATATATATATATAGATATATATATCTATATATATATATATATCTATATATATATATATATATATATATATATATATATATATATATTCAGTCAATGAGACTTCTATATTGAAGTTCCTTATGTACAGGCATGTGTCCAAATTCATGCTTAAAATGAGACCAGCTTCCTTGTTACATATTTCTTAACCTGGAATCATCTAGATGTGTTGAAAATCAAAAGTGGTACTGTTATCCAAAGTTTATTGATACATTTTTATTTTACTTTTGTAGAAAAAGAATACAAAAAGACATTTGCACTTTTGATTGTAAATCTGTCTACCAGCTGTATGTTTAGCATAAATAAACCTTAATAAAAAAGAATTACATATAGTCAGGCAGCTGAGATTCCAAAACAGGATGCAGGCTTGTGTTTTCTACTGAAACTGCAATGCAGTGCAAAAAGAAATTCACATTATCAATTTCTGAAATTGCAATTGTTTGTTTCATAGTAATAGTTGAAGCACCTATTGGCCTACCATCAGAACATTATTGTAGACAATATTGAGGCTCACTGCAAGATGTTAAAAAAGAGGAAATACATATTTGAACCTATAAGGCTCCATCTGAGATCAGGAATGAACCTGCACCATGCAGTAGTCTATTACTGGCAGTAATGAACTACACAAAGAGAGGAATTCGTCTCCTGATGATGCTCTGCACAAGTGTCAGAAAGTCTTGGAGAAAAAGTTGGGTGCATGATCTGTAAAGTGCTGGAATTCATCTGTTCCTGCAACAAGCACGGTGGCGGGGAAGGAGCGTGGGCGCTCGGGGTCCTGGAATCAGAGAGGAGAGAAGTGCATTAGAATGAGGGCATTCAGACGTAGGAGAATGCAAGACATTGTCATATAGGACCTTCACTGGTGTCATGCATTGAGGGAGAAAAGGGCATGATCAAGCAAATCTCTAAAATGTGTACTCTGCAACAATAACTAACCATAAACCTTCCCTCTCTTTCAAAACAGCCTACTAGCAAAATCCCCAAACTATCTAACATTCAAACCTGCCTCTCTTATAGGACAACCTAACTACCCAAACTATCTAAATCCCCAAAATATTGAACCTTCAAACTTGCCCCCATATATAACTAACAACCATAACTATTTAAATTCTGCATCTGACCTTCAAACGTGCCCCTCTTTTATAACTAACAACCAAAACTATTATAAATCCCCAAACCATTGAACCTTCAAACCTGCCTCTCTTATATAACTAACGACCATAACTATTTAAATCCCCAAACCATTGAACCTTTAAACCTGCGTCTCTTATATAACTAACGACCATAACTATTTAAATCCCCAAACCATTGAACCTTTAAACCTGCGTCTCTTATATAACTAACAACCATAACTATTTAAATCCCCAAACTATTGGACCTTTAAACCTGCCTCTCTTATATAACTAACGACCATAAACTATTTAAATCCCAAAACGATTGAACCTTTAAACCTGCCTCTCTTATATAACTAATGACCATAACAATCATAACTATTTAAATCCCTAAACTATTATACCTTTAAACCTGCCTCTCTTATAAAAACTAACAACCTTAACTATTTAAATCCCACAACTGATCTTCACACCTGCTTCTCTCATATAACTAACCACCAAAACTATTTAAGTTCCCAAACTATTGAACCTTCAAACATGCCTCTCTCATATAACTAACAACCCAAACTATCTAAATCGCCTAACTATTGAACCTTCAAACCTACCTATCTTATATAACTAACAAACAAAACTATCTAAATCCCCAAACTATTGAACCTTCAAACCGGCCCGCCCCTCTTACATAACTAACAACCAAACCTATTTAAATCCCACAACTCACCTTCAAACCTGCCGCTCTTACATAACTAACAACCAAACCTATTTAAATCCCACAACTGACATTCAAACCTGCCTCCATCCATAACAACCTAAACATGCACCTACTTGGCTCCACAATTCTCAGAAGGTGTTTTACCACAAAGTGTTAAACCTATGCAATTCCGAAGAATGTATGTATGTAGTGTTTTGAGAAGGACCAAACTATCCATCGCCACACTCTCTCCGCAGTTTTGGCTCAAAGAACATTTCTATTGAGCCTTCATCAGGCCTTTCTAGCAACTTCTATCTTTGAACTTTGATAGAATTTAATACACCGATATCTTCATTGGTGAACAGTGCATGTTATACACATTACCAATCTGGAGTACGTCTTTGTGACAGTAAAAGAGTTAAAAATTATATATTATTTCTTATTCATATCTAACGTAAACGTTTATTCACCTTCAGACTCAGACAAGAATTGCTGCCACTCTTGCTGTATTCTCATTTGTTAAAACAGTGCATTGTCAAGACAAAAACGTTTAGGGCCTCATTTATGAGAAGTGACGCATCGCTGTGTGAAAGCAGCGTTGCGTCACTTCTCACAGCGCCCTCCTTGCGACATGATGGATTTGTCATATTTACTGTATGACGCATCATGTCGCAAGGAGTTACAGATACGTCAGTATTTCTGACATATATGTAGGCGCAAAAGTGACGCTGGCTGCAGTGTGTCACAAAAGTGACGCAACTCCAGCAATGTGTCCTTTCACATGGAGCAAGCCCTATGTGAAAGGACCTGTTTCAGTCTTACGCCTGCTGTGAGGCAGGCGTAAGATATTGATGCAATTGCGTCCTAGAAGTGGCACAGTAAAATTTCATAGATGTCATTGCGTTACTTCTACAAGGCTTACTTTTGTGGGAATGCCCCCCCCCCCGCATACATTATACCTGACACAGGTATAATGTAGCACAGGGATTTACAAAGTGATGCATCTGCTTAGATGCGTTTCTTTGTAAATAGGGCGCAACAGGGGGCATTGTTTACGTGGCCGATGCATCACAAAAAGCGACGCAACGGAAGCGCAAAACTCTTGCAAGGCCTCCTAAATAAGACCCTTAGTCCACATGGCCTTCAAGTAGTAATCCGTCTACAACAAACTGCATTCAAGGCATCAGTCTTTAGATATATACTACATGGTGGTCTCTCAAGATTCTGATTAAGTTTCAAGGATTAACATGCTTTCATGTATTAATAGTTTTAGGGCGTTAACAGGGTTTTTCCACTCTAAAAAGCTAGAGTTTACTAGGACATTGATGAAAAAAGACAGAGGTATTGTTAAATTATAACCATTTCAATGACAAATATTTAAATGCATTTCTTTGCAATTTGATTTTTTTACAATTTGTTGATAACATTTCAAAGTTTGATTCATTTGATAAATTTAAGGTAGAGTTAGCCAAGTGTTTTACCCATTGCCTGTCTTTGGGTAGATGTGTTAGTACTTACGGCTCTAAGTGGGATATTCAAATATACATTAAGAAATCAGAATGAAAGCATATTTGAAGACATAACAGAGCCATAGTAAAAGGGGACGTTCCATACTAATATGCTGACAGATTTATGTCTAATTGATATTAATTACAAGGTTTGTTTAGAAAAGCCCCTTCAGTGTCTGTGTATGGTCAAGAAATACCCAGTTTAAGAAGTACATGGAAAATGTGATTTTGAACTTTCTAGATTATGTCATAACAGAACCAAACTTCATAACTAGGATACAAGAACAAATTACGTTTTACCCCTTCAAAATGAAATGCCTTCCAAAAACAAACTAAACCTTCAAGAAGGACTTAGTCCCAAAATACACTCTGAAAAGAAAATATCCAAAAACTTCAAAAAGTATCTAATTTCCAAGGCTTAA
Source organism: Lissotriton helveticus (assembly GCF_964261635.1). Taxonomy (NCBI): domain Eukaryota; kingdom Metazoa; phylum Chordata; class Amphibia; order Caudata; family Salamandridae; genus Lissotriton; species Lissotriton helveticus. The sequence continues at coordinate 186,902,546 of NC_136059.1, forward strand.
CCCCTTCCACGCTCATGACGAACCGCGGCTTTTTGAAAAAATCAGCGCACAGCGGGAAAACCTGCAGCGCGCATGGGGTTAAGCCCATAAAACCAGCCACAAGGAAGTGTCCACTGAAATAAACTTTTTTGCAAAATCTAAAGCCCTTCATCGTCAAATTAAGCTCCAAAATAACTTCCCTCCAAAACAAAAATGACCCCCAAGGCTAACCAAACTCCCAAATAGATCCGACCTTCAAACCTAAATAATACACAAAACTGAGGTCCAAATATATCAAAGAGTTGTGTCGCCCTCGTGCCACGCAATGGGATGCAAGAGCAATGCATCTTGAGTTAGATTTATCAAGCCACGCAAGGTAACCTTTCGTGGTCTTGAGTGGCTTGGTAAATCTAGACAAACTCATTGGAGCGCAAATCGCTGCGTAGCATTACTCTGCTATAGGGAAGCGTTCCATGGGGGGAGCATGTGTGTTCCCTCGTATCACCCATGGATTTTGGCACATTCCCAGATTTACCATTAGTAGTAGACCTAGTAATGCGACAAGGAGAAATATCTTAATTTTGCCTCATTTTGTCCTCTTTCTGTGTGTGCTGCATTCTGCAGTACACACAGAAAGGGGAAAATGCCTGAGGATTGTTTTTGAGCAGACAGGTGCCCCTTCCTGCACAAAAACGATCCTGTCTGCTATTCAGGCACCGTTGCACCACGGCGCGCAAGTGTTGCTTGTGTTGGCGGTAGGCAGCACATTGTGCACCAGTGCAAGGAAAAGACAGGAATGTGCCATATAATGTAAAATACGGCGCATTTGTGCACTTTGCCGAGCACAGAGCAAGACGGCTAGCCGCATTGCATGATTTTTTCACCAATATACCCCCTATTTTAACTATTAAAAATGCCTGATGTCCGACAATGCTGTTCTGTTACAAACAAGTTTCCCAAGAGGGTCTGGCTCCGTGGCATCTCAGTGGGCGGGGCTTGTCGCATATGCAAACCTAGACACCAATGCTGCAGCAGCAGCCTCTGACCTCAATTCCTTCATCCCAAAGGATGGGGTTGCTCTGCAGGCTGCAGAGATGAGGGATGTAACATCTGTCCCTCTGTTATTGGTAGACGCGAGGCAGAACATCAACTGCAGTAGAACCTGTTCCTGACCCAGGAAGCTCTGCAGCGCAAGCTGAGGTCTTGGAGCACATCTTGAACTAGTGAAGCTGCCTCCAGCGCATCCCCTAAATGGAGTAGCCTCGGTTCCCAAACTGAGGTGCCGGGTTCAGCAAGCTAAGGATTATGGGTCTTATGTATGGGACTGTGATGTAGGGCAGCGCAGCAATGCTGTGCTTCCCTACGGCACAGTGAAAGGACAGGAATGCCACATATTTAAGCAATTGGGTGCATTCCTGTTCTTTCTCCCTGCGCTGGTGCTGTTTCGGGCAACGTACCATGGTGCAAGGGTGCCTCTGTTGCATGCAGGATTGTTTTTGTGCAGGAAGGGGCACCTTCTTGCAAAAAACACAATCCTAAGAGGCGTTTTCATATTTTTATGTTTGCTTGCAGAATGCAGCAAACATAGAAAGACAAAAAAATAGGAGATATAAACATATTTCCCCTCATTATGCCTCACATGGGGAGGCATAAATAATTGCCCTTTCCCAGGTTTACATGACTTTGTAAATCTGGCACAACATCAAATTCCTTGGGTGTTGGGTGGAAAAACCCACAGCAATGCCTATCGAACGCCTCCTGGGAGCAGAGGAATGCGACACAGCAATTGCGCTGCGCCGCCTTCCTCGTGATTTAAGAGGCAACTCAAAGCAACGTAAGGAGGCCTTGTGTGGCATCATAAATCTGTGTGAGAGCCATGCGTCACATATGTACCACTTTACAGGACCGGACTGGCCCATTGGGCACCGGGCGTTTCCCCAGTGGGCCGGAAAGGTTGGGGCCGGTTTTAGACTGGTGGGGGCCGTTTTTGTTACTGAGGGAAGGTTTTGCAGAAATAACGGCCCCCAGTAACAAAATCGTAGCAGCAGTGTTTCCCACCACCATGCCCTATCTCTCCCTCGGAGGCTGGTCCGACACAATTGCCAGGGCTGGTTTGCTGTCCCTGTCCAGCCCTGCCACTTTACGTGGTGCAAAAGTGATACAGGGCTCTCATAAATAAGGTCCTCAGTCCATCAGAAGGCCTCTTCTGCCCATACAGAAGGAAGTGGCACCTGGGGTCCAGACCGGATCCATCAGAGAGACCAGGGAAAGGGTGGTTACTCTTTACTCAGTGAATGGTTCTTTGAAGTTGCATGCACACACAGTACCGAGTAGAAATGCATGCACACACACACACACGTGCATGGATGCACACACACAAACACATACAATCCACACTGTCACACTTGTCCTCTAATAAACCCACTGACACACAACCACGCTCAGACAGTCTGCAGGAGAGGGATGTACTCACCTCCACGGGGTAGGCTGTGGTGGGGACGTAGCGAATAACGAAGCCACATCTGCGTCTGTGGGACGTGTTCGGTTCACTGGCGTGGACTGTCAGCCCGTCGTGGATCTAAAGAGAGAAATGTAGGATATGAGCAGTGCTTATCTGCCAAAAACGTAAGTGTCAGCGCCCAATGTGTTACTCACTGGTCCACTGCAGCTGGCACTGCCCAAGTCACCTTTTTATCTTTAAGTTTCATCATTTCTTTTAAAACTATCTTAAATCGTTTAGTGCTCCGCTAATGAACATTGGTTAAAAATACACACACACTGCCACCATGTGGTGGTTTCTCAGACATATGTGCCTATGTTTACAGATAAGTGCCGGTGCCAAGCACCGGAAACACAGGTGCAAATTAAGCACTGGATTTCGGACAGAGAAAAGAGAGGCAGCCACCTGAGGTGCACCTCAAGGGGAAACAGGGTACATAGTCCTGAGGCACCCCAAGGGGAACTGTGAGTACACAGTGTGGGTGCACCCAAACGGGGAATCTGTGAGGACACAGTGTGGGTGCACCCTGAGGGGAGCTCTAAGTAGTCAGTGCTGGTGTACCCCCAAGTGGAGCTGCGAGTACCTAGTGTAGGTGCACCCAAAGGGAGAGCAGTGAGTACACTGTGCCAGTGCACCCAAAGGGAGAGCAGTGAGTACACTGTACTGAGTCACCAAAACAGGGAACCTGTGAGGACACAGTAGGGGTGCACCCCCGGGGGAGCTGTGAGTACACAGTGCTGGAGAATCCATAGGGGGAGTTTTGAGTACACAGTGATGGTTCACCCAAATCAAGGGCAGTGAGTACACACTGCTTGTGCACTCAAAGGGGAACATGTGAGTAAACAGTGTGGGAGCACCCCTCGGGAACTGTGAGTGCACAGTGCTGGTACACACCCGGGGAAGCTGTCACTGCACAGTGCTGCTGCACTCGATTGGGGAGCTGTGAGTGCACAGTGCTGGTGCACTCGATTGGGGAGCTGTGAGTGCACAGTGCTGGTGCACTCAATTGGGGAGCTGTGAGTGCACAGTGCTGGTGCACACCGGGGGAAGCTGTCAGTGCACAGTGCTGATGCACTCAATTGGGGAGCTGTCAGTGCACAGTGCTGGTGCATTCAATTGGGGAGCTGTCAGTGCACAGTGCTGGTGCACATCAGGGGAAGCTGTCAATGCACATTGCTGGTGCACACCCGGGGAAGCTGTCAGTGCACAGTGCTGGTGCACTCAATTTGGGAGCTGTGAGTGCGCAGTGAGTTAACAGTGCTGGTGCATCCACAGAGGGAGCTACGAGTGGACGCACGCAAAGGGGTACATGTGAGTACACATCGTGGGTGCACCCAGAGGAGAGCAATGAGGACACAGTGCTGGTGCACCCCCGGGGGAGTTGTGAGTGCACAGTGCTGGTACATCCAAAGGGAGAGCTGTGAATACACAGTGATGGTGCACCCCAAGGGGAGCTGTTAGTACACACTGCTCGTGCACCCAAAGTGGCACATCTGAGTAAACAGTGTGGAGGCACCCACGGGTAGCTGTGAGTGCACGGGGAAGCTATGAGTACACAGTGCTTATGCATCCCTCGTGGAGCTGTGAGTGCACGGGGAAGCTGTGAGTATACAGTGCTGGTGCATCCCTCGTGGAGCTGTGAGTGCACTGGGAAGCTGTGAGTACACAGTGCTGGTGCACCCCTCAGGGAGCTGTGAGTGCAAGAGGAAGCTGTGAGTACTCAGTGCTGGTGCATCCCTCATGGAACTGCGTGTACCCGGGGAAGCTGTGAGTACACAGTGCTGGTGCACCCCTCTGGGAGCTGTGAGTGCACGGGAAGCTGTGAGTACACAGTGCTGGTGCACCCCTCGGGGAGCTGTGAGTGCAAGGGGAAGATGTGAGCACACAGTGCTGGTGCACCCCTCGGGGAGCTGTGAGTGCAAGGGGAAGCTATGAGTACACAGTGCTGGTGCACACAAAGGAGGAGCTGTGAGTACACAGTGTGGGTGTGCACAAAGGAGGAGCGGTGAGTACACAGTGTGGGCGCACACAAAGGAGGAGCTGTGAGTACACAGTGTGGGTGGACTTCCGGGCGAGCTGTGAGTCCACAGTGTGGGTGCATGCCCAGGGTGAGCTGTGAGTATACAGTGTGGGTGCACACTCAGGGGAAGCTGTGAGTACACAGTGTGGGTGCACTCAGTGGAGGAGCTGTGAGTACACAGTGTGGGTACATGCCTAGGGGGACTGTGCGTACACTGTGTGGGTGCACACAAGGGAGGAGTTGTGAGTACACAGTGCGGGTGCACCCAAAGACGGAGCTGTGAGTACAAAGTGTGGGTGCACTCAACGGAGGAGCTGTGAGTACACAGTGCCGGTGCACCCTCAGAGGGAGCTGTGAGTACACAGTGCTGGGGCACCCTCAGAGGGAGCTGTGAGTACATAGTGTGGGTGCACACAGAGGAGGAGCTGTGAGTACACAGTTTAGGTGCACTCAATGGAGGATCTGTGGGTACACAGTGTGGGTGCACACAACGGAGGAGCTGTGCATACACAGTGCGGGTGCACTCAACGGAGGAGCTGTGAGTACACAGTGTGGGTGCACTCAATGGAGGAGCTGTGAGTACACAGTGCTGGTACACCCTCAGAGAGAGCTGTGAGTACATAGTGTTGGTGCACACATCCGAGGAGTTGTGAGTACACAGTGTGGCTGCACTCAATGGAGGAGCTGTGAGTACACAATGTGGGTGCACTCAATGGAGGGGCTGTGCATTCAGTGTTGGTGCACTCAATAGAGGAGCTGTGCATACACAGTGTGGGTGCACTCAGTGGAGGAGCTGTGAGTACACAGTGTGGGTGCACTCAATGGAGGAGCTGTGAGTACACAGTGCTGGTACACCCTCAGAGAGAGCTGTGAGTACATAGTGTTGGTGCACACATCCGAGGAGTTGTGAGTACACAGTGTGGCTGCACTCAATGTAGGAGCTGTGAGTACACAATGTGGGTGCACTCAATGGAGGGGCTGTGCATTCACAGTGTTGGTGCACACAAAGGAGGAGCTGTGCATACACAGTGTGGGTGCACTCAGTGGAGGAGCTGTGAGTACAGTGTGGGTGCACTCAATGGAGGAGCTGTGAGTACACAATGTGGGTGCACTCAATGGAGGGGCTGTGCATTCACAGTGTGGGTGCATTCAGTGGAGGAGCTGTGAGTACACAATGTGGGTGCACTCAATGGAGGAGCTGTGAGTACATAGTGTGGGTGCACTCAGTGGAGGAGCTGTGAGTACACAGTGTGGGTGCACTCAATGGAGGAGCTGTGAGTACACAGTTTGGGTGCACTCAATGGAGGGGCTGTGCATTCACAGTGTGGGTGCATTCAGTGGAGGAGCTGTGAGTACACAATATGGGTGCACCCAAAGGAGGAGCTGTGAGTACATAGTGTGGGTGCACTCAGTGGAGGAGCTGTGAGTACACAGTGTGGGTGCATTCAGTGGAGGAGCTGTGAGTACACAGTGTGGGTGCACTCAATGGAGGAGCTGTGAGTACACAGTGCTGGCGCACCTTCAGAGGGAGCTGTGAGTACACAGTGTGGGTGCACACAGAGGAGGAGCTGTGAGTACACAGTGTGGGTGCACACAAAGGAGGAGCTGTGAGTACACAGTGTGGGTGCACTCAATGGAGGAGCTGTGAGTACACAGTGTGGGTGCATTCAGTGGAGGAGCTGTAAGTACACAGTGTGGGTGCACTCAATGGAGGAGCTGTGAGTACACAGTTTGGGTGCACTCAGTGGAGGAGCTGTGAGTACACATTGTGGGTGCACCTAAAGGAGGACCTGTGAGGAGACTGCGCTGGTGCACCCCAGGTGGATCTGTGAATGCGCTGCTGGTGCACCCTCAAGGAGGCTGTGAGTACACAGTGTGGGTGCACACAAAGGAGGAGCTTTGCATACACAGTGTGGGTGCACTCAGTGGAGGAGCTGTGAGTACAGTGTGGGTGCACTCAATGGAGGAGCTGTGAGTACACAATGTGGGTGCACTCAATGGAGGGGCTGTGCATTCACAGTGTGGGTGCATTCAGTGGAGGAGCTGTGAGTACACAATGTGGGTGCACACAAAGGAGGATCTGTGAGTACATAGTGTGGGTGCACTCAGTGGAGGAGCTGTGAGTACACAGTGTGGGTGAATTCAATGGAGGAGCTGTGAGTACACAGTTTGGGTGCACTCAGTGGAGGAGCTGTGAGTACACAGTGTGGGTGCATTCAGTGGAGGAGCTGTGAGTACACAGTGTGGGTGCACTCAATGGAGGAGCTGTGAGTACACAGTGCTGGCGCACCTTCAGAGGGAGCTGTGAGTACACAGTGTGGGTGCACACAGAGGAGGAGCTGTGAGTACACAGTTTGGGTGCACTCAGTGAAGGAGCTGTGAGTACACATTGTGGGTGCACCTAAAGGAGGACCTGTGAGGAGACTGCGCTGGTGCACCCCAGGTGGATCTGTGAATGCGCTGCTGGTGCACCCTCAAGGAGGCTGTGAGTATACTTTGCTGTTGTACCCCAGGGGTTTCTGGGGCTATGGAGTGCTGGAGAATCCTCAAGGGGAACTGAATACATAGTGCTGGTGCGCCCCCAGGGAGAACTGTTGGTTCACAATCCTGATGCACACTCAAGAGCATCTGTGGCTACTTAGAGCTCCCCTAAGAGAACACCAACCTTAAGTACACAGAGTATATAGTGCTGGTGCACCCCCAGGGGTATTTGTGAGTACACAGTGCTGGTGCCACCCCAGGGGCAGCTGTGAGTACACAGTGCTGGTGCAAACCCAGGGGAAGCTGTGAGTACAAAGTGCTGGTGCAAACCCAGGGGAAGCTGTGAGTACACAGTGCCGGTGCGACCCCAGGGGAAGCTGTGAGTACAAAGTGCTGGTGCAACCACAGGGGAAGGGGGGAGTACACAGTGCTGGCGCAACCCCGGGGAAAGCTGTGAGTACACAGTGCCGGTGCAACCCCAGGGGAAGCTGTGAGTACAGAATACACAGAGCTGACGCACCCTCAAAGGAAGTTGTGAGTACATAGGTTGGTGCACCCCAGGGTAAGCTGTGACTACACAGTGCTGGCGCACCCTTAAAGAAAACTCTGAGTACACAGTGTTGGTGCACCCTCAGAGGGAGCTGTGAGTACAGGGAGTGCACAGTACATGGGCACCCCTAAGGGGGGTAGTGAGCACTGTTCCCAGGAACGCGCGCGGCCGCGCGCGCGCGCACTTCCCTACCCCCTAGCGTGCAGTCCCATGTGTGGAGCGCGCACAGAGGGCACAGAGGGCACATCCCGCGAGATTATTCGCGCCGCCGCCGCTTTTAAAAGGCGCGCGGCGCAAAAAAACGGGCATTTCCTGATTGTGGACGAAGGCGGCGGAAGTGACCACTTTGGAGTGACTGAATTCTGGGGAGCAGAGGTAAGTGTTCTAATGAGGCCACTTGCTGGCCTTTTGTTTTTGCTGGGCTCGCTTTTGTTTTGCCGCCCTGTGGTGCACGCTGTAAAGATGACAAGTAATGTACACACGCACTGTCGGTTTTATATTTGTAACGCGAGGCTGCGGGCAGATTGAGTGCTTTTGTTAAGTATCCATGTTAATCGCAGCCCCTTCACGAGCTGCGATTAACATGGATATTTAACAAAAGCACTCAATCTGCCCGCAGCCTCGCTTTATTATTTATTTAAGGTTTTTATAGAGCGCGTAATCACCCGGGAGTATCTCAGCGCTATACCTAGTAGTCAGACGGGGGCACAGAGCAAGAGATTAGGAGGATGTGGGAAAGAGAAGGGTTTTAAGTGACTTTCTGAACCGAAGATGGTTAGGTTCCGTTCTAAGTTTCAGAGGCAGCACATTCCACTGCTTGGCTGTGTGCACCGAGAATCGGCGTCCTCCAGCCCGGGCTTTCTTCACTCTCGGTACCACTAAGAGGTTTTCGTGTTCCGATCTGAGCGCTCTGGCCGGTCTATAGGGGGTGATGCAGTTTTTGAGGATTGGAGGACCTTCTTCGTGAAGCGTTTTGTGGGCCAGGCAGAGAGCCTTGAACACCACCCTCTCCCTGACCGGCAGCCAGTGCAGCTTCATCAAGGCGGGTTTCGCGGATGTTCTGGCTGGAGTGCCCGTGAGCATCCGGGCAGCAGCGTTCTGAATTTTCTGCAGAGTGTAAAAGGTTGCTTCCGGGGCTCCCAAGTAAATGGCATTACAGTAGTCCAGCCTGGCCACAATCAGGCCCTGGATCAACAGTTTCCGGGAGTTAAAAGGTAGCAGGGGGAGGACTTTCCTGCATGACCTGAGAAGGCCAAAGCAGACGCCGGCCGTCTTCTTTGCCTGTGTCCTAAAGGTGAGATCTTTCTCCAGCCATACCCCTAGGCTCTTCACCTCAGTTTTGGGGGAAGGTGGTTCACCAAGGCAGGCAGGCCAGGTGTATGGGGGAAGGGAGATCTCTCTGTGCCCCAAGAGTAGGATCTCCGTTTTTGACCCATTGAGCTTCAGGGCAGAGTCATTCATCCACTGATGAATTTTGGAGAGGCAGCCATGGAGGTCCGAGGGGTCTTGCTTGGGGTGGGAGAGCGTTACCACCAGCTGTGTGTCATCAGCGTAACTGATGATGGTTACTCCAAATGGAGTAACCACTTCCTCCAGTATGGCCATGTACACGTTAAATAACGTGGGGCTGAGTGACGAGCCCTGGGGCACGCCACACCGGAGAGGGATGGTAGGAGAGCGGCTGTCACTTTCCCAGACTTGGAAGGAACGTTGGTCGAGAAATGACGCCAGCCACTCCAGGGCTTTGTCCTTCACTCCGACATTCCCCAGGCGTTGGATAAGGACCTGGTGGCTGACAGTGTCGAAAGCCGCACTGAGGTCTAGGAGGATCACTGCCACTGATCCTCCCGTGTCCAGAATGTCTCTGGCCTTCTCCACTGCTGCCAGGAGTGCGGTGTCAGTGCCTTGGCCTGGTCTGAAACCGGTTTGAGAGCTCTTGAGCAGATGGTTGGTTTCCAAGAACTCAGACAGTTTTTTGTTGACCAGTTTCTCCGCGACCTTGCCCGCCCATGGGAGGAGGGAGATGGGCCTATAATTAGATAGATCTGCTGGATCTAGGGAAGGTTTCTTGAGGAGACCCTTGACTACCGCCGCTTTCCAGCTCGGCGGTACTTCTCCTTGAAGTAAGGAGGTATTTATCAATGCGGTCAGCGGGGGCACTATGGTCTGGATGATTTTTTTTAGGAACCGTATAGGCACCGGGTCGCTAGGGGCGCCACTCTTGATGGAAGCAAGAGTGGTGGCTACTTCCTCCCTGGTAACCGGTCCGAATGAAGGCAGGTGAGGGGGGGATGGTTTCCGGGGGTTCGGGGGGAAGAGGCCGTTTTCCCCTTCATTAAAAACGGCAGCGGTAGCAGGGAGGGAGGCGAGAATCTTTTTGATTTTCTCATCAAAGAATGAGGCTAAGTTGATGCATTTGTCCTCCGCTTCTTTGGGGCTCAGATGTTTCTCAGGGGGGTCAGGGACTTGAAGGAGCTCTTTAAGAATAAGGAAAGTCTCCCTGGCGGAGCAGCAAGAATTTTTTATTTTTTCATCATAGAAAACGCTTTTGGCTCTGCGGAGTGCCATTTTGTATGTTCTCATGGCTGTCTGGAATAATTCTTTTTTATTTGCGGACTTGTCCTTCCTCCATAACCGTTCTGACTTTTTGCATTCCTTTCGTAGGGCATTTAGTGCAGGGGTATACCAAGGGGCGGGGTTGATCCTCTTGGCATGTTTGAGCGTGCTCGTTTGGGAGATGAGATCTTCTAAGGAATGGGTGAGCCAGTCGTTAAATTCTCTATCCGCCGTTTTGGGGTCCAGAGAGGGGAGGGGGGTGGATTCTCTCAGCTTAGCTTCCCATATCTCGGGTACCAGCTTGTGCCAGCGGCGCGCAAGTGTCCTGGCTTTAGGTGTTTGCGTCGGAGTGGATTTGAGACGCCAGTGCATGGGGATCAAAAAGTGATCAGTCCATGGGTAAGAAATGGGTGTCTCAGTTTTAAAGTTATTGAGATTCGTGAAGATCGGATCCAGAAGCTGGCCTGGCTTTACTTACAAAACAATGCAGTAGGTTTCAAAACACCTCTTGTGGGCTTTTTAGGGAAATCTGCCCGATTTGCAGACTTGCTGCATTATTTTGGAAGTAAAGTGAGGCTGCGGGCAGATGACTGTTATAGCGGGGGCGGGGAGAGAAGGGGGCGGGTGGGGACTGTTTTAAAGATGTGATCTTCTCATTTGAAAGCACCCATCATCGTTCGATGGGGCACTGAATGCAGACTTACTCTCGGCACTTTGAACGGGATTTCCGCTTTCATTTCTCCCGCTCAGACAAACGTAAAATAAAAAGCATGACCTTTCTTGATACTCGGCTGCTGTAAATCTAATGAGCAAAGGGACATCGCTTTTAGGAGCACCGATTGTTTAATGATGTCAGAGGTATAAGTGATGTTTAATTTTACACTCACTTCTGTTTGAGGCAGGCGCCTTCCCCGGGGCTGGTACACACGGTCACAGCTGCAGGCAGCAGCCCGGCCCCAAGTTGGTTAACCCCTAGGCCACGGACCAACGATTATACCTCTGCACAGAGCACCTAGCAGGCCGAAGGTGGCGTGCAGCAGGCACCACTAACGCTAGTAGGCATCTTCACAGGGGCCGAGGCACGCCTGCGGTGGTCCGAGCGGCGGAGTACTCCTCACCTCAGCTGAGCATCTTTTAGAATATTCATCCCATCCTGCTTGAAGTTATGCCTCTGGCGAGGTGGGGTGAGAGGGGAACACAAGTCCGGGAGCTCCAGACGCGCTCCTGAGCACTTATATTACTGTGTAGAAAACCCGCCCGCACTTCCCAGAACACAGAGATAAGAAGCCCCAGGCAGATGACAAAAAGATTTCACTTAGAACAGAGGAAGACAGTCTGTAAAAGTATGAAAACCGAAATAAACATACATTTTCCTGTGCAGAAAACAATTTTCACTAAACTCTTAAACACGCTGAATGAAGTAACAATGCAGACATTTGACAGGTGTAATGATAACATAAGATCCCCTCTACTAATTCTAATTCCAATATTGTCGTTTATTAAGCAATTTAATACCCACAACATATCGGTATGGATGGGTGGATGCATGAATGAATCATGGATGCAGGATGGATGGGTGGGTGGATGCATGAATGAATGATGGATGCAGGATGGATGCAGAATTGATGGGTGGATGGATGGGTGGATGCATGAATGAATGATGGATGGCGGATGGATGGGTGGATGCATGAATGAATGATGGATGCAGGTTGGATGGATGGGTGGATGCATGAATGAATGATGGCTGCAGGATGGATGGGTGGATGGATGGGTGCATGAATGAATGATGGATGCAGGAAGGATGGGTGGATGCATGAATGATGGATGCAGGATGGGTGGGTGGATGCATGGATGCAGGATGGGTGCATGGATGGATGGGTGCATGAATGAATGATGGATGCAGGATGGATAGGTGGATGCACGAATGAATGATGGATGCAGGATGGATGGGTGGATGCATGAAGGATGGATGCAGGATGGATGGGTGGATGGATGGGTCGATGCATGAATGATGGATGGGTGGATGAATGATGTATGGATGCAGGATGGGTGGGTGGATGGAGGAGTGGGTGGATGGATGGATGCATTAATGAATGATGGATGCAGGATGGATGGGTGGATGGATGGGTGGATGCATGAATGAATGATGGATGCAGGATGGATGCAGAATTGGTGGGTGGATGGATGGGTGGATGCATGAATGAATGATGGATGCAGGATGGGTGGATGGATGGGTGGATGCATGAATGAATGATGGATGCAGGATGGGTGGGTGGGTGGATGCATGAATGAATGAGGGATGCAGGATGGATGGGTGGATGCAATGAATGATGGATGCAGGATGGATGCAGGATGGATGGGTGGATGGATGGGTCGATGCATGAATGATCGATGGGTGGATGAATGAATGATGGATGCAGGATGGATGGGTGGATGCATGAATGATGGATGCAGGATGGATGGGTGGATGGATGGGTCGATGGATGGGTCGATGCATGAATGATGGATGGGTGGATGAATGATGTATGGATGCAGGATGGGTGGGTGGATGGGTGGATGGATGGGTGGGTGGATGGATGGATGCATGAATGAATGAATAATGGATGCAGGATGGATGGGTGGATGGATGCATGAATGAATGATGGATGCAGGATGGATGGGTGGGTGGATGCATGAATGAATGAGGGATGCAGGATGGATGCAGGATGGATGGGTGGATGCATGAATGATGGATGCAGGATGGATGGGTGGATCGATGGGTCGATGCATGAATGATGGATGGGTGGATGTATGGATGCAGGATGGGTGGGTGGATGGATGGATGCATGAATGAATGATGGATGAAGGATGGATGGGTGGATGCATGAATGATGGATGCAGGATGGATGGGTGGATGGATGGGTCGATGGATGGGTGGATGAATGATGTATGGATGCAGGATGGGTGGGTGGATGGGTGGGTGGATGGATGAATGCATGAATGAATGAATGATGGATGCAGGATGGATGGGTGGATGGATGGGTGGATGCATGAATGAATGATGGATGCAGGATGGATGCAGAATTGATGGATGGGTGGATGGATGGGTGGATGCATGATCCAGTCATAAGAAGCTAAAATACAGCTATTGAAAATTAGGTATCGAAAACATCAGAAGGAAAGCTATTACCTTGAAATAAATGCTTTTAATGCTTTTAAATATTTATTTTTCCGAACGTATTGCATTTTTTAAACATAGTTGAAGACAATGATACTTCTAAATATGTCTTGTCATCACAAGTGCAACCTTATACATCACGTTGTGACAGTCATTTTGTCTTTTTTTTCTTCTTTAATTTACATTAAAGATGTTGATGCCCACCTTAGAGCGGCAAGTTAAAAAAAAGGTGCACAGGAGCACATTTTAAGGATGGAGTGACCCGGTTGTAAATTGTGGTGTACAGTACCTCCTGAAAAGTTTAATAAAATAAATAAATGAATGCGATAGTCACACATTACGTATTCAAGGAGTCACAGCAATAAGCAGGGAGGGGCAGAGTGCACCAAAGGAGGAAGGTTATAAAAAGAGAAAGCACTACTTACTCTTTTTATGTAACTTGTGTAATTACTGCTATTGTATTACTTTCCTTTTCCCGCTCGATGCTCGATATTGCATTTATGTCCTCCCTTCCATCCTATTGTAAAGCGCTCTATTATCCTTCTGGATCATGTTTGCGCTATATAAAACTTTTTAAACTTGCTGCATTGAACAATTGTGCAGCACGCCCCAGTGCGCTGTACCCGCTCCTCCGCTACTTTATAATGAGTCAAAACTTCCACTAGACAAAAATCAGATCTCTCTGCAGATGGTCCATCAAATATTTGCAAGTACCCATGGTCTATTGTAAATGTGATTACATGCAAATGTGTGTGAATGGGACACATATCTGTTAAAACATTGACATGGCAAAAGGTAAAGAAAATGCAGGAGAGTGGCTGGATTGTGTGGGTAGCTGCAGATAGGTTTAGCCTAATGGGTGCTAATAATGAAGCACAGGGGCACGTGGTTATTTGTCTAAACTGGAATCCCAGGTAACTATCTGTTCGTTTTTCCTAATGGAGTATCTGGGCAATCCCATTCATTGTTTGTAACTCTTAGAGCCTTTGCTAACCATCTTGTCTTCAATTGCAGGTTTGCAGTCTGTAAGGTATTTGGATTTGAATGGTCAGGCGTGAGTACCCACAAAGACAAGGTAATTCTGTGTATGTTCCACATTGGATTTTGGGGGTGCTGGGTAAATAGATTCACAATATGCACCCCTTTTCTTTTGCAGGTTTGTGAGACCGTGCTACAAATACAGTTGTACAGGCAGACGGGAGTACAGGCAGAACAAACAGGTAATTGTTTGGTTTAGTTAAACTGTGGTGCATCTTGTGTTCTTGTGTATTGTAGTATAACAACATGCCTTACCCATGTTTTCTTCTGCTCTAGGATTCGCAGACAGTACTCCACACATTTGAACGGGGATACGCGAGTACAAGCAGAGCAGGTACTTGTTTGGTAGAGTTAAACTGTGGTCCATCTTTTACATTGTAATATAACAACATACCTTACCCATGTTTTCTTCTGTTGTAGGTTTCGCAGACCGTACCCCACACATTTGAACGGGAATACGTGAGTACAGGCAGAGCAGGTAATTGTTGGGTAGAGTTCCTTTATGGTGCACATGGTATATTGCTGTATCACAAATTCACAATGTGCTATAACAATCTTTACTTCTATTGCAGGCTCCACGGACAGTGCATCACTTAAGTTGGAAAGGGCAAGGCAGTGGACAGAAATCCAGGTAATTACACTCTACGTTTTGCCGGCAATGCCTCTGTATTATGTGACAGATTGCAATCATGAGCATAGGCATCAACTTTAGCTGTGTTCCTTTATTTTGCAGGCTTTGTGGCATAGCAGGCTAAACCCAGTTATCACAAATATGTTCAAGCGCAAAGCTGTACCTTCTACAGAGTGTGATGCTTCACCACAAAGGAAGAAATGTTGCCTTGTATTCAAGGAAGAGTGGATGAAAGAAATTGTGGAGGCTGAGACACAGAAATTACGAAGCAAGGTTCGCGTGCAACTTGGGGAACTATTTCAATACAGTCCAGACGTGGGCTTGATTTGCAAAGCATGTGCCGAAGCCAAGATTGTTGGGGACTTTTCTACAGGGAAGAAATGGAGTGATGGCTAGAAACTGGATTACCTGAAACGCCATCTAATTAGCAAAGTTCACGAGTCTGCCATGGTGATATTGAGAAACAGAAGTGCTGCTGCCAGGTTTGGTTTTGGAGTGCGGGCAATGCTGACAGAAACTGCCACTGACAAAGCAAATAGAATGGAAGTAGTTGAACGACAAAGATCCCTGCCTGAGGAGATAAAGATTCTCATCAACAATGTGTTGCTGGCAGTGAAGATGAATACTTCAATGTTATCTGTACAAGACATCCATGACCACCTAGCTTTGTATGTGAAGATACCAGACAGCTGGAGGAGCAAGAACTATGCCTTTGAGTTCCTTGAGGCCATCAATAGCGTGATACACTGTGAAGCTATGGCAGAACTTCGTAACGCTTTGTATCACACATTGATAATTGATGAGAGCACAGATATTTCTGTTACAAAAATGCTCATCCTGTACTTCAAGTTCCGACCTGTAACCTCAACAGAGCACAAAACACTGTTTGGCGGCATAGTGAAGCTGACTAGTTGTAATGCTGAGGCTATCACTACTGCTGTGAAGGAATTCTATACTGCCAATGAACTGGACCTCATGAAAATGGTCATGTTCACATCCGATGGTGCGTCTGTGATGCTGGGTAAAAATAACGGTGTTGCTACTCGCCTTAAACAATCCATTCCCCATCTAGTTGAGCAGCATTGTGTCGCTCACCGAGAAGATTTGGGAGTTGATGATGCCTGGAAGAGGGTTCCAATGATTAAAGAGATGGAGACATTATTGAGGACTGTCTACACTGTGTTCTCCAGATCTCCTGCAAGGAAGTCCAAGCTGGATGAAATGGCATCAGTCACTGATTGTGAAGTGGTCTCTTTTCGACCATTGAATGAAGTCCGGTGGCTTTCAAGGCATTTTGCAGTTGGTGCACTCATTCGGAATTATGAGGCTGTTCTTAAGTACTTTGAGCATGAAAAAGTTGAAGAGAATGATCCAGTTGCTAAATATTGTTACAAAAAGCTATCTGACTCAAACTACCGTATTTCCCTTGCAGTACTTAATGACATTCTGAGTGAATTTGCAGCTTTGTGCAAACTGTTCCAAAAAAGTTCTTTGACTACTGTTGAAGCTGTACAGTATGCAAGAGCAAAGATTGGCCAAATTAAGGAACAATATTTGGGGGACACTGTCTTTTGGAGCAGCAATGTAAGAGATTTGATTGTGTTGTACAAGGAAAGGCAAGAGTTTGACAGTGGACCTATTTTGTCCTTTGTTTCCCTTCTTTGTGAGCACATGCAAAAAAGGTTCCCAGAAGATGAACTGAAAGAATGGGCAAGTTTTGAAATGCAGGCAATGGCAACACAATCACATTTTGATTTTGGGACTGAGAATATACAAAGACTTGTTGAAAAGTATAAAAATGTCTTGGTCCTGGGTGATTGTGAAACACCAGAAGATGTTGTTCGGCAATACAGAGATTATAAATATGTGGTGGCAGAACATGTAAAGGGTGGGTTATTTACCACCTTTCGAGACCTGGTGAATTTCACTGTACGCAATGCTGCTCAGTATAGTGTTGTGTCTCAGCTTGTTGATGTCTGCGCAACGTTTCAAGCATCTAGTGCAGATTGTGAACGAGGATTCAGCCTCATGAATACTATCAAGAGTAAATTGAGGAATAGACTAGAGCAGAAGCATTTGGATATGCTGATGAGGACAAAGGCCTACCTCCTGAATGGGAAAGTTGACCTTGATAGAGTTTATCAGCACTGGAAAAATGGCAAGGATCGCCGTGAGAAGCAACCCTGTCACCCATCTAGTGATGCCACTTGACATGTCTGAACGGCTCTCTCCCACAGTCCATGTTTGCCTGGATGTCTACGTTTTACAAACTATCTCTGGTGGGATAGGCCAACATTACTCAGCAGCTCTCACATGAAATTGTAAATATGTTATATAATTTTGCAACTTATTGTGTACATGTGATATTGTATAGGCTCTCAATATTTCCCCACCCAATGAACAGTGCTCCAGTTAAGAATATTTAGTAAAATCTAATGATGGTACCACCACTGGAGTCTTGTGCTTTTCTAAACCTGAAGTGTACTTGTCTGTGTAACTAATTCATGTAATGGTGTGTTTATCCAATTTGCAAACTGACCTTAAGATCCTTAACGTGGCACTGTATGTGTGAAAATGCACCATCTTTTAACTTTTTAAAGTAAATATTTAGAGTGATATTTGGCACGGCACACGCGCGTTGTCTGGTTCCTGGCGCACATAGCCATGGTTGCAGCGCACAGAGACCCTCCACTACCGCACACAGAGGAAAAAAATTAGAGGGAACATTGGTAGTGAGTACACTATAATGTATACGAAAGGCTCACTATGGGAAGGGTGGTGCCTTAGATTGATGGATGTCTTGGCCCGCCCCCTTACCAGCTGCCTCATTCATAAGTTGGGGTGAATAACTGGTCTGCCTGACACCCACAATGCACCGGACTGGAGTATTATGGCTTTTCTTGTTACTTTGTGATGTTGCGGTAACCCCTTGTTTGCTTGTGGGAATAACCACAGATGTGAGACATGAGTCCAGGAAATGACAGAGCGCTGTGAACTCACCGACATCTGCCCAGCCTGGAGAGGACACTCCACTGCCTTCTCTGCATCCACCAGGTGCCGCGGAATCTCCTGATTGGTTGACAGCATATTCCCCGGGGTCATCGCTGCACGGTGCTCCAGGACACCTTGTTTGTGACTTCCTGCAAAAGAAAGGGGGGTTGGAGTGAGGGGGGCACTGATTCCTGGCCTGGGTACTCACCCAGACCCCGCCTCTGTCTACAAGGAGGTGTAAGTCATAGGCCACACCCACAATAATTATACACACACTTACCTATAATTATCATGTGTGGTAAAATCATTTGTGTGGGAAAAAATGTGTTTGGTAAAGGCATGTGTGGAAAGACTGCGTGGTAAAGTCATGCATGGTAAAGGCATCTGCATGGTAAAGGCATGTGTGGTAAAGGCATGTGTGGTAAAGGCATGTGTGGTAAAGGCATGTGTGGAAAGACTGCGTGGTAAAGTCATGCATGGTAAAGGCATGTGTGGGAAAGGCATCTGGTGGTAAAGGCATCTGGTGGTAAAGGCATGTGCGGTAAAAACTTCTGTGTGGTAAAGGCATGTGTGGTAAAGGCTTCTGTGTAGTAAAGGCATCTACATGGTAAAGGCATGTGTGGAACAGGCATGTGTGGAACAGGCATCTGTGTGGTAAAGGCATTCGTGGGAAAGGCATGAGTGGTAAAGGCATGTGTGGTAAAGGCATTCGTGGGAAAGGCATGAGTGGTAAAGGCATCTGCGTGGTAAAGGCATGCATGGGAAAGGCTTCTGCATGGTAAATGCATGAGAGGTAAAGGCATCTGCATGGATAAGACGAATGATAAAGGCATGTGTGTGGAAAAGGCATACATGGAAAAGACTGTGTGGTAAAGGCATGCGTGGAAAAGACGCGTGGTAAAGGCATCTGCGTGGAAAAGACGCGTGGTAAAAGCATGCATGGAAAAGACACGTGGTAAAGGCATGCATGGAAAAGACACGTGGTAAAGGCATGCATGGAAAAGACGCGTTGTAAAAGCATGCATGGAAAGGACACGTGGTAAAGGCATGCATGGAAAAGACACGTGGTAAAGGCATGCATGGAAAAGACGCGTGGTAAAGGCACCTGCGAGGAAAAGACACGTGGTAAAGGCATGCATGAACAGAGTGTGTGGTGAAGGATGTTTCCCATCTAACAGAGGACCACGGCAGCTGAGTAAATATAGAGCCATCTCTGAACACTAGAACCCCCCGTGAGGACACCGGGGAGCTTTGAACGAGGCCTCGACCAGCCCCCACGAGTCCAGCCTCAGACACTAATCTGGGTGAAGACAAGAGGGTCACCGGTAGAGCCCTGTCTGACCAACCCTGTCCAATATCACTCTTTCAAAGCTGTGGTGCCCATGTTTACAGGCAAAGACATCTCCGCCTGTGGAAACCTATAGGGCGTCTCTCTGTTAGGACCCCATGTCCCCCGGCCCCAGCTCCCAGCTGTACAAACAAGCCCGGATCAGGGTTGGATGGGCTCTAAAAAAAAGATGGCCCGGGCGCCCTAAAGTAAAGTGGCCCACATTTGGGGGCCCTGATTCCTGGCCTGGGTACTTATCCAGACCCCGCCTCTGTCTACAAGGAGGTGTAAGTCGTAGGCCACACCCACAATAATTATACACACACTTACCTATAATTATCATGTGTGGTAAAATCATTTGTGTGGGAAAAAAATTGTTTGGTAAAGGCATGTGTGGAAAGACTGCGTGGTAAAGTCATGCATGGTAAAGGCATCTGCATGGTAAAGGCATGTGTGGTAAAGGCATCTGGTGGTAAAGGCATGAGCGGTAAAGGCATGAGTGGTAAAGGCATGAGCGGTAAAGGCATGAGCGGTAAAGGCATGAGTGGTAAAGGCATGTGTGGTAAAGGCATGAGTGGTAAAAACTTCTGTGTGGTAAAGGCTTCTGTGTAGTAAAGGCATCTACATGGTAAAGGCATGTGTGGAACAGGCATGTGTGGAACAGGCATCTGTGTGGTAAAGGCATGTGTGGTAAAGGCATGTGTGGTAAAGGCATGAGTGGTAAAGGCATCTGAATTGGATAAGACGAATGATAAAGGCATGTGTGTGGAAAAGGCATACATGGAAAAGACTGTGTGGTAAAGGCATGCGTGGTAAAGGGACCTGCGTGGAAAAGACGCGTGGTAACGGCATGCATGGAAAGGACACGTGGTAAAGGCATGCATGGAAAAGACACGTGGTAAATGCATGCATGGAAAAGACACGTGGTAAAGGCATGCATGGAAAAGACACGTGGTAAAAGCATGCATGGAAAAGACACGTGGTAAAGGCATGCATGGAAAGGACACGTGGTAAAAGCATGCATGGAAAAGACACGTGGTAAAGGCATGCATGGAAAGGACACGTGGTAAAGGCATGCATGGAAAGGACACGTGGTAAAGGCATGCATGGAAAAGACACGTGGTAAAGGCATGCATGGAAAAGACACGTGGTAAAGGCATGCATGAACAGAGTGTGTGGTGAAGGATGTTTCCCATCTAACAGAGGACCACGGCAGCTGAGTAAATATAGAGCCATCTCTGAACACTAGAACCCCCCGTGAGGACACCGGGGAGCTTCCAACGAGGCCTCGACCAGCCCCCACGAGTCCAGCCTCAGACACTAATCTGGGTGAAGACAAGAGGGTCACCGGTAGAGCCCTGTCTGACCAACCCTGTCCAATATCACTCTTTCAAAGCTGTGGTGCCCATGTTTACAGGCAAAGACATCTCCGCCTGTGGAAACCTATAGGGCGTCTCTCTGTTAGGACCCCATGTCCCCCGGCCCCAGCTCCCAGCTGTACAAACAAGCCCGGATCAGGGTTGGATGGGTTCTAAAAAAAAGTTGGCCCGGGCGCCCTAAAGTAAAGTGGCCCACATTTGCAAATTGGGTCTTTTTTTAAAACACTGCATCAGAATGTTAAGTGCTATAAAAAAGAAGATGGGTGCTTCTATAAAAAAAACAACGTGTTTTCTTAACTTCACTAAAGTAAAAAAAAATGCAAATGTTGCCAGGACTCTGTGTTGATGGATTAGTTCAGACTGAGAACCACATCTGAATGCAAGTGCGGCCACTTCTTCTCAGCCCCTCTGCCCCGACCTTTACCCGAGTGCCCCCTTACCAATCCGAGCCTGGCACGGATCCCTCTGATAACACAAGGGCGCGCGCGCAGAGCAGCATGGAATTGCTCCATCCAGAGATATAGGTGTGGCCCTCGTGGTGCTGAGGGCGCCAGGACCCGCGGGTGGAGCCCGAGTTCTATCTCCAGACTTTCTGTATTAGGACAACACCCCTGTCAGGACAGCAGTGGGCTCCGATAGAGACGCAGACAATTTGTCAACACCACTGAGGACTTGCTTCGATATAAGCCTGCTGCACACCCTGCTTGTCTGGACTCGGACTCATTGTGAATGAATGCACCATCTTCCACTCTGTATAACTCTCTCCCACGTCCCTATGTCACGACAAAGAGGCTCCCTGTTAACAGATGGCCTACCTCCCATGCTGTATAGCGCTGTCCCAGATCCCTATGTCGCGATACGGGGCTCAATGGTAAAGAGATGGCCTCTCTATCTATCTCCAGTGCTGTTAGCCCTGTCCCAGATTCCTAGGTGATTACATTGAGGCTCACTGGTAGAGTATTAGCCCATCCCCCAATCTCAGCCAGTCAGTGTTAAAGCTCCAGGCTGTTGTGATGCTGCATTGACTATAGAATTGTATCCATACCTGGAATAACCTGCAGGACACCATTCTCTGCGTCTACGTCATCCAGGGCAAGCCACACTGAGGCCACCGGGCCCCCCTCGAAGCCCCAATACCTGGAAGTAAAAGGAGGAGGACGCTGTCAGCCAAACATCCGCAAACCCCAGGGCATGATGGCACATGAGGGCACAGGATGACACATGATGGCACAGGATAGCACACGAGGTCACGGGATGACACATGATGGCACAGGCTGGCACCTGAGGGCACAGGATAGAACACGAGGACACAGGATGACACATGAGGGCACAGGATGACACATGAGGGCACAGGATGGCACATGATGGCACATGAAGGTATAGGATGGCACATGATGATACAGAATAACACATGAGAGCACAGTATGGCACATGAGGGCGCGGGATGGCACAGAATGGCACAAGAGGGTACAGGATAGCACACGAGGGCAGAGGGTGGCACATGAGGGCACAGGATGGCACATGAGGGCACGGGATGACACATGAGGGCACAGGATGGCACATGATGATACAGAATAACACATGAGAGCACAGTATGGCACATGAGGGCACAGGATGGCACAGTGTGTCTGGTAGTGCAGCCAGCCCCATGCCCTCTTGTACTAGCCTAGACGAAAGATGTTGTAATCTACCCTGTGTGTGCCCCTGCCAACCCGCCCCTGTATTAAACACCCTGTGATACCCCGAGGGCGCCCGTTAATCGCACCGCGCCAGGCTCAGGTGGCAGGAATGTCATCCTTTGGCATTACCCTTGAAGTTCAGACAGACACCTCACACCAGCAGGGCCCTCCCCCCCCCCCCCCCCCCCCCCATCCTGGAGCCAGGACCCCGCAGTCTGACTTACTTGATGTCCTGGTGCCAGGCCACGTAGGGGGCGCTGTTCCCTCGGTGGGGCACGTCGGAGGCCGGGTATTTACAGATGAACCTGGAGTCCAGCAGGATCACGTGGGGTCCCAGCACGGCGGTGATGGCCCGGAGGGCGTGCGGGTGGGTGGCGAGGCCCAGCACCCACGGCAGGCGCAGGTGGGCGTTGTGCAGGCTGTACTGGGTGTGCTCCTTCCCTGCGGGGCGAGGAAGCAAAAGACACACAGATGATGGGCGGAACGCAGAGCAAATCAAACATTCACCCCCCAGACAAGAGATCTGAGTCAAATCCATCGTTCTTTTGCTCACCTTGCCACCCCAGTTTATACCCAGCCTGCAGGGGGCACAAGGAGGGGGGCTTAGTCTCTGCACCGAGAAGCCTCTAAACCGAGGGGCTTATATATGGGAATGGTGGCACGGAGCAGCACAGCAAAAAAAATCCCTGCGCTGCCCTACGCCACTGGGAAAGGGCAGGAGTGCGCCATATTCATCCAATAATGTGCATTCCTTTCCTTTCTCCTGCACTGGCGCCGTTTCTGCAGCCTGACGCCAACGCGGCACCCTTGAGCCTGTGTTACATAAACACTCCGTAGAGTCTTTTTCCTGTTTCTAGGTGTCCAGCAGAAAGAAGCGCACATGGAAAGAGGAAAAACAAGAAGAAATAAACACAGCCTCACCTGGGGAGGCGTAGCATTTTGACGCATTCCCAGATTTACAAGTCCTTGTAAATCTGGGAATGCGTAAAAACCAATGAACCACGCAACGCCCATGCAACGCCTTCTGGGCGCAGAGTAATGCAACGTAGCGATTGGTGCGGCGTTGCCGTACTCCATATTTGTGAAGCCACTCGACGCAAAGTGGCTTTGCGTGACTTCATGAATTTGGCTTGGGGCTTTGCCACGTGCATGTACCTCTTAGCAAGGTGCAAGCATGACGCAAGGTGCTCAGAAACAAGCCACGAGAGATAAGGCTGCCCTCCCTGAACTTACCAAACTCCTCCTCCAGCGCCTCGAAGGCCCTCCTGGTGCCCTCCAGCTCCTCCGGGTCCAGCACTGGCACCGCCGTCAGGAAGCCCCGGGCCTCATAAAGGGTCTTCACGTGCTGAGGGTCCGCCTTCATGACGAGGGCGAGGACTGGGACTCGCTTCTTGTGCCAGGGATGGGGTCTGCCGTCTGCCTCCTGAGAGCTGAGCCCCAGATGTGGATATGTTCCTGCCGGAGCTCCAGATGTTGTCCTTCACCTCCAGCGGTGCTGATGCTGCAGGCGTGATCTTCTGGCAGGTGCTCCAGATGTGGACCTGTGGATCCCAAGGTGCTGGAGATTGTGTACCCTGGTATTCAAGAGCTCCAGATGTGAGTGCTCCCTCCTGCCCCTTGCAGTGCTGGAGCTCCAGATGTTGCTGGGGGTCACTGCCGCTGGTGTCCACCCTCGTCTGCTGTCTTGTTTTCGTCTGTCAGATCCCTTCTGACAGTGGTGAGTTTTTGGATACCGAGGCAGTAGCCTCATTACTCCACAATCGTTTTGAATTTTTTAGTCGCTGTTTAGATTGTCTTATTGATGTGTGACGCTTTGTCACAGTTGAGGTTGCATCACATGGTCATCTCAGTGATGGGCCGCGGGTAGCGGTCGATTGAGTATGCAGAATTGTCAGCATGTTTCCTCAGGGGGTCTTGTCTTTGTCCATCAAGTTCCTTCTGATAGTGTTGAGTTTTGGTTGCTTGCCGAGGCTATCATGCCATCTGGCAGCGGTGGGTTTTGTGTACCTGCCGGCGTTTGCCTTCAAGCAGTGCTGAGTTTTTGGATGCTGCGTTTCTGTTTCAGTTTCGCAAGGTTAGCGCTTCAATGGGACGCGGGTAGCGGTCAAATGGGTTCGTAGAGATGTCTGCGAGTTTCCTGATCAGTGGGTTTTCTTTTTGATCTAATCCTGTGTAGAATTTCCTGTTGAGTTTGAGGAGATGGTCGTCCAGCATCTCAATCCCTAAGTCTCTGTGGAGGTCTGCTGTTCGTGTGAACATAGGTGCACCTGCTGCAATCCGTAAGGCCTTGTTCTGTACTTTCTGTAGGACCATCCGAAGCTGTGGGCGGCAGCCACTCCAAACTGGTGAAGCGTATGTCCACCCTCCTCTGCCTCGGCATCTTATATAGAGCCGCTCAGACCCGCCCCCGCCCCTCTCCTCCGCCCCGGGCCGGGTCTGCACTCCCATGATGTCACCACAGCCTTGGGCTGCTTTCGCTTTCTCACTTTAATCCCAGCTCATGACACCGCGGCCACTGACATTGTGTAACCCTTGGCATGTCAGCAGCGGAGGAGGCATAGGAGAGAAACTGCAGACGCCAGCAAGGACGTTTCCTGGTGGTCCGTCCAAGGGGGCTGCAACAATGGGTTTCACAAGGGAGTCGTACAGTGATGCCCCCAAATAAAGGGACTTTGAGGTGTGTATGTATAAATAAACAGTCCTTATTTACACTGAAGCCGGTATCGGGGTGTTACCGGTCCGAGGGGCTCCCGAGCGCTAAAGCTGTGTCTAGGCCAGACCTGAAAACAACAGGTCAGTAACGGCAGTAGTGAAAGGCGGGAAAGTACATCTGACCTCATGGGAACTGACGTCAATTCTTCTTCAAAATACAAGAAGACGAGGAAGTGACGTCCCAAAGCTTTGCCACAATTTCATGAGGAGAGCTGAAGCCATGACGTGAAAGGGGTATACCGACCCTAGGATAAGTGCAGCGCCCACACCCCAAATACAGCCGTCAGACACCAGGCGCAGACACCACAGCTGACAGGCCAGATACAGACATCACACACGAGATGTAGAGCCTCATATGTGGGATACACTCGTCATAGGCTACATAAGTGCATGCACAGAATACATTCTTCGTATCAAGGATACTGCCTTTATACAAGGAATACAGCCATCATACCGACCAACAGCCGTAATACAGCAAGCATGTCCGGATACACCATGGCAGCCACTGGAAATCTGATGCTGCCCCCTGACATATGATGGAGGCCTCATATGCCAAATACAGCCACCAGACACAAGATACAAGCAACATAAATCAGATACAGCAATTATACTCTTGGTACAGCCATTAAATACCAGATACAGCCACCAAACTCAAAACACAGCTATCATACGCAGCATACAGCCATCATACACAGCATACAGCCATGCTACACAGGATACAGCCACCAAGCCCTTCTAAACTCTTCCCTTTGACTCGTCCCCTCCACATTCCTTTTTACTCATCCCAAGCCTCCCACTGCTGCTATGAGCTAAAAAACAAAAGTCTAAATCCTTCACTCTTCTATCCCTCCACCATCCTTTTCAATCAAAATGACAGACTAACATGTCCACTTCTCAAATTTCATATTTCACTATACTAATTCACCCCTAATCCTTTATGGGATCCAGAGCAGCGTGCTACTCGCCGAAAAAGGGCTTCAACACCTCATCAGGACTAGCAAGCGCTATATAACCGCAAACCTTTTTCCCTCTTCTATCCCTCCGCTACCCTTCTCTATTCAAAAACTATATAACATATTCACCACTCAAATTACTTTCATATTTCACTATACTAATTCACCACTAATCCTTTATGGGTTCTGGAGTAGCGTGCTACTCGCCGAAAAAATGCTTCAACACCCCATCAGGGGTTACAAGACCTATATCAATGCAAACCTTTTTCCTTTTCTATCTCTCCACTACCTTTCTCAATCCAAATAACTGACTAACCTATCCACCACTCAAATTACTTTCATATTTCACTATACTAATTCACCACTAATCCTTATGGGTTCCGGAGTAGCATGCTACTCGGCAAAAAAGTGCTTCCGCAGCCCATCTGGGGTAACAAGCGCTAAATAAATGCAAGCCTTTTTCCCTCTTCTATCCCTCTGCTATCCTGCTCAATCCAAATAACTGACTAATATCCGCTACTCCAATTACTTTCATATTTCACTGTATAACAATTGATAAACACTTGATACTCTGAGATCCTTACGGATGACTCCCGTGTGACGAAGCAATGGAAATACCTACATTACATCGATTGTTTTCTACTTACCTGCCTTGAAAAAGTCAAGATCGTCGAAACACGTGTTGGCTGAATTCTTTCTGGAGGCGGTGTTTGTTTCTGAAATAAACCAAATTCAAATAAAAGAGGACTTTGTATATTGGTGAAGCGGATCCATATCTGGACTTACCAATGTCACTTGAGTGAAAAGAAAAAAGTTATTTTTCAGTAACTGAATTGTATAATTCGTGATTTTTTAATGTACTGATACGTGAATAATTGAAACCTATAAGAAGGATATCGTGTATCATATTCTATATACCATTAGCCACTACTGTGTTGGGTAGTGTGACTTTCTGGGAGAGTGCCTTTGATAGTTCCTTTACGCTGTATCTTTAGGGTAGAAGGTTGGCTTCAGAATTTTGATCGTCCTATAAAATTGAACTTAATGATTTTTTTTTAATTCAATTCAGTCCTTTGTACAAAGTGAATCCAGACTATCTTCGACTCAGTAGGCGTAACTCTACTCATGACAATACTCAGTGGGCATTATTCGACACATGGCAGGTCTCAGTGGGCATCATTCTACACATGGCATTTCTCAGTAGGAATCATTCTACACATGGCATTTCCTATGAAATGAGAAAAAGGAAGTAAAACTGTTTCTCCTCCTTATGCCTCTCTTGAAGGTGTATCTTTTTGGCGCATTTCCATGTTTACCAGTTCTGGTAAGTCTAGTAATCATTCAAGATCCATGGAGAAGCGTGGGAACCCCCTGCAACGCCCATGGAATGCCTTCCTGGAGCACAGTAAGGCAATCAGGGGCGTAGCTTCAGGGGGGGGTTTGGGGTGTTACACCCCGCTAATAACGGTATCTCTAGTAAATAGTAGGGGAGGTGCTTTCAGTCGGGTGTGGTGAGGTGTCTGTCGGATTTCACCTGGGGTTTGTACCTGCACACACAGACTAAAACATACACACTCTCTCGCTCTGCTCTGTTTTCAAAGTTTAGAATGTTGGTTATTTTACACATATTGGGGCTTATTAACAAGCCCCTCGCGCCGCCGGTGCTCCACTTTTTCCCAGATTAAAAGTGACGTTCCGGTGGCGCACTGGGCTTGTAAATACGGCCCCTTGAGTTTAATAAATCCTAACAACCCACACTGCTCTCCCTTTCAACTGCCCCTTAAACGCTCTCATGCCCTGCTTCTCATGTGAATTTTACCATGACATGCCAGAGGGATTGTTTTGCAAATCTGAAGCCCCCTTATTTAGAGCGTGTCCTCCGCTCCTAAAAATGCCCCATAATCGTCAAGCATGCGGTGAATTCGACTTCTCGGTTTCCTTTTCTGCTGTTTTTAAATCTTTCTTCCGCATTCGCCCTTCTCTTGACCAAGAGGAAAGCAGCGCCGTCAGCTGCCCGGGGCTCGTGGGAGCAGCTGCGGCGCGGGGATCTTTTGATGTTACAACAGCAGCGCCTCGAGGGCTCTTCCTGGTCACTCTGGGCGCTGGGAAGCAATGAAACCAACCATATCTTTCCATCTCCCCAAAAACCCTACAGAGTGCTGTCACTCGACTTTTGGTGTCTTCCTGGCAGGTGGGCAACTAGATCCAAATTTCGGGGGGGGGGGGGGGGGGGGGGGGGAGGGCGTGGTGAACAGATTTCGGGGGGGGGCTACTTCTTCCAACCAAGGACAAAGTGGTTGTGAGATGGGATGACCACACAACAAAAGCCTCATTTACAACTAAACGGTCTTTTAGAGACCTGTTAAGTACTCGGGTGCGGCTGCAATTACATGCTCGCCAGCCCGCGAAGCTGTGTCAGACCGGGCTGACAGGCACGACGGGGGGGGCTGAAGCCAATGGGTGTTGCGCGCCTGCTTCCTGCTCACTCTGGGCGCTGGGAAGCAATAAGACCAACCATATCTTTCCATCTCCCCAAAAACCCTCACTCGACAAAAAACTGCAAGGGCCCCATTTCCTCTTTGAGGCTTTCATGAATGCCACTGATATAAAGAGGAACCCCGTATGTAACGCAGGTTGGATGTGTAGGCAGCACAAGAATGAAGACACCTTTATTTGGAGCTTTATATAGCGCCAACTTGTCTCCTTGGCTCTATAGCTTTGTGGCAATCAGACCACAAGATTTGGCCCCCAGACACTATTCCATTGAAGGGATACTGACCGCCAGTGTGTATTGGAATAGAAAGCAGGGCAGACCATAGATAAGGCGGCTGCCAGAGCACGTGACAAGAGGAGCGGGTGCAGGTGTGACAAGGAGTCCTGGCTAGCACAGTTACTGTGGCACGTACACCCTGCACAAAGAGATACACTTCTTTGCCAGGTTTTTTTGGGTAAATTTAAGGTATAATGCGCACTCAAAGCAGGTACCAGAATTCTTTGTTTCTACAGGGTGGGGATGAGGGCAGATCGCAGTCACCCCCGGGTGTAGAGTTGTGGGGAATACGGGAAAGTTTTTCATGGGGCTGACTTTGATCTTGACAGGCTCAGCAGAGAGCACACAGCCTACTTCATGTCATGCTCAGACCACAGGGGGGAAGAGATTGTGATGCAGCAAGTTGGGCAGGGAATGCACGAGCCTTGGCCTCATCCCCTTCACATGCACTATCCCCCTTTAGGGCAGCTGAAGCAACGCTTTCGTTTTCTCTGGGCACATTCACACAGACCCTACAAAAGTACAGAGATGCAGTACATTCCAACCTACATAGTAAACCCCTCCCTGGGAGGTTCACAGGTGAGAGCAATGAATGCTGGCAAGAAAAGGGACCCATAGAAACAGGCGCAGGGGAAGGCCAGCTGCACCAATTCTTGTACCCAGGGAGGTAATGAGGGGCGTTCAGGGGAGTCGCGTGCAGGCAGCTATCACCAGTAGTAGTAAGGCTTGAGGGTGAATCTGTTAATGACACTTCTGATGTAAGGCCCCCACACACAGCCATCTGCTCCTCTCTGCCTCTCCTGAAAGGCGGGGACTCATGTTATGAGCTCTGAGTAAACTCAGGGGGGCAGATTTACAAACCCCTTGCGACACCTTTACGCCACCATTGCGTCACTTTGGTGATGCCGCGGCGACGTAAACAATGCGCCACCATGCAACATATTTACAACGTGACGCATCTAGTGAGATGCGTCACGTTGTAAAGGAAGCCCTGTAAAAGTGATGCCGTGAAATTTACAAGATATCACGGAGTCACTTTTACGTCCTTGCTGCATCAAAACCTTATGCCTGTAGCAGGCGTAAGGAGTGACGCAGCACAGCAAGTATACAGCACCCGAGCAGTGCTGGAGTTGTGTCGCATTTGTGAAACAACTCCAGCACTGCGTCACCTTTACGCCGGCAGATGCATCACGCATCTCTCTGTCCTTGCGCCACGGTGTGCAACATTGTAAATGCGGCGCATCCATGGTGGCGGAAGAGGCTTCAACTGTCACTCAAAATAACTGGTGCATCCCTGCTGATGCAGGGATGCACCAGTTGTTGTAAATCGCCCCAGCATGTTCAGATTGATCTTCTAAGTCCCGGGTAACACCAGGGAAGGGGGTTTCCAATGTCCAACCTGGGAACAGTTTTCAGCGGGTTTGTACCCACGTCGGCTGCCCACTTTCTGAGCTCGACTTGTACTTAAGATCCCTCAATCATTTCTTCAGATTGTTTAAGCACAGAGGCCAAAAGTACCTTCTTCTCCAAACTCCTTTTTATCCTCTTCGCTGGAGCACGTGACCCTTTCATTAATTTACCTCTACATGCTTTTTCCAACTTCACTTGAGAGTTTGCTGTGGTTTTTTAACTTTAGCTTTTTCTGTCCCCATTTCCTTATTGTACCCCATCTCTCAACCAGGTACAGGCTTGGGGCCTGCTGGCCTTGTGCCACTGCTCATCCCATTGACGGTTTGGAGTAGAAAGGTAATGGGGGCAAAGGTGGATCTAACACCTTGTTTATGATCTGTTCTCTCGTAGGGAGAAAGGTTTTTCAGATCTATACAATAAACCCAAGATTTACTGTTATTTGGGGCAATGCAATGCAGAAAGATGGCTCGCTGCATCAAACAGTAGGAATGTGCTATATTTACATATATATGGTACACTTCTGCTCTGGCGCACACAGTGCAGCCCACCGCCAACGCAGGCACACTTCGCCATCGTGCAAGGTTGTAAGCAGGATTGTTTTTGTGCAGGCAGGGGCATCGTCCCATACCAAAACTTTCCTCAGAGGCATTTTCCTCTTTCTGGGTGCTGCAGAAAGCAGCACATGTGGAAAAGGGAAATGACAAGAAGAAATAAATATATTTCTCCTTCTTACCCCTCCCCTGGGAGGCGTAGCATTTTGACGCATTCCCTGGTTTACTAGTGCTAGTTCATCTGTGAGTGCGCCAAAAATCATGGGTGGATGCTTGGGAACACCCACGCTCCACCCATGGAACGCCTTCTCAACGCAGAGTATAGTAAGGCAGCCACTGGCACTCCCTTGAACTAGTCCGGATTTACTACGCCGCGCAGGGCTACACAAGGTGGCTTTGCGTGGCTTAGTAAATCTCACTGAAGCCCTTGCGTTGCCTTGCGTAACAGAAAGACAACTCAAGGGCTCATGAATCTTTGCCTCGCTCCTTTGCATTTAGAAATCTCAGCTCTCAGCCTTTTGGGCTCACAGAGGTTCACAGGCAACTAGATCAGTGCATCCCTTTCATTGCCACTGGTTTCAGATACTCTTTTGCCCTCTGTCTGCACACCGTTCTAGAGTATGCAGGATAAATGGGGAGAGGGGTTGGTCTAACGGCTAAGGCGCTCGACCTCGGACCTGGGGATCTGGGTTCGAGTCTCGGTAACGACGCCAAAAAACCTCCTGTGATTCTGGGCAAATCACTTAATCTCCCCGTGCCTAAAATGAAAGTGTGTCTTCATGTAACGTAACTGGTGCTATGTAAAGCGCTAGGTTCGGGTCTAGTTCGTGCTATATAAAACTCTATAAAAGAAAATTTAAAAGAAAATGGTGTGAATACGTATAAAAAAATGTAAGGCAAGGCCGCACACCCCGGCCTTGGTGTCATGCTGTCTAATTAGTCAGAAACGGTTATAGCACAAATACATCCCCATTAGGGGCATATTTATCATTATATCATGCATCGCAAAATTCACCCTTTGCTGCGCTGAGTAATAGGGAAAGGGCATGAACGTGCCGCACTTAACGTTGTACAGCGCATCCTTCTTTTCCTGCACTGGCGTACAATGTGCTGCCTAGTGCCAACGCAGGCACCCTTGCACCATGGTGCAAGGGTGCCTACATTGTTAGCAGGATTGCTTTTGTGCAGTAAGGAACACTTTCCTGCACAAAAACAATCCATTGAGGCATTTTCCTCTATGTGTGTTGCAGAATAAAAAGAGGAAGCATCGAAGAGAAAGTAAGAAACATATTTCTCCTCTTTACGTCTCACCTGGGGAGTCGTAGCAGTTTTGGCACATTCCGGGTCTATCACTTATGGTAAATCTGGGAATCCATCAAAATCCATTATTTTTTAGTGGGAACACCCACTCTCCACCCATGAAAGGCTTTCCTGGGGTAGAGTAGAACAATGCCGCGACTTCGGCCGCATTGCATTTTTTTGGGTTCATCAAGCCACTCAGAGTGAGCTTGAGAAATCGCGCCTCAAGGTTTGCGTCGCTTTTGCACCCCATTGTTTGTTAGAAAAGTGATGCAATACTTTGATAAATATGGCCCTTAGATTCCATGCCAAGGCTCGTGTTCTGACAATTACTAGAACTTGAGGTCCTATACAACAGAAAAAAGAAATGAACCCATGCACAGGAGTAGAACTTGATATGATTAGCACATACTATAGTTTAAAGAGTGAAATCATGCCTATGTCTAAGTGCCAATGCAGAGACACTCGTCAGGAGGGCACAACACACAGAAGCAGCACAGCTGGTCATCCTCATGTCCAAACCAGTTCAATACTTCAACCAACAATCCATCCATCTTACCCTGTGTATGGGATTCTAGTACCTTACGGAGGAACACCCGATACGTGTACTTGTAGTCCAACACTCAGGAAAATCTGCTGAGTCAACAAGTATGTCAGCCCAATTCAGGGTTAAGATAAGGAAGGAATGACCCCTGGATCCTAAACGTGCCTTAAACTTACTTTGTCAAAGGGTGTTCTTAGCACACAAACTATTCACAGTGTGTGTCCTCTGAAAGTCATCCATTCAAGAGTGGACAGTCTGTTTAAAGGAAGAGGGGAGCAAGGCGTTCTCAATGCTGTTCAGTGGGACGCCATTTCCACGTGTGGTGTCACAAGGTGTTAAGTGATGATGTCAATCTGCGGTGGGTACCATATGTACTGGCCTGCTGTGCCATTTCTGTGAATAGGTGTTTGTGGAGACCACCCTTTGATGATGTAAGTTTTAGGACGCGTTTAACATCCAGTGGGCATTTGTTCCATATCTTTACGCTGACCTGGGCTTACATACTTGCTACCCCAGCTTATTCCAACCGACATCTCATTGACACCCTTCTTTTAGTGAACAAGAGCCAGTGGAGTGCATCCACGGGTCAAAGATGGCACAATATTAATCCCAAAAGGGCTACCAGAGATGAACAAGATGTGTGTATTGAATCATTTCTGACAGTGTTAGGACTTCATGCCTAAACCTTCAGGCCCGTATTTATCATAGTGTTGCATTGCCCTTGTGCCACGCGAGGAGGAGCAAGGACGAAGGAGCACCACAGTCAGATTTCTCAAGCCATGCAAGGCCTCCTTCTATGGCCCTGCCTGGCTTGATAAATCTGGAGTAACGCAACGCAGCACAAATTGCTGCGTTACTCTGCCCCAGGGAGCTGTTCCATGGATGGAGCGTGTGTGTTCCCATGCACCCACTTTCGTGTAGTTCCTATAATAATTATACAGGATCTGTGCGTTTGGACAGCATACACTGTAGGATTGGTGGCAGACTGCCTCTGAACACCCCCACCGGGTATGTTGGCCTCATGTACCAACTAGCTCACAGTGCCACTATAATCTCCTCTTATCAAGGAGAGAATAGTTCTTGGCAACCATCGAACATGACAACCCTGATCCCTCAGGACCGTGAAAACAATACACTACTTTTCGCTCAGTCACTCGTGCTTACTTAGTGTGTCTCTAGGATATACACAGAATAAACAGGCTGGGCATTTTCAATAAGTATTTATTGAAGTTATTATTCTCGTGTAGAATAGATGAGTTGCAATAACCGTTAGACAGTATAAGATATAAATGATTAGCAGTACTAAAAAAGAAAAGGGATGGTATAGCTCTATCATCTTACAATAATCATGAATACATACGAGTATTTAAAACACATGCTAAAGGATGAGTACTCCTACGATGTCTCCTTAACTAGATGTACCTAATTGTACCTAGCATGTCTGTAGGTGTTAAGCCAAGAATCCCTCTAGTATTTAGTCATCCCCAGTACCTGAAGTGAGAGACTTTGGGGCCCCGTCCTGGTCTCAAGTTGGACAAAGGATGTTAGATCACTGCGAGCTGGAGTGCCTGCATGCAGGCAGCTCAGCATCTCTGGTCAGTGTGTCAGCCGGGAAGTCTCGGTCTCCTCTGTTCTATCTTAGCAAGATGTGATGTATATATACCCATCGGTCTCCCCAGGGGTCCTACCTCGCTGTATTACCGTGTCGGCCTTAGGATGACATCGGGCATGAACTTTACACATAGATATTATACAGGAGATGGTCGTCCTGCTGTGTTTCCAAGAAACCTCATGCATAATGTATGAGATTTCGAACTAGGAAAAACCAGTGTTCTGAATGCAGTGTCGTATATAGGTAAAAGGCCAGTCCGTGTAAACTGTGACAAGTGTATGTAGGGAAAATATGGGTGAAGGGTAATGAAGTCACCTGGGCCTATAGTATGGTACCTGTTAGAAATGGGGATCTCTGGTTGGCTAAGGCTTGCGCCAAAGCCAGGCAGAGACCACCACTCTAGTTAGGGCAAGGGAGTTACACGCAAAGATAACCCCTGCTCGCTCCCTTGGTAGCTTGACACGGGCAGTCAGGCCTATCCCGGAGGCAATGTGTAAAGCATTTGTGCAACACACACACAACAGCAGCAACACACTAGGCGCACCACAAAAGGAACTCCACACACGGTTATATATAAAAATAGCCTTTGTATTACCATAAACACATTAGATCAATCACACAATGTACACTGTGCTAACTGGCACTACACAGTATCTACAGGGGATTATATACAACCAACAGGGCTACTGGGGCCACTGTCATAACCATCACAAATCACCAATTGTAAATGTAGCACAAATAATAAATGTAGCGCACAACCAGTAATTACTGGCGCAACAATGACCTCAGCATCATCAGAGTAGCATTAGAAATAAAACATATCCTGCATAAACCTTAGGGGCATGAATGCATTATGCATAAGCACCATAGCATCACATTAGGCCTCACAAGCGTAAACACCTTAGGCAACAGATTAGCATAAAAGCAGTGTGCCCCATTTTGGGGCACAACACACTGAACCTGGGCCCAGGTCAACTGGCCTCTCCAGGGGGCTCAAATGCCCGATGTCCAGAATGTCCGGGCTAGCTGCGCATGCAGCAAAAGCAAAAGATTAGGCTTAAACTTGGCAGCTGCCCACCACTTGCTGGGCAGCTGTGACAAATGAGCATGGGCACCAGCGTGCCCGCTGAACCCCTCTCTGGGACTCTGAAACTGGAGTGGCCCCAAGTATTGCAGCTGCCTGTGCTCTCACAGGGCAGCTGAAATTAGCAATTCTAACTCGGGCAACACTGTGCCCCTGACCCCTCACTGGGGCCGTAAGAATAATCAGGGGCACCATTGCAGCTGCCCGCTATGGCGGTGCAGCTGTGGCATGGAACAGCGCTCTGGGACCCGCTCTGGGGCTCTGATTATCAAGGTGCCTCTTCTCCCTAAGTCTAGTACGAGGGAAGAAGAAACTGTGTGTAGCATAAGTTTAGTATTCTTTTGCCAATAATCTATCCAAGATTTTTCTTAGGGTCTAATCGGCTCCGTACCTTGGTTCAGAATGAAGGCGGTCTGGTATCTCTCTGTCTCAGGACTCGATTTCCCAACACCCCGCAAGGGGAGCTTGGAAACACTGGAGCTGGATTTCTCAGCAAGAGAAAAGACTGCGTCTCTCTCTCAGTGCGTCAGCTGGAGGGTCGGCTTCCTTCGGCACTTGCTGTAGCGAGATGCGTTCGGCAAGTAGATAGTCGAACTGCTCCAAACCACCGTGTGTTTGCTAGGGCAAGTGTGGGCATATTTATACCTTGAAGGTGCCGAGTTTGACATAAAGGTGGACATAATAATGTCATCAGAGAGTCTCAGTTCTTTGAAAACTCCATGAGTTCTTAGACAAATCAATATTCAAGCAAGGGGAAGTCCCTAACTGCTGAAGTCCAGTTTTCCAAGAAATCATTGGGGATTTTCGGAACTAGTGGAAGTAGCCATGCCGTATTTGGACTGCATGGGTTTTGTCTAAATATGGTTATGATTTCTATGCCTATATAAGGACAAGGTGATTTATACCCATATAAGGGCATGAATCGGGAAAATTACACTAGGGTCCTAAATCTGAGGTTCCGTGAATTCTGAACCCGTTCCATATAGGTCATGGTTTCGTTACGAATTTGATATTAGCGAACCGTAACTAGTTAGTGCGGCAAGTATGAGTGTTTTCATCACGTTAGACCGATGGATTCACTACGTATTTAGGAATTTCGTTCTGAACCTTTGGGTTCCATTTTGTGTATGGCAGCCATTTTGTGGTTGCCCTCACATAGGCCGATGACTGTGGTTGAACTAGTCTTTTCTAGGACATGTACACCTTAGCTCCAGTTCGTGCTGACTCCTGTTTGACCTGAGTGAACTGACCCTGTTGCCTGAAGCCGATCTTGTTAAACCAGTTCCTGCCCTTTAGCTGATCAAGATTAAGGATTAGAGCACAGGACATCATAAACTTTTACTGCACACAAATATGCCTTATCCTACTCTCACCTGTTTCTGCTCCTTTCTTTATGGTCTATTTACGATTGGGTTGTGCCTTTTCTTATTATGGGTTCGTTCAACCTGTCTAAAGAAGAATGTTGGGTTTGACCGATGATTGATCATGGGCTGGGCAACTGAAAAGTGGGTTTGTCGTCATGCGATACTTTAGTTGTGGAAACATGTGATTGGTTAAACTGTAAACAAGGAATGTTTGCCTGAAGCATAATGTTTGGCATAAAAAGGGATGAATTGCTGTGTAAAATTGAGCAGTCTCCTGAGAACTCATACCGTGATGATTTCTAGGACTTCTGTTACTGGCCGTAGCCAATAAATTTGATCTTTGACGCCACCAAGAAGTTTCCGTGTATCTGTATTCTAAGACAGGTGATACCCGAAGACTTTGGGCGTGCCCCTGGCGCCGCTGGGTTCTAAAACCCGGTTCTTCAGTTGGCGCCCACGTGGGGCGACTTCAGCGGTACCGGTCCAAGCCTGAGGTTCGTGAGGAGCTTCGTGAAGAAATTCTGGAGGACGGCCACCACTTCATCGACCCCGGCACGTCGAATGTGGACTGAAGGTCTTTTCTGCAAGGCTTCCCGCTTTCCTGACGGCTACGAAGGACCGCTGCCCTGACTGTCGCCCTGTCTTGGACTCATTTGTGATGCTTTGTACGGCGAGACGATAGACGGGTCTTCTGGTGGCGTGACTGATACCTCAGTTAAGTATAAGTAGGTCGCTCCCAGTCCTTAGTTTTTGGTCCTTTGGTTCTTAGTTTGTTTGGTCCTTAGTTTTGATTTGAAAATTGCAATTTCCAAAGCCGAGGGTCTTGTATATTTACGAGTGTATCGGTAGAGATAATCCCTTGAAGTTTGAAGCTCGATTAGTGAGCGAAGATGCCTAATCGTAGCAAATTTGGTACTTGGTTTGGTTGTGGTTGCAACAGGGATTCCCGATTGGAGGATTCGTGTCCGATACCTCCTGTTGGAACTCCGACTTATGAGCTCTATTCTAAACACGGCGTGGGCCCTATTACGTTCAATGAAGTATGGGTCCGATACACTAGGAAAGACGGTGTTTTAAAATGGCCACATCATGGTAGCTATGACACAGAGATTCTAGATAATTTGTAAGTTAAACTATTTAAGAAGAAAGCCCGTCCGGCAATGTTTGACTCCTTTCGCCTTTGGCGTAAAGAAGCCAGACAACGAGAAATTAAACAAGCTAAAAGAGATAAAAGAGAAAAGGATGTATCAATAATGCAAGCTGCTAGGCAGTTTAAAGAAAACGAAGAAGATAAAGCAATTGAGGTGTCAGATAGGCAACATAATATGGCTATTGATAAATGTTATCCAGCTTTGCCATCTCTTCTTGAGAATGCAACGAAGGACCCTGAGAAGGATCCTTTGATGTCACATTTGTTGAGATTACCACCCCCTTATGCACAGAGTGCTACGGCACCTCCGCAACCTCCAGTTGCACAACCTCTTGTTGCTGTTCAGCCACCGGCTCCTCCTCAGCTGGTTCTTCCTCCTACGGCGCAGCCTTCTCTGGGGCCGCCGACTTTGCTATCAGTTTTGCCTGGAACTACTTTGCCTTATTCTCCTGTACCATCAACTTCTCTTGCTACTAACCCTACTCTTCTATCACCTCAAAATACTTTGTCTCCTGTCCTTATGATAGCTTCTCCTTCTGCTCGACAACGAATGACTGATACTGTTACTGGTATTTTATCTCCTTTCTTTGGGTCATTGAGTATGACCCCTGTTTCTGCACGTAAACAAATGTGTAGTCAGCTACCTGGTCCCGAAGAACGGGCAGTGTTAGATCTCTTGGCTCGCAGATGGGTTTCGAATGTTTCGAGTTATAACTTAGAGTCAGTTATGGATGTTTTCCAGCAGTGGGAAGCACCCAAGCAAAGGTATGTTTTTGAAGTTATGTGTACTTTCCTTCGTGAGGAATGGGAAGATAATGATTTGGGTTCAGTCCCAGTGGAGTTGTTAAATGTACAGTCTGAGTTTGTGAAAGGGACCATAGTGGGTCCCGAGATTGAGAAAGCAGTTGCGATGGTACTTGTGTTTAGGAGCTATTTCCCTTCTCAGCGACTGTTTGAACCTGATTCCTCTGTTAGGAGGAAAGTGAGACAGTTTCCAATGAGAGAGGTTCCTCCACTTTGGAAAGAAGGAGACGCAAATGCTAATCCGCCTGTTTTGCCACATTTTCAGCGAATATGGGTACATGTCCCTTGGAAGAGAGCAGAGGTCTTGGCTCTTAAGCAGTCTTTACCTGATCCCCATAAGAATCCAGCTGGCTATTACAAAGAATTGTCCCAGACAGTTGACGCATGGATAATGAATTTAGCCGATATAGATATCCTGTTGGGTAACGTGGTAGCTCAACATCTGTGGGCAAAAATTTGTCATGAGGATCATGCGATTAAGTTAGGTGATTGATGGGTGAATGTCGCTGCTGCAGATGCTAGACAGGTTGGTGGTGCTAAACCTGAAGCTCTAGTGGCAGATCTACCTGGTAGAATTATTAATTTAATGAAGACGATGATGCCAGCGTTACGAGTAAATTGGGACAAGTTAGCAGCATGTAAGCAGAAGAAGGACGAAAGTGTATCTGATTTCTTCACTAGGTTTGAAGAGACATTTATAGATCATAGTGGCCAAGATATGAGTAGGGAAGGTGGACAAAGATTGTTTGTAGATAAGTTTGTCTTTAACTTACTTCCTGAACTGTGTAATAAGTTGAAAGATTCTGAGAGTTCTTGGGCTATTTCCTCGTCGGCCCAGATATTAGCGACTGCACAGTACTACGAGAATAGGGACAAGGACGAGAAAGAAAGAGTAGAGAAAAAGACCAAAGACTTAAAGACAAAGGTTCTTTTGCAGCAGGCGTATCCGCCTCGCTTGAATCAGCAAGAGTCACAGCAACGCCCACAGTTTCAGCAACCTCCACAGTTTCAGAGACCGCAAC
Organism: Lissotriton helveticus; assembly: GCF_964261635.1. Classification (NCBI taxonomy): domain Eukaryota; kingdom Metazoa; phylum Chordata; class Amphibia; order Caudata; family Salamandridae; genus Lissotriton; species Lissotriton helveticus. The sequence goes on from NC_136059.1 coordinate 186,942,109, forward strand.
AGAACGCTGGGTATTTTCCTCCAAGACCACCCTTGGGTTTAAATCAGTGTGCGTATTGTAGGGAGGAAGGTCATTATAAAAATGAGTGCCCTGTGTTGCGACAGCGTGCGAGTGGTATGCCGGCCCCGAGAGGCCGTAGTGGTTTTCAACAAGTGTCAAGAGGTAGAGGACGTGGTGCGTTTCCTTAGAACAAACATTCCTTTCCCCCACAAAATTCTATGAATTGCTTTGATCAACAGAAAATTGCCTCTGGTCAGTCGACTCAGTACTATGCTGATGACTATTATGTTGAGAGTGAGAATGCTGATTATAATGATTGCTAGGACAGCCATGGACAAAGAGAGGGAGTAGTGTCGGTTCCAGTAGATCAGAGTGGGCCTTATGTTGCAGTAGCCACATCGGGTGTGGTAGAGCCTTTTATTTTGGATACTGCTGCAGCGAAGAGTTCTATCATGCACTCTAAACTCCCTGGCACACCTTTGTCTGGCTTAACTAATGTTTCAGTAGGATTCTCTGGCGCCCCAGTTCATAACCCAGTTTCTAGCCCCTTGTCTCTTTCTATAAGGCCTTGTGAGTTGGAAGCACCTCTCATTTTAACGACAGGTTGTGGTGAGAATTTGTTGGGTTTGGATTTGTTGAAAAGGTTGCATGCAACATTACGGTGTTCTCCTGCGGGAGTACAGCTTACATTGGGTAAGAAAGTGATCTCTCCGATGTATTTGTCTAAAGATCGGCTTCCACCGGAATTGCGTTCTCTCCCTGATACTCTTTGGGCTACTGGTCCTAATGATGTGGGTCTTTTGGAGATTCCACCTTATGTTGTAACGCTTAAAGCGAATGTTAAAATGCCGCGTATTCCCCAATATCGGATTTCTAGCGATGGTGAAAGAGCGCTTTTAGCGATCATCTATGATTTGATTGAGAAAGATGTGATTGAAGAAACGAGAGGTAATGTGTGTAACAGTCCTGTATTGCCTGTCCTGAAACGCACTGAATCTTCTCAGCCACCTGTTTATAGGTTTGTGATCGATCTTAGAGAGGTTAACAAGATTGTCGTGCCACAGTTTCCAGTTGTTCTGGATATTACTGCTTTGTTGACTTTGATTCCTGCTTCAGCTGCTTGGTTTTCGGTTATAGATCTAAAGAATGCTTTCTTCAGCATTCCAATTGCCGAGGAAAGTAGAGATATTTTTGGCTTCTCTTTAAGAGGCCGAAGCTTCCGGTTTAAGAGAGCTCCCCAAGGCTATTGCGAAAGTCCTTCTATCTATAGTCAGGCTTTGAAAACTCAACTTGATACTCTTGTGTTGCCTGCTGGTGCTGCTCTTATTCAGTATGTGGATGATCTGTTAGTGGCCGCTGATGATGAGAAAACTTGTAAAGAAGCTACTATTTCTTTGTTGCGACATTTGTCGGACTTGCATCATAAAGTGTCACCTTCTAAGTTGCAGTATTGTCGCCAAGAAGTGACCTACTTAGGTCATCTCTTGTCAAAGGAGGGAAGAAGGTTGACCCCAGAACGAATTCAAGCGATTGCGCAAATGACTGTACCAAGCACACAGAGAGAAGTACGTGCTTTCTTGGGTATCACGTCGTATTGTAGACAGTGGATTCCAAATTTCTCTCTATTGGCAAAACCTCTATTGGCATTGACTTGTAAGGATACACTGAATCCTCTTCCTTGGTCTGACGATTGTCAGAAAAGTTTTTCTGAGTTGCGTGATGCATTGTGTTCTGCTCCTGTGTTGGGTACTCCCGACTACAGTAAGCCTTTTACACTCTATGTCCACGAGAGAGAGGGTTGTGCATTGTCAGTTTTGACTCAACAATTCAGTGATAAGCAGCGTCCATGTGCGTATTTCTTGTCAACTTTAGATCCGGTAGCTAGAGCGTTGCCGAGTTGCTTGAGAGCTACAGCGGCAGCGGCTGCTTCTATCCGACAGTCTGCTGGACTGGTGATGGATAATACGTTGATTGTGAGGGTTCCACATGCAGTGGATACTTTATTAAATCGGACAAAAACTCAACACCTTACTAGTGCAAGGTTGTCGGGTTATGAGTTGACACTTTTGGCTAGTCATGTGCCTATTAAGCGATGCAATGTATTAAATCCAGCAACATTGCTGCCGACGTCTGTGGATACAGATGGTCAGGAACAGCATGATTGTTTTTTGAGGACGGAAGAGGAGACGAAGGGTAGGATTGACTTGAAAGATTCTCCTCTTCTGGATCTTGATGGTACATTATGGGTTGATGGTTCATGCTACAAGCTTCCGAATGGTGACACGACTGCAGGATATGCCGTGACGACATTAAGTACAGTTGTTGAAACTGCACGAGTGAGCTATAATTCAGCACAAGCAGCGGAATTGATTGCATTAACGAGAGCGTGTGTTTTGTCTGAAGGAAAGAGAGTGAATGTGTATACCGATAGTCAGTATGCGTTTGGTGTTGCCCATAGTTTCGGACGTTTGTGGAAAGAAAGGGGATTCTTGACATCCCATGGGACTAAGATTCAGCATGGACAGTTGGTGAATGAGCTTCTTGAGTCACTTACTTTGCCGAAGCAAGTTGCGATTGTGAAGTGTAGTGCTCATCGGAAGGTTACGGATGATGTTGGCCGTGGTAATGCGTTTGCGGATGAAGTTGCGAAAGACACAGCAAGAAATCTGATGAGTCGAATGTATGTGGCAGGCCCTGCGAGATGGATTGGTGATGTTGGAATATGCGAAGATACGATTGAGAGTGTGAAATCGATACAGGCTGAAGCTACTGAAAGTGAGAAGAATGTTTGGAGAGAAACTACGGGTAGATTGGATTCGACTGGTTGTTGGGTTGAATTGTCAGAACACCAAAGATGGATGTTGCCAGATGCGTACATGCTTGCAGTGGTTACTATGGCACATAGTTTGTCTCACATCAGTGTGAAAGGGATTTGTAAGTTGTTGGCTCCAGAATGGCAGAATGCTGGAATTCCCAAGTGTGCGGAGAATGTGGTCAAGAATTGCATGGTGTGTTTAATGTATAATCCTGGCAAGGGAACCCCAACTCCAGCTGGTCACTTTGCTCCTCCGACGTATCCGTTCGAGGTTTTGCAATTGGATTTCATCCACATGGAAAGGTGCAATAATTTAAAGTATGTCCTTGTAGTTGTTTGCGCCTTTTCTAGATGGGTAGAAGCATACTCCCTAAAAGATAATACTGCCTCGTCCACTGCTCAAGTCCTGGTCAAAGAATATTTCCCTAGGTTTGGGTTGCCAAGGATGGTATGGAGTGATAACGGAAGTGAATTCGTGGGGAAGGTGATGAAGAGAGTGTGTGAAGGGTTGGGAATTCACCAGAAATTCCACGCTGCGAATCATCCCCAATCAGCTGGTTTAGTTGAGTGCTATAATGGCACGTTAAAGTTAAAACTGGCTAAGATTCAAGCGAGCACTGGTCTTCAATGGCCTGATGCTTTACCATTGGCATTTGTCAACTAGAACTACAGTACATTCCCGAATAGGCCTTAGTCCCTATGAGATAGTTTTTGGCCGTCCGGCAAATGTGTGGGGGGTGCCAAGGCCAACGAAGTTCAGTGACATCGATTATCCTATGCTAGTGGACTACTTGTATGACTTAACAACTAAATTACGTGTCTTGCATCAACAGGTTCATGATAAATTGCCGCCAGCTTCTGTGGATCCAGGTCACACCCTCAATCCTGGTGACTGGATTTTGGTGAAGAACTTTCAGCGAACCAAGAATGATCATCCCCGCTGGACCGGCCCACACCAAGTCTTGTTGTCTACGAGGACCTCAGTGAAAGTTTTCGGGAAAAAGAACTGTATCCACGGCGTACATTGTAAGAGAGCACAGTTGCCTCTGCCGTACGACCAGTGGGTCCGTGAAGGTATTGCAGATTCAGAGACTGAAAGGGTGCTGAAGTTTGCACCGTTTAGCGACGCTGAGTTGGTGTGGAGAGGCTCCGAGAAAAGATGACGATGTGCTTCAAGAAGCTGTGCCTGTGTCTCAAAGATTAGACACTACTGAACCTGAACTGTTGTTTCAGCCTCAAACGAGGCCTGGAAAAGAGTGTTATAATCTACGTCCTAGAAACAATGGACTAATAAAATAAATGAATTCCTTTTTTTGATTTTTGGAACTGAACTCTCTCAGGAATTGAACTCTCTCAGCCAAGAAACTTTTTTGGTATATTTTTATGAACCACCATCCGGGTTCAGCTGTAGGGTCACGGTGTAAAGACTAGAGAGTGCAAGCCGAAGACGCAAGGTCGACGGTTCTGGTTAGTCTAAGGGAGTTCCCTGGGCTGACAGAATCATTCCTTAGCAGAAGAAAACCAACCGCCGTGAACAGCATCGGTTAGAGGATGGAGTTTTTTGAGATTGAGAGAGCCGTTGAGAAAATTAACTTTAAGAAGAAACTGTGTAAAATTATGCATAGCAAATGTTTTCTGATCACATGTCTTTTGATGTTTTTTAGCATGACGTTAGCTTTGGTGGGTTGGTTTGTATTTTCTCTTCAACTGATTTCTGCACCCATTTTCCAACCTACGACTTTACCTGCTACTACTTCTTTGCATTCTTTTCATACTTTACCTGAACACGAACAGATTAGAAGGTCGGAATTTGTGAATAATTCCTTTGTGCAACTTCTCCATCAACACCAGTTAGTAGTAAACACCACTAATTGTTGGGTGTGTGGTCTTATGCCACATACTATGGATAGAGGTATTCCTTATCTGGTTCTGCCATTCAGTTACAATGGGTCCGTATGGGCATATCAGACGATGTTTATTTATGCCATCGAAATCTATCCCCTGCGTTCCATGAGAGATAACTCAAGTAATAAAGCCTTGGTGAAGGGAATTACAGATATGAGTAGAGATATCGAAACGTATGAGACTATTCCCAAGGATGAGTTACTAGCATATGTTGGGTGGAATGCAACCGGATATAGTATTAGTCTGGGTGAGAAGCAGAGACGAAAAAGGTCACCTCCGATTTGGATTGTACCCCATCGTGTTCATTTTTGTCTGCAAGGGAAAGGCAAGAATCCGTGAGCTCAGTTAGGGAAGAGTATTTGTACTCAGACGTATGTCTTTGCATCCCAAACTTCCCCACCGTTTTTAGCAGCTAAGGGCACGTATTTTGTCTGCTATGATAGAGCATATACATGGTTGCCCCCTGATATTTCGGGAACATGTTATGTTGCATATTTGTTGCCTCCTACGTATACTGCTGCAGTAGATTACCACAGAACGAGAATTGTTAGGGGTGTCTTCAGTAAGGAAGATACCACTGGACAAGAAGTGGGAGACTTTTTCAAGGGTTTCCTACCGTTTTGGGGACCTATGGCAAACAGTAGAAACTTACGTCAATTAACGAGAGTGGTTGAATCCACCATAAATGAAACTGCTGGTGCCCTTAGTAATCTGACCGCTGAGCTTCAAGCGGATCGTCTTATGACATTACAGAATCGAATGGTTTTAGACATCATACTTGCAGATCGAGGTGGGGTATGTAAAGTGATCCAATCGAGTTGCTGCGTTTTCATACCAGACAATGCTCCTACGGTATACCAGGCCATTTCTAAGTTACATTAGATCTCTGAGTCTATAAATGTGGATAAAGGAGATTGGTCGTTGATTGGATGGTTTTGGGAACTGTTATCGTCCTGGGGATGGAAAATTCTGATGATCATTGGGATGGCTTTAGCGATTCTTTTCCTGTTCTGTCTTTGTGTGCAGTGCGCTCCTGCTATATGTGGCCTCTGTGCTACTACGTGTGCAAGGAGACCTGTCCCAAGAGAGGTACTAAGTAATAGGATTATGCTCCAGCAACATCTTGATGATCTCATGAATATAGACCTGGATTCAGATTGACGTGAGTTTAGGTTATTGCCTATGTAAGGGCAAAAGGAGGGCCTGAGGTTCCGTGAATTCTGAACCCGTTCCATAAAGGTCATGGTTTCGTTACGAATTTGATATTAGCGAACCGTAACTAGTTAGTGCGGCAAGTATGAGTGTTTTCATCACGTTAGACCGATGGATTCACTACGTATTTAGGGATTTCGTTCTGAACCTTTGGGTTCCATTTTGTGTATGGCAGCCATTTTGTGGTTGCCCTCACATAGGCCGATGACTGTGGCTGAACTATTCTTTTCTAGGACATGTACACCTTAGCTCCAGTTCGTGCTGACTCCTGTTTGACCTGAGTGAACTGACCCTGTTGCCTGAAGCCGATCTTGTTAAACCAGTTCCTGCCCTTTAGCTGATCAAGATTAAGGATCAGAGCACAGGACATCATAAACTTTTACTGCACACAAATATGTCTTATCCTACTCTCACCTGTTTCTGCTCCTTTCTTTATGGTCTATTTACGATTGGGTTGTGCCTTTTTTTATTATGGGTTCGTTCGACCTGTCTAAAGAAGAATGTTGGGTTTGACCGATGATTGATCATTGGCTGGGCAACTGAAAAGTGGGTTTGTCGTCATGCGATACTTTAGTTGTGGAAACATGTGATTGGTTAAACTGTAAACAAGGAATGTTTGCCTGAAGCATAATGTTTGGCATAAAAAGGGATGACTTGCTGTGTAAAATTGAGCAGTCTCCTGAGAACTCATACCGTGATGATTTCTAGGACTTCTGTTACTGGCTGCAGCCAATAAATTTGATCTTTGACGCCACCAAGAACTTTCCGTGTCTCTGTATTCTAAGACAGGTAATACCCGAAGACTTTGGGCGTGCCCCTGGCGCCGCTGGGTTCTAAAACCCGGTTCTTCAAAACGCTATACAACAATACTAGCACATTCTTACGCTCTTATACAATAACAGATACAAGCACACACCCATCCATACAGCCACTCTCAGAATCACACACTCTCACTTATAGCCATTTATGTACTCCAACACACATAAATACTGCCTTTCACATATGTAGTTACTCATACATGTACAACTCAGATATACATTCACTCACTAACATGGCCATACACACAGTCACCCACCCATACAGTCCTTCACAGATGCACTCTTGAAACCATGCACCCATTGAATCACCCACTTACACATCTATGCACAGTCACACACAACCCACCAACATAAACACTCAGGCACCCATACAGACACTCAGACAACCAATCGATAACACATATAGACACTCATGTAGCTATTCACAAACCCATGTAGCCGGTTATCCACCGACAGACAGATGGATACAGACATTCACATAGTTAGTCACTAACCCATGCATTCAGTAAGATACGTTTAATCACTCACTTATAGAGTCAGTCACGCACGTACTAAATCATCCATTCAAACACTTATACACCCACTCATTCTTCAATATGCCTTTCCCTATATATATTAAACATATTTAAACTTCACAGAAACAGAGTCACTGGATGATGTCATCAGTAATGTCATCAGTGATGTCATTTGAGATGTCATCAGTGATGTAATCAGTGATGTCACTCACCATGTCATGAGTGATGTAATATGTGATGTCATCAGCAGCGCATTGCAGGGGTGCGAGTTATAGTTAGCAGAACTAAATATAACAGAGACATTTCTATGGTTTTGTATGCATGAGTGAAATGTCCAGCAAACTATAACACCCCTGAAACCTATGGTTTTTCAGTGAATTTCTAAGGTTTTTTTTTAATGCTAATTTCTAACTATAACGTGCCTGAAACCTATGATTTTTTCAGTAAATATATATATATATATCTTCACTGAAAAAATCATAGGTTTCACACATGTTATAGTTAGTTGGACATTTCACTCATACAAAACCTTTGAAATTCCCCCGTTATAGTTAGTTCTGCTAACTATAACTCGCGTGCCCGCAATGCACTGCTGATGACGTCACATATTACATCACTCATGACATGGTCAGTGACATCACTCATGACATCACTGTTGACATCTCAAATGATATCACTGATGACATCACTGATGACATCATTCAGTGAATTTGTGTTTTTCTGAAAATTAAATGTTTTACATATGTATATCTCAAGGTCGATGGAAGAATAAATGGGTATATAAGTGTCTAAAAGGATGTTTTTTTTGCGAAAAATTGATTGTATAACTGACTGATTAATTGTATCTTAGTGAATACATGGGTTAGTGAGTACTGTTTAAATATGTAAATATCTGTATCAGTCTCTCACTTTGTGTATAAGTGGCTGCATGGGTTGGTGAGTAGCTACATGAGTGTGTATATAGGTTATTAGTTGTTTTTTGGTATCACTATGAGTGCCTGAATATCTTTATGGTTCGGTGGGGATATTACTTAGCACATAGATGCATGAATGAGTGACTCACTGTTTCTATGTGTTTTGAAGACAGCATGTCTGCAGGACTGTATAGGTGTATGAGTCTGTGTATGTGTGTGTTAGTGAGTGCATGACTGTCTCAATAGTGTCTTTTTGAGTAAGTACATATGCTTTAAACTAGTATATTTGAGTATTGATGTATGTAAGTGAGTATATGTGAGAGTAAGAGATTGGGAGAGTTCCTGTATAAATAAGTATGTGTTTCTATAAGTGATTATTTAAGAGAGTAAGTATGTATGTTTCTGTAAAATGAAGTGTAGTGGTTTGTGTACAGCTGTATATGCAAGTAAATGGATATTTGATAGTTTATTTGCATGTGTGAGTATGTGTGTGAGTAACTCTATGGATGAGTGTTGGTGTGTACCAGCATATATAGGTTTATGAGTACATGTGAAGAGTGATTACATGTATAAGTGACTATATAGAACTGTTGGTGAATGAGTGGATGTGTATGTAGATGGTGGAATTACTGTGTAGGTTGTTGTAAGTGGTATTGGTATCTCCATTTTGTTGAAAATTTTAGTCTCTATTTTTGAATGGGTGTATCAACGGTTATATAACGCTGAGGGCAGGTCTGCCACTCAGTCACAAGGATGATGTCATCAGTGATGTCATCAGTGATATCATTTGAGATGTCATCAGTGATATCATTTGAGATGTCATCAGTGATGTCATGAGTGATGTCACTGACCATGTCATGAGTGATGTAATATGTGACGTCATCAGCAGTGCATTGCGGGCGCGCGAGTGAATTTGCAAGGTTTTTTAAATGCTAATTCCTAACTATAACGTGGTTGAAACCTATGGTTTGTTCAGTGAATTTGCAAGGTTTTTTAAATGCTAATTCCTAACTATAACGTCTGTGAAACCTATGGTTTTTTCAGTGAATTACAGTGTGCCAAAACCCTCCTTAGTATCCAAACCCCCTAACAGACTAGCAATCAGTGATTCATTGCTTCTTCGTCCTATAGCAAAAACACCAATAATTAGTCAACCCAGAACATGCAACTTAGATTACCTCAAGTAAGGTGGATAACAAGAGCACTCTTTCGTTATAGTCTTTCACCAGTCCAAAACAAGCAGTAAATAAAGACACGTGCAAGTTTGAAATGTTTATTTCTAACACCGTAATCTCATGCACAGTACCTTAGATAATGCAAGCAAACATATTATCAGAAACAAGGTTGTCAGCATTGTTACTATTTCATAAAATAAAAAAGGAGAAAGCATCTTATAATGCTAAAGGGAAAGAGATTTAAAATATACCTAGATTTCACACTCCCTACCTAGCAGGTTAGTTTATAACTACAGAAGGTCTCATAGGATTACATGGGCGAACCCATACCTCCGGTACTCAGCAGTAGTGGATCACATTGAGTTCTGCACAAACTGTCAGGATACGAATGTTCTCCAACTGTGTGTAATCAATCCTGCACAGTGCATTATTAAACGCGCCAGTATAAGAGGTGACCACAGCTGCATATGTGCTATGGCTCGAATGTGCGAGGATCATTCCGAATAACAGAAACAGTCTCCAAGATAACCTTGATGTTCCATGCTCTCACTATACCCACTAAACTAGCGAGGCACTCTACCAATGTAGCATAACAAACTATTCTCATTTGAATCAAAATACTCAGCCTTCTCTATACAATATTGCAAGTGCGTGTCGTGTGCAAAGCAGAGCAGGAAAGCAAAAATGGCCTTTAAGCCTCTAATTATCCCATGCTAACTTAACACGGTGTGAGTGCAAGCCTCAGCCCCACGACACCCTTCCTTGATCGAAGCACGTGATATAAACATGGACGAATTACGAACACAGAGTCTAAGCCTGAAAAGCAGTCAAGTTCATATTTGCAAAAAAAATGATTCGCTGTTTCATAGTAAGCAGTAACTAAATAATAAAGAATAAGAAGAAAAATCAAAGATTCTTACTCCAACAGCGTATAAGCACAGTATGTAGCAACAGCCTCCAAGAGGAAGTCATTGTTCTCATCTGAAAACATTTCAGCCATCCAATTCAATAGTGAGAATGAACATACATGTTCCTCAGCGACTGGAGCCTCTATCACATCAGAGGAAAACTCGGGTCATCTTCAATGTAACTGTGTGCCAAGAAGTCATGCGTCGCTGCAAAAACATTCCAACGTCCCATTATTCCATGTATCGCTACTAAGGCCATAATCCCGCCGCCAGAACAGAGCAAGTCATGAACCACTAAGGGGCTCATCAGCTGGTCATAATCGGTGTTGGGAGACACCGTACTGCAGAGACACAAATCCAGGGCCCAGTCGAAATCGCAGCTCAGGCAATGGAAGACAGGTTGAAAGCATGTGAAAAAGGAAAATCGAAACGATAATCCATAAGCTGCACTCAATGTAGCCAGAGGCAGCGCTCCATAATAAGTAAGCATTCGGTGCGCACCAGCAACAAACGAGAAATATTGTCCTGTGCTGCAGGAAGTGCACCCATATTTAAGTAAACAAATTAATAGAAGCACGCCAGCAACTAATGCGAGTACTAAGGGGAATCCACCAACGATGCTGGAAAAATTCGAATGGAAAAATGCCGACAAGACACCAAATATAGTTTGAAAAGAAGTAACAATGCCACTGCCTATAACTTTAAAAAAGTAAAGTAACTCCGTAGTCAAGGACGCATTAAAGATAGTCTAAATTAACTCCCCAAAATACAAGGGCATGTCAGTATTTAATAATGCATGCACTTCAGTGCGGGTATTTGCCACGTGAAGGACAAATGTTTCTCTACTAGATGTAAGAGCGACCTCTTTTTGAGACAATAGCGTTCTTATACGGCTCATTTGGTTGACTCTGCGTTCAAGGTCGGAATCGACGGCCAGATTGAAACATCCAGCTTCCCATGCAGAGGAGTAAACACAACTTTTTTTATAGCAAACCACACGCTCAGTTACCATAATCATGTAACCGATGCCTGCTAACATTGCACAACAATCTGCAATATTTCAAATTAAATAACTCACGTTTCCAGTAAACTGAACGTTGGTATGATAGCAGGTGTCGGAGTGCCTTTCAAAACTCAGGCCAAATTAGGCGCATCTTGTTTACAAGAGCCATGCAATAGTATGTGTCTACAAAGTAAGGAGTGATCTGGTGCCATTGTGCAATCCTCGTCATTTAGATAGACTTCTTTTCCCTCCCTCATCCACCTATATGTAAATGATAATAACCAACCTTCATGGAGATAAGCACTGCCTAAAGATCCATATTTGCCTATACTATTTCATGTAAACCTCAAACTTAAACAGGCTAAAAAGTAACGTTATGATACCATGGATAAGCCAAATATGGAGCGACACGTGAAGAACTTACACCCCAACAACTTTGCTTGAACTGCAACACAGAGGTTAAAGGACAACCCACCTGCTACTGCACCAACACATCAACTGCTGCAGCAGCATTTTCAGCAAGCACGTCACACCCACAAATTATTCCTGATTTTGGTGAAGTTAAAATTTTATGCATTTATTGCAATAAACTTTTGTGTTATGGGACACAGTCTATTGACCTGATAAAACGCAGGAAGCAGGAGCATTGCTGTCCTCGACATTCATTTTTTTTTCACTCTATTGTTCCTCTTGGACACTTCCAATCCCCCCACTATAGAAAAAAACTGCCCCCGGGATTTGCCCCCCCGCGGGAGCTAATTAAGAATAAAACAGACTTCTAGCTTTTTTTTCCTTTTCCACCGCGTACAAGTACAATACGCGTACCACGCATTTTTTTAATTTAAAAAATAAATAAATGTTTGCCTCTAAACATCCATGTGGGACCCCCTGATCAGGCTTAGAGGATCAACATGTTTCTACCTTGCCCCCTTTCCTTATTTTTCAACATTCTTTTACTGTTTTCTTGTGACTAGATGCTAGCGAGGCACATGATGGCTGCATTCCTAGTTTGGAGTGTTGACAGGCAGTTGACATCCAATCAGCATGCAGCTCGTGCTCGTAATTGTACGGATTTTGGTAAGTGTTCTGTACTTCGTCTCTAGATATCGCTATGATTTTACTTTTGATTTTCTCAGGAACTACTGAACGGATTTACACCATTTAACAAAAAGCACAATCTGCGAACCTAACTCTACCTCTCTGTCAAATTTGGTATAATTCCATTCAGGCTGTAGCCCTGGCTAAAGGTCCCTATGGAAAATTGCATGGGGAAAACACGTTTTGGGTCCCCCCTTTTTTCTCGGCCCTCACTTAACGAATCACCCCCAAACTTTCACGGAAGGAGCGGAGCGGAGCAGGCCATTTTCTTTTAGAAATTCGCGAAGATTCGTCCACCAGTGCCAAAGTTATTCCAAATAGAATGTTGTGGATTTCCTATGGAAACTAGGTTCTAACAATAAGTGCCTACTGGCGACCGCCAGTGGGTAATATATATATATATATATTTTTTTTATATATATTTATATATATAGATAGATAGATAGATAGATAGATAGATAGATAGATAGATAGATAGATAGATAGATAGATAGATAGATAGATAGATAGATAGATAGATAGATAGATAGATAGATATAGATATAGATATATAGATATATATTCACTGAAATACCACAAAGGGACTTGTGGTATTGATATATATATATATTTTACACGCCGGTGATATCCACTTTGCGGTGAGCGAGACTACGATTTCAGTGCAGGTGGGAAGGTGCTGACTACGCCAGTACGGGCTATTGTGTAGCGAGTTAAACAGCCCCTCAATTAATTTTGGAACATATTCAGTGCAATGTCGGATGAACGGGAACGGGAAAGGGCGGCGGAAGAACTGTTCCTCAATCTGCCTAACATCAAACAGGGAGGAGGTGCGAGCAAGCCCATTGAAAACAGTGAAAGCAGTGATGTTAAGATCCTTATGAAAGCTTTGAAAAAAAATAGTCGCAGTGAACTGACCAAATGGTGGGAGATAAAATCTTTGGAAAAATACCACGAAGTTGGGAGGATCCCACGTGGTCTTCGGTTAATGCTGGCACCGAGCTTCGACAGCCCTAACCCACTTCTATTGAAGGAGTGGGCAGAAAGCAATCTAGAGGTGTCAATGAGACTGCGGCCCCCGGGGAAAGCAGGTCGGCAGACCAGTCTTTTCCCCGGGGGGTTCGCGCGATAGTTAGGACAGGCAGGAAGTAGTTAGGGGGTTAGGTCAGGGGTGGGAGGGGTTTAGGAGGCTATTTAGGGGGACAGGTGGGGGAAGGACGTCCTCTTCCTGTCCCCGGTGCCTCAGGGAAAGAAGTTAGTTTCAGAGCGTTTAGGTAGGCGGTGTGTGATTCAGGGTTATTGGTCTTTTTCTGGTGCCCCAGAGTGACTTATCAGGCAGGTTTATTGGTGTGTAGTTAGGTGGGCTGTCATTTAGGCTATTTTTCCAGCGGGTAGCCCCTGGTGTCCCGGTGCGGCGCGCGGCGGTGTGGAATCCCACGCATCTCGCGGACGGGTCGGGGTTGCCAAACCTCACGCATCTCGCGGACGGGCTGGAATTGAGGGTGCCAAACCTCACGCATCTTCTGGACGGTCAGAAAACACTGAAAGAGGTATGGCAACGCCTGATGCAGAGGCGGTGAGGGCTGCACTACTTGTGCTTGGCCGGGCGGGGAGGACGGACCTCCTACAGCCCGGTGTCCTGGACCAGGCATGGGTCGGGATGACCCGCACGCCCCGGTCGGCGTTGGCGGGGGTGGCTGCGGTTGTCGCAGCATGCATGGATGAGCCCGCGGGGCTCGGGAAGGCACGTCTAAGAGGGCGAGGGGCAAAAAACAGGAGGAGGCGCCCAAGAAAGGGGGGAGGCGGCTGAGCCTCCCGGCCAAGATCGAGGCCAAGGAAGCGGTTTCCGGTGAGGATGGCGGGGCGGTCGGGACTCCGCTGGCATTACGTGCTAGGGGGTCGGGGAGCGTGGGCCAGCTGGTGGGGTACGATGAGAGCAGTGAGGGCAGCGGGGGGGAGGACCTGGGTGAGTGGGAGGTGGCGGCTGGTGAGGATTTTGCGCTCACGCTGTCTGGGGGGGAGTCTGGGGGGGAGGAGGAGTTCACCATCCTGGAGCAACCGGTCGACCTTTCGGGGGTCCGGAAAGGGGTTGTCAAGCAGCAGGGTCCCAAGGGCAAAGGCCCCCTGAAGGCGCAGCAGCAGAGTGGGGAGGGGGGTGTTGCGGCACCCGTGCCCGGGCGGGGAGGCCTGGGGGAGTCTGGGCGGTCATCCCTGTATGACAGGTGGGAGCACATGACCGAGGAGGAGAGGGCCCGCGACAAGCGTCGCGTCATTGCCGAGTATGAGAGGGAGTGGCAGCGTTTGAACGAGGCCAGGGGGGCGAAGGCGGGTCGGGTGCTCAAGGGCAATGGGGCCCTGGCGCCTGCGCGTGGCAGGGGGGCGACTGGAGGTAGAGGCAGGGGGGCCCCTGGGTCACGTGGGCAGTGGGTCTGGGTGGAAGGTTCAGGGACTGCCTTGACGGATCAGAGACCTGTTGGCACCAGGGCCTTCCCGAGCGCATACGGCTCGGGGGGGGGGGTGGGGACAAGCCAGCGGGGGCAGCTGGCAGAGGCCGGGGTGGGCCGGCGGGGCGCAAAACGGCCTCCAAACGCCGGGACGAAGAAGCAGGGGGGTCCGCGGCGGCCTGCCCTCCATCGAGGGAGCGGGCACCAACGATGCTGGAATGCGAGTTTATGCCTGGAGTGAAAGGGAAGGGTGCTAAGAGAGTGGTTACGGAAGTGGTGCCGCTGGATGTTCATGATGAGTGGTTGGATTATGAGGATGAGGAGGATGATTTGGAAGAGGGTGAGTTGCGCGAGTCGGAGTGTGTGGACAGGGCTAAGGTGGCATCTGCCACGGTCGGTGTTTCCCATGAGGCACGAGATGGCGCCAGTCGGGCCAGCAAGGGGACCGTGAAGCCGGCGGACGCACGGCGACGGGAGATGGACGCTCCTGCAACCTTGTCAGGTGAGGGCGCTTGGTGGGACGCATGGACTGAAGGGGGAAAAGGAGGGAGGAAGAAGCCCTGCCGGTCGGTGGGGGTTAGGGCTGTGCGGACGGGGTCCCATGTTGGGGCGGCGCCGGTGGCGGCTGCTGGGGGGAAGCAGGTCACGACGGCCAGTGCACAAACGGACAAGGTGGAGGATTTGGGGGGTAAGGATGATGGAGTTGAGAAGCTCCGAAAGAAATTGCCATACATGGGGTTGGCGATGCCCCTGGGTTCTCATTTGTCTGGAAAAACGAGGGGGAAGATTTGGAGGCATGAATATGTGGATGTGTTTAAGCTGCTACATAGAGAGATTCAGGCGAAGGAAGGGTCCAAGGAAGAGGAATGGGAGTTGACCAGGCGACCGAGGGTGCCGGTAACGATGGAGAATTGGACGTCGGCTTTCTTGATTTATGCAAGTATATATTGTGAGAAGCACGGTGATCGGGCGATTGCTCTGTTCAAGTATATGGACGTGATCAGGAAGGCGCAGCTGCATTTCGGGGGCTTTGCTTGGCTGAGCTACGACGAGGAGTTTAGGGCCAGGGTCAGTGTCAATCCGGACAAGCAGTGGGGGGAAGTGGACCAGGAACTCTGGATTCAATGGATGTCTTTGACGCAGGCGGCGGCTTCCACTTATACAGCTAGCGGTCTTCCGGTCACTTATCGGTCTTTTCAGTCGCGCCCCGCCCAGTGTGGGGCGGGTAGTCAAGGAGGTTCAGGTGGCCTGGGGTCCCAGGCTGTGTGGTCTGGGGCAGCGGGGCAACAGTACAAGCCAGTGTCTTCAGGGGCCTGTTGGGGGTTCAACAAAGGTTTCTGCAACCGCCCCTCTTGTAAGTTCAAGCATGAGTGTTCAAAGTGCGGGGGGCGGCATGCGGTCACTCAGTGCCTCACGTTGGCTTCGCCGTCGGAACAGTGGAAACTTGCCAAGAGTAGGGGGCAGCCTGGGCCGAAGGGCCCATACTCCGGTTAAGGTGGAGGCCATGTGTCCATGGCTCTCCCGGTACCCTGATAAGGAGGCGGCGTTGCGTTTGTATTGGGGTTTCATGGACAGTTTCCGGATTGGTTATCAGGGGCCGAGGGAGAGACGTTGGGCTGAGAACTTGCGGTCTGCCAAGGAGTTGCCGGAGGTGGTGGCGCGTAAATTGGAGAAGGAAGTTTCGGAGGGTAGAATTGCGAGTCCTTTTGCAGACTGGCCAATGTCGGATCTCATTGTTTCACCTCTGGGGGTGGTGCCCAAAAAAGAGCCTGGGGAGTTTCGCTTGATTCATTACTTGTCTTGGCCGGAAGGAGGGTCTGTGAATGATTTTATTGCGGAGGAGGACTCTAGAGTGCTGTATGCTTCGGTGGACGATGCCATAGGCTTGGTGAGGTCCTGTGGCATGGGGGCTGAGTTGGCCAAGTGTGACATCAAGTCGGCCTTTCGCCTTCTCCCCATTCATCCGGCAGATTTCCCCCTGTTGGGCATGCAATTTGACGGGTCCATCTTCGTGGACATGGTGCTGCCGATGGGTTGTGCGATTTCGTGCGTGTTTTTCTAGACTTTCAACTCCTTTTTGCAGTGGGCCTTCGTGGATCGCAGTGGGCACCGGCTGGTGTCCCACTATTTGGATGACTTTCTGTTTGTGGGCGCGGGTCGCTCTAGCACATGTGGGGAGGCTTTGCAGCAGTTTCAGTTGTTGGCGCAGGATTTTGGGGTGCCGTTGGCACCTGGAAAGACGGAAGTGCCTAGTTGCTGTTTGACTTTCCTTGGGATTGAGTTGGACTCGGTGGCCTGGCAGGCGCGTTTACCGGCGCGGAAAGTGGCGGAGATGCAGGACGCTTTGAGAGGTGCGATTGAGGTTCGGAAACTTGAGTTGAGGTCTGTGCAGCACTTGCTGGGGTTGTTGACCTTTGCTTGCAGGGTGGTGAGGGCCGGGAGGACGTTTTGTAGGAGGCTCGGCATGGCCATGTCGCGGGCGGCCCTCCCGCACCACAGGATCAGGATCACCCTGGGGGTGCGGTCGGACTTGCGAGTGTGGCTGGTTTTCCTGGAGGACTTCAATGGTGTGTCCTTGGATTTTGCGCGTGACAGGATGGTGTGGCAGGTTCAACTCTACTCGGACGTGGCGGGTGCAGCTGGTTTCGGGATTTTCTGGGACGGCCGCTGGTGTGCAGAACAGTGGCCAGCCCATTGGCTGCGGCAAGGCAGGAGCATTGCATTTTTGGAGTTTTTCCCCTTGTTGGTTGCGTTGCTAGTGTGGGGCCCGGAGTTCAGGAACATGTCAGTGTTGTTTCATGTGGACAATATGACCGTAGTGGACTTGGTGAACAACCAAAGGGCAAGGGACCTGCGAGTGCTGCACTTGCTGCGAAGTTTCATCCTGCTGTGTCTGCGTTTCAATGTGCTGTTCCGCGCGCAACATGTGCCTGGCGTGAATAATCAAATTGCGGATGCGTTATCTCGTTCGCAGTGGCAGCGCTTCAGGGAGCTGGTGCCGGGAGCAGAAGCTTGCAAGACCAAGGTGCCGGAGGGTATCTGGGCCTGGGGGGAGTGAGAGTGGTTGGGTTGGTTGAGAGGTCGATAGCGGAGTCCACTAGGCGGGCGTACAGGTTGGCGTGGGTGGAGTTTGGGTCCTTGGTGGGGGGAGAGATGGGAGTGGGACGGTTGTCCAGGGAAGAGTGTGAGCGTAGGGTGGTGCAATTTATGTTGGATTGCATGGATAAAGGGCTGTCGCAAACGATGATTGCTGGCAAGTTGGCGGGTGTATCTTTCTACAGCATGGTGTATTTGGGTTTTGATCCGGCTAGGACGGATCTGCTGAGCCGAATGTTGAAAGGTTGGGGTGGGGTGAGGGCGGAAATGGGTGGGGGGGAACTGCCGCGTGAGGCGGTCACGTTTGATTTGTTGGAGCAGGTTTTGAGGGAGTTGCATTTCTGTTGTTATGATAGGGAAGAGGTGGCGCTGTTTCGCCTATGCATGATTTGGATGTTTTTTGGTGCATTTCGGGTGTAGGAGTTGCTTGGGACGCGTGGGGCGCCGGGTCGGATGTTTGCGGATGTGCGTGTTGATGGGGTTCGTTTGGGCATATGGTTGGGATGTTCCAAGACTGACCAGTTGGGTCGGGGCAAATGGGTATGGTTGTCGGAGAGTGGGTGTGAGGGTGTGTGCCCGGTGCGTGAGTGGCTGGGGTTTTGTGCTCGAGTGCGGGGGTTGAAAGGGGAGATTTTTGTGCATGCGTCGCCGAAGCGCTTGACGTCATCTCAGTTGCTGGCGGTTCTGCGGATGGCTTTGCGGCGGCTGGGCAGGGACCCGGCGCGTTTTGGCACGCACTCGTTTCGGATTGGGGCGGCCACTGCAGCGGCGGGTTTGGGTTGGTCGTGGGAGGAGATCCGGAGTATTGGTCGATGGCGGTCGCGGTGCTGTGAGCGTTACGTGCGTAAATGAAGGGGTGGGGCATGCTGCTTGGCCGGCTGCACTGTTTGTTGTTGTTTTTCTTGTTCTGCTGGGGTACTAATCTCTTTCTCTTCGTAGGTTGTGTTCGTGGGCCGGGGGCCAAGTCGGTCACCTGGGTCGTTGGGCACTCTTTTGTGCACTGGGAGGAGAAATACGCTGCCAGGCGGGTGTACGGCCGTAACCTGGGCCTGAGGAGCAGCCATCACGAAGTACAATGGTGGGGTAAGAGTGGAATGCGTTGGGGAGAACTGCTACCATGGCTCACAAGGAAAGTGTCACAGCTGGGCTGCCCGGACATGCTCATCATCCACTTGGGAGAGAATGACTGGCTGAAGCAATCGGGGGTGTCACTTTTGCATTTGATGCAGAGGGATTTGGAAGCGATGAAACGCAATCTGGCTGGCGCCTGTATTGTGTGGACTGAGTTTGTTCCACGAAGGGTTTGGAGTGGTGCACTTAAACCTGCGGCTGTGGAAAGGGCCCGCAGGAAACTGAATCGGGCGATGAGACTCTTTTGTGCGGATAAGGGTATCAAAGTGCTGGCTCATGTCGGGCTTCAGCTGGAGCAGCCACTTCTTTTCCGAGATGACGGCGTGCACCTTTCTCACATGGGGAATGCTTTCTACCTGATGGAGTTGCGGGACCTGATTAGCCATCTGTGGAATGAATCGATCTGGTGTAAGAGAGACTGAGTTCGAAAGGTGCACGCTTGGTGGGGCAGGTAACCGCCCTCCGGGGGTTCCCTGGGTGGCGGGAACTGGGAGGGGTGGGGAGTCCATGACGGGCAGAATCACCCTTTCAGGGAGGGGGTTACAGGTGCAGGATGGGGGGAGTGGTAGACGGGAGTGCGATGGATGGAGATGACGGAGGAGTTGGAAAGTGAAAGGGGAAAGTGAATGAGATGCAAAGAGGTCATAGTGTGAATTGGGAGTGGCTGGTGGAGCACGTGAGTGGATGATGGGGTGAATGGCAGGATGTTGGGGGGATTGTTCAATTTAATGATGTTATGTTTATTGCTGAATGTCATGCCTGTCCTAATAAATGGCCTTTTACGCTAACTGATGCGTGGAGTGGTTATTTGCGCGATTGTGTGCCTTTTGGTCAAATATGCAAAGATAGATTGAGCTAAGAATTTGGAAGAGATTGTTAAGATTAACCAAGAACTAAGTAAACCGGAGTGGTGTGGCTCACTGGTTAGAGGCAGCAGACCTGTAAGCAGAGAACGGCCCGGGACCAGGGTTCACTTCCCGACGCGGCAGGATCTTGGACCAGGGTCAACGGACTTGATAATTCTCGCCTCAGTGCCTACTCTAACCAGGGAGCACACTCGGCAACTCTGGGCATTAAGCTTGCCTCATCTCTACAAAGGCCCCCAGACGCCGGGGATGCCTGGTTTCACCCTGGAGATACCCAGAAAGGGACCATCTCACAGGGAAAACCAGGACGGGTTCCCCAGAGGTCTACAGCGCCAGGACACTCGGTTAGAGTAACAGTGCGCTTTACAAGTATCCCACATTTACATTTACATTTACAAGGATTTTATAGATAAAAGTACTAATGAAATGAAAGATCGTTTGCGGAAGCAGGAAGACGCCATAAAAACTAGAAAAGCGTTTAAGTTTGCCCGCGACAAATATGACTACGAGTCAGGGCAAATATTTACATTTGCATGGAAATTCGATAACTTGCGTGAACAGAAAAGCGGCGATTCCAGTAGAAATGTGGTAATCGCAAGGAATCCAGATTTGGCAGCAAGTGATTCGAATCTGTACACCTCTGGAGCCAGTTTAGTCCCCCAGTGAAGAAGATTCTGACGACAGTAACCCAGGTGCAAAAAGAGAGGATTTGGGGCAACTCACACTGGCAGAAGAGTTAGAGTACACCAGGATGCAGCGCAAGCAAACCCTTCGTCCTAGGAATCAAAACGCCTCAATAAACAGAGGAGGAACGCAAGGTGAAGAGGAAGGAGGCAACAAGAGGAAGGAGGCAACAAAACCGATATTGGAGGAAGAAAAAGTAAATGATGAAAACACCATAGTGAGCTTGACAGACACCGTTTTGAATCAAGCTGAGAAACAACTCTTATCTTTGGGCCTGTCCTTTTGCCCCGAGGGCAACTTTGGCTATTGCAGCACCCGCAGTGATGTTATTAATAGTCACATCAGGGCCACAGGAAGTTCCCCGCCCCCTTGTTCCCCAAACGTGCAAAATAATACACAGACATCGTATTAGTTTGGGAGAAAATTGCTGCAGGTTTATTTACATACAACATATGTAATGATGGTGGGTAAACATTACGGGCGATCCCGGGCAGGCGCATTCTCGCCACCTGCCCGCCTGTTGAGCCAAACAGCACAGTGGCAAACCACCCAACTGCTGTATAATTAATATATAAATACTGACACGCCCCTTGTGGGGCGTGACTAGGCAAACCCCCGGTTGCACAGGCCCACAACCGCCCGAAGGACTACTGGGGCGCCGACACGAATTCCTGCACCTCCCATGAGGATACAGGTTAGGCTCTGGCACCCCCAAGTGCCCGCTGAAGTACATCGTTTGCACCTCTCTTCTTCCGGATCGCCCAGTAACTCCGCTTAACTCCAACCTGCAACGATAAATGGACACATTAAAAACCTCCACAAATCCCCTATACCAACACTCTGGGTTAGAGGCAAGGGAGGGAAAAGAGTGTCCCGACGAGCACACGACGGCGTCCGGGGCGGCAAAGAGGCCCTCCAACGTGGTGCAGAAACCTAAGTACCCACGGAGGCCCCTCCCCGCCGCCCTGGATGAGAATCACGATCAGCCGCCTCCTCCAACCAGTGAGGAGGAGAAGCTAACATCCTGCTGGGGGCGGGACAGCCCTCCGTGACTAGTGGCCCGCCCTCTCTATGGCCACTGCGTGGCCTCGGGCAGGCGCATAGTCACATCAGGGCCACAGGAAGTTCCCCGCCCCCTTGTTCCCCAAACGCGCAAAATAATACACAGACATCGTATTAGTTTGGGAGAAAATTGCTGCAGGTTTATTTACATACAACATATGTAATGATGGTGGGTAAACATTACGGGCGATCCCGGGCAGGCGCATTCTCGCCACCTGCCCGCCTGTTGAGCCAAACAGCACAGTGGCAAACCACCCAACTGCTGTATAATTAATATATAAATACTGACACGCCCTTTGTGGGGCGTGACTAGGCAAACCCCCGGTTGCACAGGCCCACAACTGCCCGAAGGACTACTGGGGCGCCGACACGAATTCCTGCACCTCCCATGAGGATACAGGTTAGGCTCTGGCACCCCCAAGTGCCCGCTGAAGTACATCGTTTGCACCTCTCTTCTTCCGGATCGCCCAGTGACTCCGCCACAGCCTGTGCGGTGGTACCCGCTGCCGCACAGGCCCCCCCACCTTTGCTACCTTTACTACCTGCAACCTTTGCTCATGAGTGCTTCTTTCAAGTCCAGCAGGAAGAGGTCTAAACCTACAGGCGTGAGGTGAACACCATCCTCTTCAAAATAACCCTTCACTTTGCCTTGAATCATTTCATGTTTGATAAAACCTAGGCCTCTGCGCTGGGTGAACTTTTTCATGGCAGCATTGATCCGCCTCCTAGACCTCTCAATTGCCTCACAGGAATTAGCACCCCGCCAGGATCTCCTGGGCACTATTTCAGACCACCAGACCTCGCATTCCCGCAAAAGGCCACTGATAATGCCCAAGTCAGTCTTCATTTGTTGTACAAGAGTGGATTTCCCCAAGTACGTAATGTCATTGCCACCCAGGTGGATTATCAAGTGGCGGGGAGGTGGACCACCCCGGGCCAGGGCCTCCCGAAGTCGGAAGAGTAGACTATGCCAGCGCATGCCCGGGAAACCCCACCACACACAGTCGATACTTGTTACCGACGGTTACCTGAAGTCATACTTCCAGGTGAATCACAACGTGATGAGGAGGGGCCCCTACTACTGACAGTGCTTCGAATCAAACAATAGGCGTTCCAGCACATACCCAGCAACTCTACCTCACCCTTTCACAACAAGCGTCAGCAGGCTATCCCCAGCCAGTTCCAACTCCTGCTGTGCGTAGTTCACCGCATAACATGGAGAAAGTGTGCTTACAATGACACTTGTGCAGCTAAACTCGAAAGAGCACAGTGGCATAGAGGGATAAATACATATTATACTATATCCCTGGGCGATGACTCTGCATATGCCACTCCTGGATTGAACAGGTATTAACCGCAGGCATACCCTGCCCTCTCGGGTTTAGTCTAGAAGCAGCTTAGGCCACGCTACCTGTAGATAGCTTGTTTGTGAGAGTGACTGAAGACCACCACCAGGGATTGCTGGGACAGGAACCAAGTGCCCCGAAAGGTCCCGACCTGCCACATGACACGCCCGCTGACACCACAAGCCCACTGAATTAGTCAGCAAATACACCAGGGAATGAATCCCTCTACAGCAATAGTGTAGATTAACCCTGGTTCTAGAGGTAATACCCCTGGAAAGAGCCCAAGCGATAAGGGGACCTCCCCTGCTGATATCCTTCCCTGATCAGAACCATAGCAGGACCAGCGCATGACACTGATGCCCACCACACACCTTCGCACAAAGCATCGGCAGACTACACCCAGTAATGTACTACTTCTGCTGCAATGCTGAGTACAAAATACAACTGTAAACCGTGCCTAGTGTACGCTTGAGCAACTATCCTCAAGCCACGTACAGCGGGCTATTTTATGTGTTCGGTGCAAAATAGTATAGCTTGAGTGGTGGGCTCGCATTTAGGTAAACAGCCGACAACACATGGCCCCAGGAAGCCGGAGACTGCTAGCCCCTAACTGCTTAGACCCGGAGACTGTCTAGACCCTGCTGCCAACAATAAATAGCTTGTCTAAAAAGTTGACTGACAACCCCCGCCAAGGGATGAGTAAGCTGAACCATGGAGTTCCACCTCTGAACTAAGCAGCATATACCCCCCGGGCAGAAAACCCTCTACAGCAATAGTGTAAACTGTCTCAAGTGCGAGAGGGAGGAGGGCAGGGAGCCTATCCCTGCCAGAAGGCCGAAGCTGTTGCCCAAAACATTCTAGCCGGCCAAGGCCACTCACGCTGACAAAGGATTGTGTAGATCCTACGCTGAGCACACTCTATTTACATGAGACTGAAGGGGGGAAAAGCTATCCCTTTGAGCTAAGAAGTTGTGCAGCTGAGTTCCATGCGGATCATACTCTGATCCCCGGGAGGAGCTAACAGCACGCCCAGTCATCTAGACATGACTGAGCTATGTATCATAACCTACATCTTACACGTCAATGCCTGCACCAGCATCCCGCTTATTCCAAGAAAATGGCATCGCGAGCCCGAGCTGACAGACCGCCACGAGAGTGGTGGGGGTCCTGTACTGCTGCCCTCGAGGCTCATGCACCTAAACAGCCCCAACGCATGCATGATTCCTGAAAACAGAAACTATCGCAGGCCAAGGCCCAGGCACCACTGCTTCAGGGTGAGGCTGACGTGCATTGTGCATTCGTTTAAGCGCTTGTGCTTTTAAACTCATATAATACAGGCGATAATGCAGGGAAACCGGAGTATCTGTTCCCTGACTAGTGGGATGTACTTTCCTTAAATGTAACATGACTAAAGGGGAACACAGCAGGCTCCACATGCTCACATGCTTTTCACCTGGAGACAGCTTGATCGCTGCGAATTCTAAAAACAAATCGCATATCTGAGTAGCCCTGACACCACCCACATGAGGGATTGCTTAGACTGGTACAGGGTGCCCCCAGACTTGGAGGCAACAACACCAAGCTAGCTCCAATTGGGAGGAGACTGACCACCAGTACCTGACAAAGGCATGCCCCCGCCTACCGGGCGGTCAACACCTATCCTGCCTTAGTTAGAGGCTGCCAGGACCTGCTGACCTTAGGGGAGATAAGAACCCTGCTTGCAGCCGACAAAATTGGCCAGCCCTCCCCCAGCGAGTGTGGCAAGGGCCAGCCTGACAAAGGGGGGGGGGGAGACTGGTAAGTAATAAAGTTGCAGTGCCTATGCTATGCCCTGCCCCACATAGCATGTCTGATAAAGTACAGCAAGGAGCCTGCTAAACTCGGGAACCGGCTACTGTCTCTTGCAGTGAATGCCCACCGGACTTGCACCCAGTTTGGTTCAGTGGAAACTTACTGACATGTAAAGCATTTAGCCTCTACATGTATATTGAAGCTTATGTAATTACCCATAAGACACATGCCCTGCTGTACTGGCAGTGAGCACGAGGTTTGGGTAGTCCCCCAAGGTGGTTCCTGCATATGGGACAGACTACCAGACAAAGGTCTGTCCGCCCTCACATAACTATATGCGTTCACTGTAATGGGACAAGGCCCACAGAGCCGCACCCTAACAAGGTCAAGTCCGAATGACAGCGACCAGAAGCATGTCAACTCCCTACATTCACAAAGGCGAGGGACAGGTGGAAACTGTATTACTTATTCTGAAGGTGAGTCAAAATGACTGCCGCACTTTCACACTCTAGACAGATAGCTATGGCGCCAACCAGCACTTCAGATAGCCCCCACCCCGCACGGGTAGGGAGGTTCTCCAACGTGGTTCCGCATAAGAAACAGAAGCTCCTGAAAAGGAGGCTGTCCCCTCTACACCTAACAATTAGCGTACACTGTAATGGGCAAGGCCCTCAGTGTCGCACATAGCCAAGGGCATGTCTGATTGACAGCGACTAGAAGCAGGTAAACCACCTACATTCACAAATGAGAGGGACAGGATTGCTTAATCTAAAATTAAGCACGATGACTGCTGCACTGTTACTTTGCTCCAGACTTAACATGCCCTCGCTATTAATTCTAAGGAGCCACCTAATCTAGAATATATATTCCACTGGCCCTAGAAAGGCCTCTCGTGGAGTTCAGTTGGTATGGAAGTCTGCCACAACAACATGATGACAACATGCTACCCTCTCTCTGAGCTTGGACCGTTACTGAAACTGCGCCCACCACATCTCTCATAAGACACCCCACTACATGCACCAAGTGGGAACAAATCTGAAAATTGCTCGACACCACGGCCCCATATGGTCAACTTAAAACAGTGGGTATCTAACCAATTGTGACTGTACAGCACGCAGCGTTAGGCTGTGCCTACCCCCAGCTGTGGTGTAAAGTGCCCCCACACCATACACTGGTATGAGGAACTATCAAACAGATGAGATACATTTAAGAGAAGGGCCATGGAAGGTGAGAGGCACTTCTCTGTTGGTTAGAAAGTGAAGGAATCATAGAGGAATCCCAACAAGGATGACATATCCTGAAGCACAATGAGATCACCCTATGATATGCTTGGAAGCTAAACACTTGAATATCTGCACTGGCCTGGGGGGCGCAGAGATAAGCCGGCTCCAAGCGCTACCCACACCAGATCCGTTAACCCAGGACACACCTACATCCTACCAGGCCCTGTGGAGAATGCCGGGAAAATGATGGAAATAATGTAGTATTTTCAAACATCAGGGAAATCGCAAAATTTCGCACGAAAACCCGATAGTGTATAACTCTGAACGTTGGCACATGTTTTGTCGTTTGTGTAAGAACTATTAGGTCGCGAGAACCATCTCCACTTTAGCACACAATTACTTACAATGCCTATTGTCAAGACCATATTCACGAAGCAAAGACTCCCCAGCCACCGCTCTCCGTGTTAATACGTCATATTCCCGTGATGGAAATAATGTAGTATTTTTCAAATATCAAGGAAGTCGCAAACTTTCACACGAAAACACGATAGTGTATAACTCTGAACGTTGGCACATGCTTTGTAGTTTGTGCAAGATCTAATACCGTGCCCCCACGCGGTATGGAACCATAATGACCAAACACGTCTGACCCACGCTGGAACGAGGTCCCAGCAAGCCAACCAATACTTCCTGTTTTCAATGGCACGAGCGGGGCACGGCCCGGGCATTGAGGTACATTGCCTAGCTCCAGCAGTATTTCATGGACATCCATTTTGATAGGCACGAGAATTGAATGGATCATAATCAGCCTATGATAACTGGGGTTAAGTTTTCGGTTTTCCCACGACGTGTCCCCCGGGACATGCACCGTGTCAGCAGAACACGCTAGTATTGCGGAAAACGAAGTCTAACATATAGGATATACTGTATAGCCCAACCTCCGTCAGCATACCATACAACTGAAAATGCGACACTGACAGATTCCTCGCAACACGGAAGTACCCATAATAGTACAAAGGAAACAGCTTAGTAATAATAATAAGAACATCACAGGCCAAAAGTCTCGCTGAGGACTAACTGGCTGAATTAATCACACTGCCCGCTCACCACGCGTCCAAAAGATTAACCACTTAACAGATGAAAACTTGTGTTTTTGAACAAAGCCGACGAAATCGCGTCACCATTCACATAGCAGCGAAGCCAATTGTTGCACCAACAGTTTATGCATTCCGGCGGCAGAGTGAAGCTGAAGCATATAGATAAGCCTAACTCCGAAAACTAGGAGGAGTGCAAATCGCTATGAAATTAGCTTATCGGGAATTACTACGTATTGTAAGACCGTGAAGAAAGTGCCGTCAACGCGGAAATATGTACATTGCATAAGACAAGCAGAAAACGTCTAGCAACAGGCGCAGCACTAAGTTAACGTTAGCGACAACTTCCCCGCCTGAGCGGATTCCGTGCAAGGCTGCAAGGCTGGGCCGAAGACGTCCATAATCACCACGAGACCCCGGAGGGCCACTCAAGACCTCCAAGCCTACTCTAGCGGCCGCGAACACGACCTGAAAGTATCAGGGAAGGCACACCAGTTACACATCCATTTTTAGCACGGGGAGAGTAAGGGATGTGCCCAGAATCCCAGAAGTTAGAGCCTCTCGCCGGACTCGAACCTGGTTGCCCCGCCTCACCGTCGGCCGCTCTAGCCAACAAGCCACACCCTCTATTGAAGCCCCGAAGTGGACAAGCTCTGAAGGGGGGGGGGGCAGCCGCCATGTCCAGGAGATTGTGCCACAGCACCACCTCGGGTATCGATGTGAGAAAAACGAGTGGCCCGTTCGTGGATCAAGCCTGCAACTCGGCGGGATCGGACTTGCGACTTTGGCATGAGGGGCCCCATGTACTAACAACTGAGCAAACCAGACAGCACCGGGAGGCGCCCGCATCAAAAGCCCCTACGCGCAGATCCATATGGATCGCATCCGAGGCAGCAGATAGATGTTAGACCGTTGAGCTATTCCCAGGGTATCCCACGCAGCCCCACCACAAAGGCCCCAAAACCAAACATGGGGGAGGGGGTGGGGTGCCTACTGCCTTTGGCCAGTCCCGCATACCGCGCTGTGATACGAGTCGTTAAATTAATTACGGAAGTTTTTGGGCCAGAGTTCCTTGAAGCTACATCGGAACTGCCCCCCAACGCCCCGGACGCGACAGCCAGCTTAGTGCAGGGCAGGCGGTGCCAATACTGCGCTCACCCTTCACGGGCCATGGCTGTGCCTGGATCCGCCCACGCGTGGAAATTCCAGCATCGTCTCTATGAAGCTGTGTAATACCAATGCTGAGAGAGACCGAGCATTGCTGAACGAGGCGAGTTACACACTCCCTGCTTTGGCGGCATGGAAACCCCCTTCACATCGCCCCCGACCTAATCCCTCACCACTTGCCCCCACCGTGCGGGACCAACATCTGGCCACTCCAGAATAAACCTTCGGGACCGATTCCACCCGAGCAAAAGGCTGGTGCGGTGAAACCAGGGGGGGGAGGGGGGGTATTACCATCCATGGCGCTTCGAACCCGATATATGGTGGGATAGCGCGCACGAGGCTTCTAGCAGTGTGCTTTTGTGTGCCTCGAGCCTGCTAACCCCATCGACAGCGCCCGGCTCAGCATGCGACCAACAACGGGGAGCGGGCACAAGGGGGATAGAACTGCTGCAATTTGTGATACCTCTGACCTGCCTGCCACCAGCCTCAGCGGGCCGCCCGGCCCAGCTGCAACCCCCATAAGGGGGGGAGCGGGCACGAGGGGGGCTCTGAAATAGGACTCACCGCGAGCAAGGATGATGCAGCGAGGCAGGCAGGCGCAAGACGAACGAGGCCGGACAGCAGCAGTCGGGAAGGCAAAAGAGTGTCCCGATGCACGACACGCGCGTCCAGAGCGACAAAGGTGGGGTGGGCGAGAGGGGGGGGTGGCTTGCGAGGGCACTCCGCTGCCAGAGCTAAGGGAGGCGACCCATAGTTTAACTTGCCCCTGGACCCCACCACCCAAAGGTTTCCCCCCTTCCCACCGCGACGAAGTCACGGATACAAGCGTCGCCACTGCGGTGGGACGGGACAACGTTCCGGGTAGCCCGGCCTGGGGACACTCCATCATCACGGCCGCAAAAGCCGTAGCAAGGCCGACAAATTACAGGCCGGCCCGCTAAACCCCACCCGCATCAAAAGGGGGGGCGGGGCAGGAAACTGAGGCCACATCGGGGGAAACGGACGTCCCCCCCACAGCGGCCCACGCAGCATGGGCCGCCTCGCCAGGCTCACGCTCCCGCGGAGGGAGCAGGCGGAGGGGAAGGGGGGGGGGGAAGTGTAGGCCGGGAAAGGCCTCGCTCGCCTCCAAAGAGTATCCCGACGAGCTCCAGAGTGAGGCCACATCGGGGAAACGGACGTCCCCCCCCACAGCGGCCCACGCAACATGGGCCGCCTCGCCAGGCTCACGACTCCAGCGGAGGGAGCAGGCGGAGGGGAAGGGGGGGGAAGGATAGGCTGGGCAAGGCCTCGCTCACCTCAAAGAATGTCCAAAAGAGTGTCCCGACGAGCACACGACGGCGTCCGGGGCGGCAAAGAGGCCCTCCAACGTGGTGCAGAAACCTAAGTACCCACGGAGGCCCCTCCCCGCCGCCCTGGATGAGAATCACGATCAGCCGCCTCCTCCAACCAGTGAGGAGGAGAAGCTAACATCCTGCTGGGGGCGGGACAGCCCTCCGTGACTAGTGGCCCGCCCTCTCTATGGCCACTGCGTGGCCTCGGGCAGGCGCAATTCATCAGGAAGATCAAACTACGCAAGTATTTTATAAGCAAAAAGAACCTTGAGCAGAAAAAAAACTCAGCTAGTAGCAGCAATATTGCCACAGATGGTTTACAAGCCAAGGACATATCGTTATTGCGCACATTACATGGTTTGAGAAACAGCAATAAGGGTTCCTGCAGCACCCAAGAGGAGGCGGAAGAGGAGGAGGTGAACATATCCCGTTCAGGCCATAGTCCTTTCAAACCAGTTTCCACTTTTGTACCAAACATGCCTCGCAATGCCATCGACATTTACCATGACAGAGTCATTGAGGTTCTAAAAAAATTGCAACATAATAGCAAAGCAAAACAAAGGCCACCGAACCAACAAATGCAAAGCTTTTCAACCCTGATGAACAAACTCAAAAAAGACAACACCATCGTCATTAATCAATCTGATAATGGTGGTAATATTGTTCTTTGGGGAAAAAAATACTATATTAAGGAGGCCTATCGGCACCTCAAAGATGGTGAATGTTACACTAAAACAAATATGGCAGCAGTACAAACAATTGTTAAATCATATAAGGATGAAATCAATGAGTGGAAAAGGGAAGGACTTATCACCAAAGATGAATATAAGTTTCTCAACAAAGATCATCCCATTTTGCCCAATAAAGTTCCTGGGAGACCCATTGTGTCATCCATCAACAGCACCTTTGAGAACACTTCCAAATATATAGACTTTTATCTTCAGGAGTTTGTGACCAGCCTTCCGGCCTACATCAGGGACACAGCGGAATTTCTACATTTATTAAGTAACTGTGAGTGGTCAGATGATTTTTTATTTTTGACAATGGACATATCCGCTTTATACACAAGTATCGCCCACATGGACGGCATAAGAGCTGTGGAATTTTACCTTGGTAAAAGACCAATCCATATGTACCGCCACAACCAAATGTTATTCAAAATGATTAGCAAATGTCTACACAACAATATTTTCATGTTTGACAATTTGGTGAGTAAACAACTGAGAGGTGTGGCCATGGGGGCATGTTTCTCCCCCAGCTACGCGGGGCTCCACGTTGGCTGGTGGGAGGAACATGTCCTCAGGGTACAGCATGCTACATTGTCGTCAGCTCATGTGGTGAAATATTGGCGATACATCGATGATGTGTTCATCATTTGGTGAGGGACCAAAGATCAGGCAATGAGTTTTGTGAATAAGATCAACGAAAATACATTAAATCTTTATTTTACTGCTAATATTGATGCTATGGTGGCCAACTTCATTGACATCCAACTCAAGATTATCGACAGGAATATCGAAACATGTCTATACAGGAAGGTAACATCAGGGAATACCATATTGCACGCAGGAAGCTTTCATCCCCAACACACTATTGCTAGTATTCCGTACGGCGAGTTTTTATGAATATATAGAGCATGCAGCACCATTGAGGATAGACAGCATTGCCAATTGGAGGCCAAGATGAGATTGGAAGACAGGGGTTTCACACCCAGTAGTCTGGAAATAGCCATGAGGAAAGCTAATGCCCTCAATTGTTCCTCTCTTTTGGACCCCAGTAGGAACACACATGTGGCAGATGCATGCTCTAACAGCAAAGGGGAGATTAGATTGATCACAAGTTACAGCAGGCAGGCCGGCCAGGCAGATTAAGAATATCGTCAAAAAAGAATGGCCCATTATACTCACTGATCATACACTGAGAGAAGTTGTCCCCACAACCCCAACAGTTACCTTCAGGAGAGTATACTCTATGCGGAATTAACTGGTGAGGAACAGTCCGGAATCCAGTTCCACTGGCAACTGGCTGTCCCCACGTAAGTTTTTTTTTCAAATGCAGCTCATGCCGAGCATGCAAATTTGGCATAAATACGACCTCCTACATTACCCAATTTTCCAAAGTCCCTATCGCTCTTAAAGCACATTATACTTGACGCACAGAATTCGCTGTGTACGTCTTAAGATGCAGTTGCAATTTGTATTATGTAGGCAGCACAAAATTGCAAGCACACGTACGCATTCAGAAGAGCGATCGTGAACTCCGATCCTGCATACCCGGTTGCTTGACATTTTAGGACTACCCATGATAACAATCTAAATTGTTTACAATATTTTGTTAAAGATGCGGTAGCCCTCAACAAAAAGGGGGGGGGCAATAGGGAGAGAGCACTACGTCAATTGGAGTCACGCTACACAGTAGATTTAGATTGCAAATCGCCATTGGAGTTTAATTTAGGGGAGGACCTTTACAATTTCTTGTAACTAAATAATCCGTTTATCAATTGTAGAAACCCTGTACAGTATTTCCCTGGCTTACATCTGAGTGCTATTATGTCCCAGATACACATGTCCCGGCTGGGATAGTTAGGTTAGGTCTGGTTTTCAATATTGTCAGGTATCTTAGCTCCTTCCTTGTCCTTTAGACTGAAGTTGTTTAGAGCTTCATTTTCTGTGGAAATTTTTCCATTTTGTACACAATCTGTATTTGAACATTTGTATTGTACAGCTTCACACGTAGTCACTTTATATGTTGAGGTTTGCACTGGAAATAACCTGATCAAACATGTTATTAGTTGGATCCATATCCAAGGGTATTACCAACCTAGGATCTTGAGATCAGGCACGGTGAAAGCACACAGTTATCCCCTATGGTATGCAGGTACACATTCAGTACATAATAGGGGCTTCCGTTGCCAATTTCCCATGACTGTTTTTTTTTATATCATACACCAATGATTCCCTTTTCTCCACTCTTTTGCACTAAGTGAGCATTAAAAAAATGTTTTTATTCTTATTTTTGTGGTATGTGGCACAAGAGTGGCGCCTTAATGACACATTGATTTGAGACAGAACAGGCCACTTGTCGATTAGATTCGTTTTGCCATTATTCCTTGTTTAAGTGTACATGCACAACAGATTGCACTAGCAGTTCTATATATTGTAGCGTGATTTGCACAGTTCTGTCTATATGTCTGATGAGAGACCTTTTAGTAACAACATTCGACCGTGCGCTTTCTTCTACATATGTCTAAGTTTTTTATATTGTAAATATGTATATATGTAATTTATTTATTTTATGACGATATATTTATGTATTTATATTTTCTAAAAGGTTTTTGCACAGTTGGATTGGCATTCATTATCGTAGAAATGCATTTTATAGCAGCATGGGCATTATTATATCATATATTGGGTCGCCCGTGCATTTGGGCAGTTTATCGAATCAGACCAGTTCTGTGTATACGCATCAAAATGCTGTTACAATATTGCATCTTTACGGACTGTGTACTTACTGAATGAATTCATGAATTTTATGGCAGCACTCGATATAAATATGACTCGTAACAGCAGTCTGTCTTTTAAAAGTATGTCCTCTATGTCCATGATGGGAATGGGCATAGCGTTTTGGCGCCAAAATGAGTTTTTTAAATTCAGGGTCAATGCTTCACCGTTTGTCAAGTGAGCAAGGACACAGCCTCGTGTCCGAAACGCGTCTTGAGGCATGCACTGTTCAAGCACTTTGTTATAAATAAATTGAATTCTGGCATCAGCTATATTCGAGTCTGTGATCCTGTTTGTGCGTGCAAGCACTAAGGAGAAAACGGCACGGACACAGACACGGACCAAATTGTCTTGGATGCTGTTAAATTTTATTCAGCTGTCGCCATAACGTTTCGGCACAAAGCCTTGATCACATGACATGGGCAGTAGCTGTGTACATTTTGTACAGTGTAAGATGCACTTCAGCCCATTTGGGCTCTATTGGTTTAAATTCGCCTTGTCCATTTATAACTTTATTTGTTTTGCCATTGTGAACATTCACAAAAGGGTGATGATGTTGAGCCTATCTGATTGTTCATAGTAATATCAGCAGTTGCTTCAGCCAATGTACGCGCTGGAGACAAAGCGCAGATCAAAACGAGGTAGGGGCTGTTTTCTTTAACGCGTATTAGCGCTTAAGGTCTAGAACTTACATAATATTAATTATGATGAATTATGGGCGATAATACGAGCCTAAAATTGATTATCTGGGCCAACTGCCATGTTCAACTATGTATGTATTTTGTGGGCTCATTTATGAGATCGTTGACATTTCCGCAGAATATGTGATTTACATTTTCCAAATATGTTGTATAAATTGTTCAACAACGTGGGATTCAAGATGTGACTTTAATATAATGACATTCCAAAATGGCCGCCAGGTTTGCACATTTTTGCACTAGAAGGGTGATTTGTTATTACTGACGAATTAAGAGGTGTATTTAAAGATGGTAGTTTGCATTGGGCTACGAGCCTGATCAAGCCTTAATGGCGAAACGCGTCGTTTATGCATTTGCCAAATAAATGTAACTGCAAGAAGCCTGGGTGTTCGAGTGTTTCCTTTGCACAAAGGGACTTGTGGTGTTAATACAGAGGATTGACGGTATCCTGACTTCGGACCGCCCATGACAGCCTGTGATTTCATGACCGGAACTTGTGGACTGCAGATTTAACTAGAATTGGGCTGACCCCCGAATTGGCTGTGACATCGGTGTACAGGTCATGGTATTTTTATGACCACCTGATTTGCTGCAGAATATACTTGCTTTGTGAGATACGTGCCAGTCACCGGTGAGAGTGGAAGTGGCTCGAGTGTGAAGGCTTGGATCTCTGGAGCAGAGGTAAGGAGTGCGCTGTGGGAATGCGGTCTGGGGTTCTCCTGACTACGCGTACGGTGACCTCGGCTATTACGTACGGGCACTGCATTAAAGCTTGTGTGCCAAGAGGCAAGGGAGTGTGTTATTAACAACAGACAGGAAAGCCTATGTACACGCACAGGTCGATTGCAGAAATATTTGAAGATCTAAAACATGGCAAGTGGATTGGAAGGTCATAGAAAACAGACTGCAGATTAGCTATTCTTTGCACAGCTAGAACCCAGCAGTAATGAATTGAATGCCACACCCAATATTAATGCAGAAATTAATTTACAAGCCTTAGTGAGTACGCTGGAAAAGTTGTACAGAAAAGAGTTATCTAAATGGTGGGAAGCAGAGTCCTTACGGCGATACATTGACGTGAAACGTTTCCCCAGGGGTCTCTGTATTTTTACAAGTCCTACATATGAGGACCCTGATACAGACATGTTGGAAGAATGGTCCAACAACTCATCAGTGTGTTCAATGACCGTGATGCGGATACTTGTGAAATATGCACTGAAAGATCGCGCCAAATTTCTGCAAAAAATTGATAAGGTGACACTGGAAATCAGTCAACTTATGTTTAAAGAGGCTTTAGAGTAGTATATAAAGAATTTGTTGATTAAAATGGACAAATTGGAAGAAGAAATCACCGCCAAGAAACAGAGAAAGTTTCTACGTGATTACAAAGATTATCAATCTGGGCAGACTCTGACATTCCAGAGAAAATATGACCATCTCTTTGATAGAAAGACTGGAACAGGTGTTACAGTACCCAGTATTGGAGGTGCGACCAGAGGATTAGCAAGAGCGATATCTCAGATGGTAATTTGTCTGACGCTTCACCTTCAGGCATGAATCAAGAAATAGGAAGTGATCCACAGAAGAGAGCAAGTAATTTTTTATTACAGTTCCAATTAATCAGTCAAAACAGGACAGAATTTCAACA
Organism: Lissotriton helveticus; assembly: GCF_964261635.1. Taxonomy (NCBI): domain Eukaryota; kingdom Metazoa; phylum Chordata; class Amphibia; order Caudata; family Salamandridae; genus Lissotriton; species Lissotriton helveticus. The sequence goes on from NC_136059.1 coordinate 186,977,550, forward strand.
AGATGGAGGAACCCAGAGAGGACGGGGTCGAGGAAACAGAGGAAGAACAGGTGGAATCAACAAGCCAAAAAGAGGAGGAACAAACGCCGACAAAGCTCCGATGGGAATGGAAACAAGGAGCAGGAAACAGAAAACATGACTGTTGTCAACCTTTCTCAGCGGTCTCTTTCACAGGATGAAATCGAGATCCTCTCGCTTGGCCTTTCATTTTGCCCGTCACTAAACATGAATTATGCACAAACAAGAATTGATCTGTTCCTGTTTTCAAGAAAATTAAGACTAAAAAAGTGGTTTTGTACAAAGCAAAAGGACAAGGAACTGTGAGTAATAGAGAAAGTCACAGTAATTTAAACATGATTGACATAGAAATGTTACATGCTTTGAATGAAGAAACAAATTAAATTGTTTCAACACCTGATTGGGGGGCTTGGGGTGAAGACTTAGGTGTGAACCCAGGGAGCAAATTCAAACTCAAGTCTGTATTTCTGCCCAATGTACAATGTGAGGCCATTGATGTCTTTTTAAAGGGAGTCTTGCAGGATCTACATAAAATTTGATACAGAAAGATACAGTGTAATTGAAAAAATCTTGCACTTGATCAAATTACTTCTATTGATAGTCTTAAGGCAGACAAAAATATTGTCATTCGCCAATCAGATAAAGGGGGTAAAGTGGTTGTCTTAGACAAACTGAAAAATCTGGAAGAGGGTCTAAGACAACTGAATGATACAACCCATTACTGCAAGACCAACATGGCAGAAGTACTTAAGTCCAACACTTTGTAAAGAGAGACACTTGTGGAGTGGAGAGAAAGAGGGGTGATGGAATGGGCGGAATATAATTATTTGTATTGTGCCCACCAGAGTGTCCCAATTCTATAATCTACTCCCCAAAATACACAAGGATATGTGTAATCCTCCAGGGCGACCAATAGTCTCATCAATAGGATCACTATTGGAAAACACATCAAAATGTATTGACTATTATTTAAGACCTTATGTAGTTGGCTTTACCTTCCTACCTAAGAGACACTACCCATTTCTTAACTATAATCAATGGGATACATTGGGAAAGCAATTATACTCTTGTTTCCCTTGATGTTAGCAGTCTGTACACTAGCATCCAACATGATCAATGGCTTTTTGCCATCCAACACTTCCACAAGACTAGGTCGATTTCCTTATTCCATCATTCTCAGATGATTGTATCCATGATTGAAATCTGTCTGAAGAACAACTATTTCATCTTCGATGACACTGTACACAAGCAGTCACAGGGCACAGCTATGGGAACCTGCTTCGCCCCCCAGCTATGCGAATTTATTCATGGGCTGGTGGGAGGAGCATGTTGTCACCAAAATGGCAGAATTTAACGTGGCCCTGTGGCTGCAATACATTGAGGACATCTTCTTCATATGGTGTGGGGATGAGACCTCAGTAAGAATTTTTATTGACAAACTCAACAGGAACACACTGAACTTACAATTTACAGAACACATCAGTAAAGACGCAATGGAATTTCTTGATGTGTTATTGGAAGTCAAAAATACCCAACTGACTAACACGTTGTTCCGTAAGAGCACAGCAGGCAATAGCAACCTTAGTGCAAGCAGTAGTCTTCCTCGGATTCTGGTGTATAGTATCCCTTATGGAGAGTTGCTACGCGCCAAAAGAAATTGCAGCACTATGACTGCTTACAAAAATGAGGAAGCTGTCATGTGTCAAAGATTTATGAGTAGAGGATATAGCAAAAAGACTATCAATTAAGCTATTGCCATAGTCGAAATGAAATCTAGAATGAACTACTACATCCAAGGAAGGAAGACGAGGGCACAGAATGTATCAGGTTCATCACTACATTTTCAGGACAGGCAAACGAAGTACGGAGGATATTCAAAAAACATTGGCATGTTCTTATGACCGATGACCATCTTAAGCAGAATCCGAATAGTAATTCTCAGATTACTTTCAGGAAAGGGAGATCTTTGAGAGATGAACTCAGCCACAATCATGTAATGAAAGAAGAAACAGGTACAGTTGTGGGTACACCTGGTTTCAGGTGTTGCCATAACTGTAAAGCGTGTAGAAATCAAGAAAAAGCTCACTTGTCACATGCCATATAGTATATATGTCCTGATTTATCCTTGAAACAAATAGTATATCAGAAGTACTAAATCTGAGACAAAAAATGGGTGTTGGCACCCTTTTGTGAATGTTCACAACAGCAAAACAAATAAAGTTATAAATGAACAAGGCGAATTTAAACCAATAGAGCCCAAATGGGCTGAAGTGCATCTTACACTGTACAAAATGTACACAGCTACTGCCCATACTTTCAGTTACAATTGCTCGCCATTTCTATGAAAACCATATGCAGGATGACACACTTGTGCGTATGGTGGTGATTGATTCTGTGAACTTGGGTGTGAGAAGGGGCAATCGTGAATTGCTATTAAGAAAGTTGGAATCCCGGTATATTAACAATTTAGAAAGTCTGGCACTCAAAGGATTGAATCTTAGCGAGGAATTAGCAATTCATTTGTTTGATTAATGGTTTGGCACATTAGATCTGCATTCTATTCTGTTTTTAAGTATTTTATAATATTCGTTTTTTTACAGATGGGACACTTCTTTTTGCAAGTGGTGGAGAATTGGACAAGTCACTGGCATCACAGAAGTATTCATGGACATGCTGTATTGAGTATACTATTGTGTATATAGTTTTAACCCACTTGGGCAGTATTGTAACTGAAAGTATGTGCAGTAGCTGTATACATTTTGTACAGTGTAAGATGCGCTTCAGCCCACTTGGGCTCTATTGGTTTAAATTCGTCTTGTCCATTTATAACTTTATTTGTTTTGCCGTTGTAAACAATAATAAAAGGGTGATGATGTTGAGCCTATCTGATTGCTCATATTAATATCGGCAGTTGCTTCAGCCAATGTACGCGCTGGAGACAGAGAGCAGATCAAAATGAGGTACGGACTGTTTTCTTTAATGCGTATTTGCACTTAAGGTCTAGAACTTACATAATATTAATTATGATGAATTATGGGCGATAATACGAGCCTAAAATTGATTATCTGGGCCCACTCCCATGTTGAGCTGTATATGTATTTTGTGGGCTCATTTATGCGATCGTTGACATTTCCGCAGAATATGTTATTTAAATTTTCCAAATATGTTGTATAAATTGTTCAACAACGTGGGATTCAAGATGTGACTTTAATATAATGAGATTCCAAAATGGCCGCCAGGTTTGCAAATCTTTGCACTAGAAGGGTGATTTGTTATTACTGACAAATTAAGAGGTGTATTTAAAGATGGTGGTTTGCATTGGGCTACGAGCGTGATCAAACCGTAATGGCGAAACGTGTTGTTTATGCATTTGCCAAATAAATGTAACTGCAAGAAGCCTGGGTGTTCGAGTGTTTCCTTTGAACAAAGGGACTTGTGGTATTAATACAGAGGATTGCCGGTATCCTGACTTTGGACCGCCCATGACAGCCCGTGATTTCATGACCGGAACTTGTGGACTGCATATATCTATATCTATCTATATCTATATTCACTGAAAAAACCATAGGTTATAGACCATATATAGTTAGGAATTAGCATTTAAAAAACCTTATTTTACTCACACAAAACCATTGAAATTCCATATATAGTTAGTTGCACTAACTATATATCGCGCACCCGCAATCCACTGCTGATCATGTCACATATTACATCATTCATGACATGGTCAGTGACATCACTGATGACATCACTGATGACATCTCAAATGACATCACTGATGACATCACTGATGACATCATCCAGTGACTGTGTGTTTCTGTAAAGTTTAAATATGTTTTAGATATTGAAGAATGAGTAGATGTATAACTGTCTGGACGAAGGATTTAGTAGGTGCATGACTGAATGTATGAGTGAGTGATTAAATGTGTCTCACTGAGTGCATGGGTTAGTGACTAAACTGTCTTAATTTGTGCATCATTATGTCTGTTGTTCTGTAAACTACTGCATGTGTTGATCAGTAGCTATATGATTAACTATATGGGTTATTGATTGATTGTCCAAGTATTTGTATGGGAGACTGAGTGTGTGTGTGGCTGGCTGGGAGGTGTGTGACTCTGTGCAGATCAATGTGTACTTGTATCAATGATTGTATAAGAAAGTAAGTATGTGTTACTATATGTTTGAAAATGTAAGGTGCTCTATGTTTAACTGTATAGACAAGAAAATGGAAGTGTGATTGATTCTTTACAGGACTGACTAGGTGTGTGAGTAACTCCATGGATGAGTGGCAGAGTGTGAGTGTCTGTATAGGTGTATGAGTGCATATGATAGTGTTGTAAAGATGAGTGATTGTATGTATGAATGATTGTATGGGTGAATGAGTGAATGTGTGTGTAGACGTAGGAATCAGTGAGTACGTATGTAGTAACTAGTATTGGTGTGTCAATGGTTTCAAAAATTATACTCTGTATTTAACACTGGGTGAAACAGAGGTTATATTAAAATGTGAGGAGATGCATTGTATTGTCACATAAATGATATCATCAGTGATGTGGTCATTGATGTCAAATGAGATGTCATCAGTGATGTCATCAGTGATGTCATTTGAGATGTCATCAGTGATGTCATCAGTGATGTCACTGACCATGTCATGAATGATGTAATATGTGACATGATCAGCAGTGGATTGCGGGTGCGCGATATATAGTTAGTGCAACTAACTATATATGGAATTTCAATGGTTTTGTGTGAGTAAAATAAGGTTTTTTAAATGCTAATTCCTAACTATATATGGTCTATAACCTATGGTTTTTTCAGTGAATTTTCAAGGTTTTGTAAATGCTAATTCCTAACTATATATGGTCTATAACCTATGGTTTTTTCAGTGAATTTCAATGGTTTTTTAATAGCAAATATCATAAGCTGTCGAATGTCAAGTACGTGGTAAGTGAAAACATTTTCGTGTTTATGCACACTGATCTGCTTTGAATGGTGCCCCCCCCCCTCATTTCTATTAGGAGTACTCTCTCTTTGCAGATAGTGAAAGGTAGTTAACGCAGGCCTTTGCCCCCGTTGTAATCCGTCGTGCCTGCTTCTCTCTCCATTTGATTGATTGTTATCCAAGTATTTACTGTTTTAGAATTAGTTCTCTTTGGTTCATTCTCTATTTACAAACAAACACAGAGTCGCAATACTCTGTTTAGTCTTTGCAGATAACGAAAAATCGTGTAAAAAAAAAGAAAAGGAATCGAGCAAAATCAGTAGGCCACTAATGGGATCTCTTTTTGACCTCGCTAAAATAGAAACATTAGGAACAACCCCTCATGACAAATACAAAACTAGTGAGATGAACTGAACTCCACACAATGATGGCTGCAAAACAGCTCGGCTCCGCCACCCACCCCGCCCAAAATAACGATAAAGAGCGGCTGCCATGATTGGTTGCGGAATGGCCACAACGGAGCTACGAAATGGTGCTGCTCTCATGCTAACCCCAGCTTCGGTCTGAAACATCCAGAAACACTGTAGACTACCAATTCGATCAGTTCCGGTAGCGCCCCAATGTAACCCGGTAGAGAAGAACTAGCCCTCTCCTCTTTGACTGATGGTTCTTGTTGCCTGTCCCTTCTGTTGTCATTTAACAGAACTATTTAGCCTGCTGAAAGGGGTTGTGTTTCGACCGCTGGTTGGTGGAGACATTTTGACTATATTCTGGACCTGCGTTGTCGCGTAATGCGTCATATGACGCGCCGCGTTAGCGCATCCGGAAGTCATCCGGGGCGCGCAGCGCGTAACGTAAGCATAACAAGTCATGTGACTTGTTAATAAAACTTTTCATTGGTTCATTTTACTTTTCTTATTCTAATGATGAAAGCCTTGGTCATATCACCTAAAAATTACGCTTTTAATTACTTCCGAACATTATTTTCTCTTAAATATATGTTATAATGTTCCAGGCTAATGTACTTTCCCGGAAATTTTACAACTGTCCTGCAAGTAAAATATATTCTTTTTTCGAGAAAAAGAGCGTTTCTTCGTCCCATGACGGAGCCGTTGAGCAAAAGAGGGTCGACCTGCTGTCTTAGTCGCCGATACGCCTGAATATGAGATTCTTATCGATCACTTTATGTTGCAGGAATAGAAAACACAACAGCCCTTGACCATTTATCTTTACTGCGTTCCTTCGTATTATACCTTTTACCCTTCATGTAATTGGTCTGCTTTATTTCACTTGCCTTTTAATGATTCTAAAACAGTGACTATTATTAAAAACTTTACCAATGTATACACTACTACCATGTTTTCTTTTAAAAACCTTTATTGTGAAAATTTCATTATACAAATACGAGCCTATAACCACGTGGGCCTGCCACGGAGCAAACTGTAATCGTATATGATGAATAGACATTTACACTGTAGAGGAACGTAACGGGCGGGCCATTAGGTTGCAAAAACTAAGGTGTCTAACAGTTACGGAATCGGTGGACGTACATTTTATAATTAAAATACGACAGGGCCAGTTACAATAAAATTATCTAGATATACATTTGCGGGCAAGTACCATGGGTGACGTTAATTCGAATTTTCAACAGTACAGTAATCAATAACACATCAGAACTTAATATCAATAGGGATGTCGAAATATTCAATCAATTCTCGTCCCCGCCCGCCATGTGCTTCAAAACTGCATACGTATCTCGTGATTTCAAGGTTCTGCAACCAGTACACAACAAGGAGTTACGAGTCCCATTTATTCCGGCGCCATTTTGGGCGAGGACGGGCAGGTCCAGGATATAGTCAAAATGTCTCTACCAACCATCGACTATGATGATGTTCATATGCTGTATTTATTAGAGTAACACTCATCTGCCCACATGAAATTAATTTACCACAATCTAAACATGTCATTTTAATCTTTCCAAAGTTCTTCTAAATATTTGGGACCGTTTCCCTTGCCTCTGAAGCTCTCAGTGCCACTTCTTTGATGAATGTACTAGCAGGTCAGGGGTTCTCCTCCAAATCTCTCTTTTATGCAGCACTATAATTAATTGGTGCCACCTCTCCATATGACGATGCATGGTATAGTTACCACAACTATATTTTTTTTCGGTTCCTCTGGAGAGTTCATCGTGGCAGATGAAGCGTGTAACATACCGGGCATTTACCTTTTTTTGCATGTACAGGAAAGGAAAAAAAAATCGAGCGTCCGAGTTCTAAGGTGTCCCAGGGCCATTTTAGTGGACCAGGCCCAAATCCAAAGAACAGCCATCTCACAGGCTAATGGGGCGACCCACGCCGAGTTTCAGCATTGTAGGATGACCACACAAGTACAGCAACTTGCTAGACATCACCTCGGTGCCATCCGGATCTCGGCGCCCCACTGCAGATGAAGTGCCTCTCAACTATGAAACCACCACGGTGACATCCGGATCTTGGCGCGTTGTGCTGCCTTCGGCCTATTCGCACATCGGTCCGCTACTGACGCCATCTCACAGGCTAATGGGGTGACCCACGCCGAGTTTCAGCATTGTAGGATGACCACACCAACTTGCTAGACATCACCTCGGTGCCATCCGAATCTTGGCATCTCAACGCCTAGTGGTATCTTCCATACAGAAAATATTGTTACGCTGCCTTTGGCCCCATTCGCACATCAGTCCGCAACTTAGACATCACCTCGATGCCATCCGGATCTTGGCATCTCAGCGCCTTGTGGTGTCAGTCAGAAAATATTGTTGCGCTGCCTTTGGCCCCATTCGCACATCAGTCCGCTACTGACACCATCTCACAGGCCAATAGGGCGCCCCACGCCGACTTTTACCATTGTACGATGGCCACACCAGTGGCACAACTTGCTAGACATCACCTCGGTGCCATCCGAATCTTGGCATCTCAACGCCTAGTGGTATCTTCCATACAGAAAATCTTGTTACGCTACCTTTGGCCCCATTCGCACATCGGTCCGCAACTTAGACATCACCTCGGTGCCATCCGGATCTTGGCATCTCAGCGCCTTGTGGTGTATTCTCTTCAGAAAATATTGTTGAGCTGCCTTTGGCCCCATTCGCACATCGGTCCGCAACTTACACATCACCTCGGTGCCATCCGGATCTTGGCATCTCAGCGCCTTGTGGTGTCTTCTACTCCGAAAATATAGTAGAAAATATTGTTGCGCTGCCTTTGGCCCCATTCACACATCAGTCCGCTACTGACACCATCTCACAGGCCAACAGGGCGCCCCACGCCGACTTTTACCATTGTACGATGGCCACACCAGTGCCACAACTTGCTAGACACCACCTCGGTGCCATCCGGATCTTGGCATCTCAGCGCCTTGTGGTGTCTTCAAATCAGAAAATATTGTTGCGCTGCCTTTGGCCCCATTCGCACATCGGTCCGCTACTGACGCCATCTCACAGGCTAATGGGGTGACCCACGCCGAGTTTCAGCATTGTAGGATGACCACACCAACTTGCTAGACATCACCTCGGTGCCATCCGAATCTTGGCATCTCAACGCCTAGTGGTATCTTCCATACAGAAAATATTGTTACGCTGCCTTTGGCCCCATTCGCACATCAGTCCGCAACTTAGACATCACCTCGATGCCATCCGGATCTTGGCATCTCAGCGCCTTGTGGTGTCAGTCAGAAAATATTGTTGCGCTGCCTTTGGCCCCATTCGCACATCAGTCCGCTACTGACACCATCTCACAGGCCAATAGGGCGCCCCACGCCGACTTTTACCATTGTACGATGGCCACACCAGTGGCACAACTTGCTAGACATCACCTCGGTGCCATCCGAATCTTGGCATCTCAACGCCTAGTGGTATCTTCCATACAGAAAATCTTGTTACGCTACCTTTGGCCCCATTCGCACATCGGTCCGCAACTTACACATCACCTCGGTGCCATCCGGATCTTGGCATCTCAGCGCCTTGTGGTGTATTCTCTTCAGAAAATATTGTTGCGCTGCCTTTGGCCCCATTCGCACATCGGTCCGCTACTGACGCCATCTCACAGGCTAATGGGGTGACCCACGCCGAGTTTCAGCATTGTAGGATGACCACACCAACTTGCTAGACATCACCTCGGTGCCATCCGAATCTTGGCATCTCAACGCCTAGTGGTATCTTCCATACAGAAAATATTGTTACGCTGCCTTTGGCCCCATTCGCACATCAGTCCGCAACTTAGACATCACCTCGATGCCATCCGGATCTTGGCATCTCAGCGCCTTGTGGTGTCAGTCAGAAAATATTGTTGCGCTGCCTTTGGCCCCATTCGCACATCAGTCCGCTACTGACACCATCTCACAGGCCAATAGGGCGCCCCACGCCGACTTTTACCATTGTACGATGGCCACACCAGTGGCACAACTTGCTAGACATCACCTCGGTGCCATCCGAATCTTGGCATCTCAACGCCTAGTGGTATCTTCCATACAGAAAATCTTGTTACGCTACCTTTGGCCCCATTCGCACATCGGTCCGCAACTTACACATCACCTCGGTGCCATCCGGATCTTGGCATCTCAGCGCCTTGTGGTGTATTCTCTTCAGAAAATATTGTTGAGCTGCCTTTGGCCCCATTCGCACATCGGTCCGCAACTTACACATCACCTCGGTGCCATCCGGATCTTGGCATCTCAGCGCCTTGTGGTGTCTTCTACTCCGAAAATATAGTAGAAAATATTGTTGCGCTGCCTTTGGCCCCATTCACACATCAGTCCGCTACTGACACCATCTCACAGGCCAACAGGGCGCCCCACGCCGACTTTTACCATTGTACGATGGCCACACCAGTGCCACAACTTGCTAGACACCACCTCGGTGCCATCCGGATCTTGGCATCTCAGCGCCTTGTGGTGTCTTCAAATCAGAAAATATTGTTGCGCTGCCTTTGGCCCCATTCGCACATCGGTCCGCTACTGACGCCATCTCACAGGCCAACGGGGCGCCCCACGCCGACTTTCAGCATTGTAGGATGGCCACACCAGTGCGGCAACTTACTAGACACCACCTCGGTGCCATCCGGATCTTGGCGCGTTGTGCTGCCTTCGGCCTATTCGCACATCGGTCCGCTACTGACGCAAACTCACAGGCCAACGGGGCGCCCCACGCCGACTTTCAGCATTGTAGGATGGCCACACCAGTGCGGCAACTTACTAGACACCACCTCGGTGCCATCCGGATCTTGGCGCGTTGTGCTGCCTTCGGCCTATTCGCACATCGGTCCGCTACTGACGCAAACTCACAGGCCAACGGGGCGCCCCACGCCGACTTTCAGCATTGTTGGATGGCCACACCAGTGCGGCAACTTACTAGACACCACCTCGGTGCCATCCGGATCTTGGCGCGTTGTGCTGCCTTCGGCCTATTCGCACATCGGTCCGCTACTGACGCAAACTCACAGGCCAACGGGGCGCCCCACGCCGACTTTCAGCATTGTTGGATAGCCACACCAGTGCGGCAACTCACTAGACACCACCTCGGTGCCATCCGGATCTTGGCGCGTTGTGCTGCCTTCGGCCTATTCGCACATCGGTCCGCTACTGACGCAAACTCACAGGCCAACGGGGCGCCCCACGCCGACTTTCAGCATTGTAGGATGGCCACACCAGTGCTGCAACTTGCTGGACACCACCTCGGTGCCATCCGGATCTTGGCGCGTTGTGTTGCCTTCGGCCTATTCGCACATCGGTCCGCTACTGACGCCGCCTCACGTGCCAACGTATTTTCTCCGCATTTTACACCCTATGCCGCATAACAGGTCATGTGACTTGTTTATAAAACTTTTCATTGGTTCATTTTACTTTTGGTTTCCTAATGATGGAAGGCATGATCATGTGACCTAAAAACAACACTTTTCATAGGATGAAAACTTTTTTTTTTTCCCAAACGATGAAAGCCCCACCTTGTTTCTGGATGTTTCAGACTGAAGCTGGCGTCAGCATGAAAGCACCACCATCTCGTAGCTCAGTCGTGGTCATTCCGCGAGCAATCACGGCAGCCGCTCCCCACCAGAAGCCTGCAGGAGTCGGAGCCCCCAAAACTTTTGATGAATTCTCAAGGCGGAGGGGACGCTTTCGAGAATGGGGTCCAAGACCTAGCAGACAAGCGTCCGATTTCCAAGGTGTCCCAGGGCCATTTCAGTGGACCAGGCCCAAAAAGGAAACAGCCTGCCGCCATTTTGAGAGTCCTGTGACAGCCGCCTATCGCTGCACCGCAAGAGTGGGCGCAACTCAGCTGAATTGCGGCTTTTGACACAGTGGACCAAAAACGGACGGAATGGCAACTGAAACGGTAAAGGGGCGCCCCACTACAACAGATGACACTCCACCTGGAGAGGCCCGTTCACGCCGCCTCCCCCGGGGCGCTCCACGCCGTTATTCGGAGCAGCATTGTAGGATACCAAAACCAGTGCGGCAACTTACTGGACATCACCTTGGTGCCATCGTTCTGCTGCCTTGGAACTATTCGCGCAACAGTTTGCTACTGATGACCCACCCCCCGCGACGCCCCATGCCGTTATTTGCTGGGTGGCAACTTACTAGACATCACTTTCGTGTCATCTAGATTTCGTCGCGTTCTGCTGCCTTGGAACTATTCGCACAACAGTTTGCTACTGATGACCCACCCCCCGCGACGCCCCACGCCGGAAATCTGGACGTTGTGCTGCGTTGGGACTATTCGCACAGCCGACCGCTACTTCGTTGTTTTTCCCTAAAAATGTTTATATGTTATTACTATTTTTGTTTTCTTGTATATATTTATAAATTATTAAAGTTTTATAATCTTACTACTTTGTCGGAGTGCTATATATTTTTAATGTGACACATAATTGTAAAAACTTTGATGTACAAACAGTCATCCCTGGAATCTTCCTCTTCAGGCTCGGTCCCCTCACCAATCACAATACAGGATGGTTTTCAGATAATAGCAACGCTTCTGCTGTGACGGATCTCATCGAGTGTGGGCCTTGATCTACTATAACTCCTTTGAAGAGGGGTGATTCTTTACAGCTGTGGCCATAAACTACATCTGCAGGGCTAGCTGATACCCTAGGACCAGCCTGGACAATCGGACACAGAGGAAAAGGAGTGTCAGAGGGTGCGGTAGTGAATAGGGCGAAAGGGAGGTGTCGGGCGGGCACAGGGTGTGATTCTCAGGGAACAGCAGCGCAGATGGGGGAGGTTTATTACCCATGCATAAGACAGAGAGCGGGGGTGACCACTGCCTGGGGGAGATGCTTGCGAGGGTGGGGAGCCATGCTAAGGATCGACAGCGTGCACAGAGTGGGTCTGGTCAAGGCATCTAAAATGGCTGCCGTGCACGACAAAAGTGTGGCATTTGAAAAAAGACAAGATGGCGCAGACAATGTTTTTCAACACTTCCTGATTTCCTTCGAATCGAACGTTAACAGACGTTGGGGCATATTACCAAAGTTAAGCGATATTTATCCCTAACGATGCTTAGCAACGATTTTTTTACCGTCAGAAATTATCGCAGATAAACCTTGCTATTATCAAGGTTTATCGCAAATACGATAAAAAACGACCGCAATGCATTAATATCGCTGAAAACTCAGCGATATTCATGCATTACCGAGCTAATGCTCTTAGCCATGTTATCCACCTCCCATTGGATAACATGGCTAAGAACTGCTCAGGGCAGGTGGTAGCTTTTGGAGATATTCGCCCTTATCTCGAATATTTCCAAAAGTTGATAATAGGAGATAGCGATGTTAGCGACTGTTTCCAGTCGCTAACATCTTGGCATGCCCACTTTGCATGTCATTAGTGATAAATATCACTCACATGCAAAGTGGGGCCCAAGATGGTCGCTATCTTCTACTAGCCGTCGCTAACTGGTGTTAGCAACAGCTAGGTAATACACATATAATTTTATCTCCGCGAAGCGGAGCGCTGTTACAGATATATATCTTGTTTCTGAACGTTAATTTCTCAAAATGCACTGAAGCACATATATTGAGACCTAGCAAAGGCACATCGGGCTACCAGTCCCTACAATTTTGCCAAGTTTCGTGCAAATCCATTCAGCTGTTCGATCCTACCGAGAGACAAGATGGCGGCCGCTACGGACTGTTTGGAATGTTTACAGACACCGGAGAGCCAATCAGCTTCGCTTCGCAAAGCTCCGTAACGCGAAAAGTACGCGAAGCGGTGCGCTGTTACAGATATATACCTTTTTTTGAACGTTAATTTCTCAAAATCCACTGGAGCACATATATTGAGATCTAGCAAAGGCACATCGGGCTACCAGTCCCTACAATTTTGCCAAGTTTCGTGCAAATCCATTCAGCTGTTCGATTATTATTATTTTTATTTTTTTTTGCCCCGCGGGGCCCTTTTAAAACCTCCACATCAAACCTAGGGGGTGAGCGACAATGTACTATGCCCCCTTATGGTCATTTGCCCCTTCGCTTTGGCCTCCTCTTGTCTCTCGATCCTACCGAGAGACAAGATGGCGGCCGCTACGGACTGTTTGGAATGTTGACAGACGCCGGAGAACCAATCAGCTTCGCTTCACAAAGCTCCGTTGCGCGAAAAGTACGCGTAGCGGAGCGCTGCCCAGTCCGCTGTTACAGATTTATATCTTTTTTTGAACATTAATTTCTCAAAATCCACTGAAGCACATATATTGAGACCTACAAAAGGCACATCGGGCTACCAGTCCCTACAATTTTGCCAAGTTTCGTGCAAATCCATTCAGCCGTTCGGGCTAAAAGTGAGGCCAACCGCCCTATGGAAATTAACATGGGAAAAACGCGTTTTGGGACCCCCCTTTTTTCTCGGCCCCCCCTTGACGAACCCCCCCAAAATTTTCAGGGGCTGCTCAGAAACAAAATGTGCCATTTTCCTGAAAATTTCAGCCAATTCCGTCCACAAACGCCAAAGTTATTAGACATAGAATTTTCAAAAAACCCATAGAGAAAAAATCCTAACTATATATACCTACTGGCGACCGCCAGTAGGTAATATATATATATATATCTATATATATCTATCTCTCTCTCTATATATATATATATATATATATATACATATATAAATATATATATATATATATATATGTATATATATATTACCTACTGGCGGTCGCCAGTAGGTATATATAGTTAGGATTTTTTCTCTATGGGTTTTTTGAAAATTCTATGTCTAATAACTTTGGCGTTTGTGGACGGAATTGGCTGAAATTTTCAGGAAAATGGCACATTTTGTTTCTGAGCAGCCCCTGAAAATTGGGGGGGGGTTCGTCCAGGGGGGGTCGAGAAAAAAGGGGGGTCCCAAAACGTGTTTTTAACATTGAGTTTTCCATAGGGCGGTTGGCCTCACTTTTAGCCCGAACGGCTGAATGGATTTGCACGAAACTTGGCAAAATTGTAGGGACTGGTAGCCCGATGTGCCTTTTGTAGGTCTCAATATATGTGCTACAGTGGATTTTGAGAAATTAACGTTTAAAAAAAGATATATATCTGTAACAGCGGACCGGGCAGCGCTCCAGGACGCGTACTTTTCGCGCAAGGGAGCTTTGTGAAGCGAAGCTGATTGGTTCTCCGGCGTCTGTCAACATTCCAAACAGTCCGTAGCGGCCGCCATCTTGTCTCTCGGTAGGATCGAGAGACAAGAGGAGGCCAAAGCGAAGGGGCAAATGACCATAAGGGGGAATAGTAGATCCTCGCTGACCCCCTAGGTTTGATGTGGAGGTTTTAAAAGGGCCCCGCGGGGCAAAAAAAAAAAATAATAATAATAATCGAACGGCTGAATGGATTTGCACGAAACTTGGCAAAATATTAGGGACTGGTAGCCCGATGTGCCTTTGCTAGGTCTCAATATATGTGCTCCAGTGGATTTTGAGAAATTAACGTTCAAAAAAAGATATATATCTGTAACAGCGCTCCGCTTCGCGTACTTTTCGCGTTACGGAGCTTTGCGAAGCGAAGCTGATTGGCTCTCCGGTGTCTGTAAACATTCCAAACGGTACGTAGCGGCCGCCATCTTGTCTGTCGGTAGGATCGAGAGACAAGAGGAGGCCAAAGCGAAGGGGCAAATGACCATAAGGGGGCATAGTAGATCCTCGCTGACCCCCTAGGTTTGATGTGGAGGTTTTAAAAGGGCCCCGCGGGGCAAAAAAAAAAAAATAATAATAATAATCGAACGGCTGAATGGATTTGCACGAAACTTGGTAAAATATTAGGGACTGGTAGCCCGATGTGCCTTTGCTAGGTCTCAATATATGTGCTTCAGTGCATTTTGAGAAATTAACGTTCAAAAACAAGATATATATCTGTAACAGCGCTCCGCTTCGCGGAGATAAAATTATATCTGTATTACCTAGCTGTTGCTAACACCAGTTAGCGACGGCTAGTAGGAGATAGCGACCATCTTGGGCCCCACTTTGCATGTGAGTGATATTTATCACTAATGACATGCAATGTGGGCATGCCAAGATGTTAGCGACTGGAAACAGTCGCTAACATCGCTATCTCCTATTATCAACTTTTGGAAATATTCGAGATAAGCGCGAATATCTCCAAAAAGTAACAGCTGCCCTGAGCAGTTCTTAGCCATGTTATCCAATGGGAGGTGGATAACATGGCTAAGAGCATTAGCTTGGTAATGCATGAATATCGCTGAGTTTTCAGCGATATTAATGCATTGCGGTCGTTTTTTATCGTATTTGCGATAAACCTTGATAATAGCAAGGTTTATCTGCGATAATTTCTGACGGTAAAAAAATCTTTGCAATGCATCGTTAGGGATAAATATCGCTTAACTTTGGTAATATGCCCCAACGTCTGTTAACGTTCGATTGGAAGGAAATCAGGAAGTGTTGAAAAACATTGTCTGCGCCATCTTGTCTTTTTTCAAATGCCACACTTTTGTCGTGCACGGCAGCCATTTTAGATGCCTTGACCAGACCCACTCTGTGCACGCTGTCGATCCTTAGCATGGCTCCCCACCCTCGCAAGCATCTCACCCAGGCAGTGGTCACCCCCGCTCTCTGTCTTATGCATGGGTAATAAACCTCCCCCCATCTGCGCTGCTCTTCCCTGAGAATCACACCCTGTGCCCGCCCGACACCTCCCTTTCGCCCTATTCACTACCGCACCCTCTGACACTCCTTTTCCTCTGTGTCCGATTGTCCAGGCCGGTCCTAGGCTATCAGCTAGCCCTGCAGATGTAGTTTATGGCCACAGCTGTAAAGAATCACCCCTCTTCAAAGGAGTTATAGTAGATCAAGGCCCACACTCGATGAGATCCGTCACAGCAGAAGCGTTGCTATTATCTGAAAACCATCCTGTATTGTGATTGGGGAGGGGACCGAGCGTGAAGCGGAAGATTCCAGGGATGACTCTTTGTACATCAAAGTTTTTACAATTATGTGTCACATTAAAAATATATAGCACTCCGACAAAGTAGTAAGATTATAAAACTTTAATAATTTATAAATATATACAAGAAAACAAAAATAGTAATAACATATAAACATTTTTAGGGAAAAACAACGAAGTAGCGGTCGGCTGTGCGAATAGTCCCAACGCAGCACAACGTCCAGATTTCCGGCGTGGGGCGTCGCGGGGGGTGGGTCATCAGTAGCAAACTGTTGTGCGAATAGTTCCAAGGCAGCAGAACGCGCCGAAATCTAGATGACACGAAAGTGATGTCTAGTAAGTTGCCACCCAGCAAATAACGGCGTGGGGCGTCGCGGGGGGTGGGTCATCAGTAGCAAACTTTTGTGCGAATAGTTCCAAGGCAGCAGAACGATGGCACCAAGGTGATGTCCAGTAAGTTGCCGCACTGGTTTTGGTATCCTACAATGCTGCTCCGAATAACGGCGTGGGGCGCCCCGGGGGAGGCGGCGTGAACGGGCCTCTCCAGGTGGAGTGTCATCTGTTGTAGTGGGGCGCCCCTTTACCGTTTCAGTTGCCATTCCGTCCGTTTTTGGTCCACTGTGTCAAAAGCCGCAATTCAGCTGAGTTGCGCCCACTCTTGCGGTGCAGCGATAGGCGGCTGTCACAGGACTCTCAAAATGGCGGCAGGCTCTTTCCTTTTTGGGCCTGGTCCACTGAAATGGCCCTGGGACACCTTGGAAATCGGACGCTTGTCTGCTAGGTCTTGGACCCCATTCTCGAAAGCGTCCCCTCCGCCTTGAGAATTCATCAAAAGTTTTGGGGGCCCCGACTCCTGCAGGCTTCTGGTGGGGAGCGGCTGCCATGATTGCTCGCGGAATGACCACGATGGAGCTACGAGATGGTGGTGCTCTCATGCTGACGCCAGTTTAGTCTGAAACATCCAGAAACAAGGTGGGGCTTTCATTGTTTGGGAAAAAAAAAAGTTTTCATCCAATGAAAAGTGTTGTTTTTAGGTCATATGATCAAGCCTTCCATCATTAGGAAACCAAAAGTAAAATGAACCAATGAAAAGTTTTATAAACAAGTCACATGGCCTGTTATGCGGCATAGGGTATAAAATGCGGAGAAAATACGTTGGCACGTGAGGCGGCGTCAGTAGCGGACCGATGTGCGAATAGGCCGAAGGCAATACAACGCGCCAAGATCCGGATGGCACCGAGGTGGTGTCCAGCAAGTTGCAGCACTGGTGTGGCCATCCTACAATGCTGAAAGTCGGCGTGGGGCGCCCCGTTGGCCTGTGAGTTTGCGTCAGTAGCGGACCGATGTGCGAATAGGCCGAAGGCAGCACAACGCGCCAAGATCCGGATGGCACCGAGGTGGTGTCTAGTAAGTTGCCGCACTGGTGTGGCCATCCAACAATGCTGAAAGTCGGCGTGGGGCGCCCCGTTGGCCTGTGAGATGGCGTCAGTAGCGGACCGATGTGCGAATAGGCCGAAGGCAGCACAACGCGCCAAGATCCGGATGGCACCGAGGTGGTGTCATAGTTGAGAGTTCTGAGCAGCGGTTGTAACACTGTCTGAAGCTTATTTGCAGCTGCTGCAGCTTCACTACGCGCCAAGATCCGGATGGCACCGAGGTGGTGTCTAGTAAGTTGCCGCACTGGTGTGGCCATCCAACAATGCTGAAAGTCGGCGTGGGGCGCCCCGTTGGCCTGTGAGATGGCGTCAGTAGCGGACCGATGTGCGAATAGGCCGAAGGCAGCACAACGCGCCAAGATCCGGATGGCACCGAGGTGGTGTCTAGTAAGTTGTCGCACTTCTGTGGCCATCCTACAATGTTGAAAGTCGGCGTGGGGCGCCCCGTTGGCCTGTGAGATGGCGTCAGTAGCGGACCGATGTGCGAATGGGGCCAAAGGCAGCGCAACAATATTTTCTGACTGACACCACAAGGCGCTGAGATGCCAAGATCCGGATGGCACCGAGGTGATGTCTAAGTTGCGGACTGATGTGCGAATGGGGCCAAAGGCAACGTAACAATATTTTTTGTATGGAAGATACCACTAGGCGTTGAGATGCCAAGATTCGGATGGCACCGAGGTGATGTCTAGCAAGTTGCTGTACTGGTGTGGTCATCCTACAATGTTGAAACTCGGCGTGGGTCGCCCCATTAGCCTGTGAGATGGCGTCAGTAGCGGACCGATGTGCGAATAGGCCGAAGGCAGCACAACGCGCCAAGATCCGGATGTCACCGTGGTGGTTTCATAGTTGAGAGGCACTTCATCTGCAGTGGGGCGCCGAGATCTGGATGGCACCGAGGTGATGTCTAGCAAGTTGCTGTACTGGTGTGGTCATTCTACAATGCTGAAAGTCGGCGTGGGTCGCCCCATTAGCCTGTGAGATGGCTGTTCTTTGGATTTGAGCCTGGTCCACTAAAATGGCCCTGGGACACCTTAGAACTCGGACGCTCGATTTTTTTTTCCTTTCCTGTACATGCAAAAAAAGGTAAATGCCCGGTACGTTACACGCTTCATCTGCCACGATGAACTCTCCAGAGGAACCGAAAAAAAATATAGTTGTGGTAACTATACCATGCATCGTCATATGGAGAGGTGGCACCAATTAATTATAGTGCTGCATAAAAGAGAGATTTGGAGGAGAACCCCTGACCTGCTAGTACATTCATCAAAGAAGTGGCACTGAGAGCTTCAGAGGCAAGGGAAACGGTCCCAAATATTTAGAAGAACTTTGGAAAGATTAAAATGACATGTTTAGATTGTGGCAAATTAATTTCATGTGGACAGATGAGTGTTACTCTAATAAATACAGCATATGAACATCATCATAGTCGATGGTTGGTAGAGACATTTTGACTATATCCTGGACCTGCCCGTCCTCGCCCAAAATGGCGCCGGAATAAATGGGACTCGTAACTCCTTGTTGTGTACTGGTTGCAGAACCTTGAAATCACGAGATACGTATGCAGTTTTGAAGCACATGGCGGGCGGGGACGAGAATTGATTGAATATTTCGACATCCCTATTGATATTAAGTTCTGATGTGTTATTGATTACTGTACTATTGAAAGTTCGAATTAACGTCACCCATGGTACTTGCCCGCAAATGTATATCTAGATAATTTTATTGTAACTGGCCCTGTCGTATTTTAATTATAAAATGTACGTCCACCGATTCCGTAACTGTTAGACACCTTAGTTCTTGCAACCTAATGGCCCGCCCGTTACGTTCCTCTACAGTGTAAATGTCTACTCATCATATACGATTACAGTTTGCTCTGTGGCAGGCCCACGTGGTTATAGGCTCGTATTTGTATAATGAAATTTTCACAATAAAGGTTTTTAAAAGAAAACATGGTAGTAGTATATACATTGGTAAAGTTTTTAATGATAGTGACTGTTTTAGAATCATTAAAAGGCAAGTGAAATAAAGCAGACCAATTACATGAAGGGTAAAAGGTATAATACGAAGGAACGCAGTAAAGATAAATGGTCAAGGGCTGTTGTGTTTTCTATTCCTGCAACATAAAGTGATCGATAAGAATCTCATATTCAGGCGTATCGGCGACTAAGACAGCAGGTCGACCCTCTTTTGCTCAACGGCTCCGTCATGGGACGAAGAAACGCTCTTTTTCTCGAAAAAAGAATATATTTTACTTGCAGGACAGTTGTAAAATTTCCGGGAAAGTACATTAGCCTGGAACATTATAACATATATTTAAGAAAAAATAATGTTCGGAAGTAATGAAAAGCGTAATTTTTAGGTCATATGACTAAGCCTTTCATCATTACATTAAGAAAAGTAAAATGAACCAATGAAAAGTTTTATTAACAAGTCACATGACTTGTTATGCTTACGTTACGCGCTGCGCGCCCCGGATGACTTCCGGATGCGCTAACGCGGCGCGTCATATGACGCATTACGCGACAACGCAGGTACAGAATATAGTCAAAATGTCTCCACCAACCAGCGGTCGGAACACAACCCCTTTCAGCAGGCTAAATAGTTCTGTTAAATGACAACAGAAGGGACAGGCAACAAGAACCATCAGTCAAAGAGGGGAGGGCTAGTTCTTCTCTACCGGGTTACTTTGGGGCGCTACCGGAACTGATCGAATTGGTAGTCTACAGTGTTTCTGGATGTTTCAGACTGAAGCTGGGGTTAGCATGAGAGCAGCACCATTTCGTAGCTCCGTCGTGGTCATTCCGCAACCAATCATGGCAGCCGTTCTTTATCGTTATTTTGGGCGGGGTGGGTGGCGGAGCCGAGCTGTTTTGCAGCCATCATTGTGTGGAGTTCAGTTCATCTCACTAGTTGTGTATTTGTAATGAGGGGTTGTTCCTAATGTTTCTATTTTAGCGAGGTCAAAAAGAGATCCCATTAGTGGCCTACTGATTTTGCTCGATTCCTTTTCTTTTTTTTACACGATTTTTCGTTATCTGCAAAGACTAAACAGAGTATTGCGACTCTGTGTTTGTTTGTAAATAGAGAATGAACCAAAGAGAACTAATTCTAAAACAGTAAATACTTGGATAACAATCAATCAAATGGAGAGAGAAGCAGGCACGACGGATTACAACGGGGGCAAAGGCCTGCGTTAACTACCTTTCACTATCTGCAAAGAGAGAGTACTCCTAATAGAAATGAGGGGGGGGGGGGCACCATTCAAAGCAGATCAGTGTGCATAAACACAAAAATGTTTTCACTTACCACGTACTTGACATTCGACAGCTTATGATATTTGCTATTAAAAAACCATTGAAATTCACTGAAAAAACCATAGGTTATAGACCATATATAGTTAGGAATTAGCATTTACAAAACCTTGAAAATTCACTGAAAAAACCATAGGTTATAGACCATATATAGTTAGGAATTAGCATTTAAAAAACCTTATTTTACTCACACAAAACCATTGAAATTCCATATATAGTTAGTTGCACTAACTATATATCGCGCACCCGCAATCCACTGCTGATCATGTCACATATTACATCATTCATGACATGGTCAGTGACATCACTGATGACATCTCAAATGACATCACTGATGACATCACTGATGACATCTCATTTGACATCATTCTTGTGCTAATACGATAAATCTCTTCAGACTCTAATATAACCTTAGATACACTCAGTGTATACAGACACTCACACACTGCCACTCATCCATGGAGTTACTCACACACCCAGTCAGTCATGCAAAGAAACAATCTCACCTCCATTTCTTCAACTATACAGTTAAACACACCTTACTTATTGAAACATATACTAACACATATTTACTCTCTTATACAATCCCTGATACAAGTTCACAATGATCGATACAACCACTCACTCATTCAGTGGCTCTCATGCACAGTTATTTATATATGCCAACTCTCACATGTACTGTGTTTTACATATGTACTTACTATGACATGTAGCATTGAGATATCCATTCACTCATCAATACACTCATGCACACAGTCAACTGCCCATGTAGCTGTTTCCACATGCACTCTTGAACTCATACACCTAGTGAATAAACTGCTCACACATCTATGCATAGAGTCACACACCTTCCAGCCACCCCCACACAAACTCAATCTCCCATAGAAATACTTGGGCAACCAATTAATAACACATATAGCCTCTCGTATAGCTAATGATCAACACATGCAGCAGTTTACAGAACAACAGACATAATGATGCACAAATTAAGACAGTTTAGTCACTAACCCATGCATTCAGTGAGACACATTTAATCACTCACTCATACAGTCAGTCACGCACCTACTAAATCCTTCATCCAGACACTTATACATCCACTCATTCTTCAATATGTAAGACATATTTTAACTTTACAGAAACATACAGTCACTGGATGTTGTCATCAGTGATGTCATCAGTGATGTCATTTGAGATGTCATCAGTGATGTCATCAGTGATGTCACTGACCATGTCATGAATGATGTAATATGTGACATGATCAGCAGTGGATTGCGGGTGCGCGATATATAGTTAGTGCAACTAACTATATATGGAATTTCAATGGTTTTGTGTGAGTAAAATAAGGTTTTTTAAATGCTAATTCCTAACTATATATGGTCTATAACCTATGGTTTTTTCAGTGAATATATATATATATATATATATATATATATATATATATATTCACTGAAAAAACCATAGGTTATAGACCATATATAGTTAGGAATTAGCATTTACAAAACCTTGAAAATTCACTGAAAAAACCATAGGTTATAGACCATATATAGTTAGGAATTAGCATTTAAAAAACCTTATTTTACTCACACAAAACCATTGAAATTCCATATATAGTTAGTTGTACTAACTATATATCGCGCACCCGCAATCCACTGCTGATCATGTCACATATTACATCATTCATGACATGGTCAGTGACATCACTGATGACATCACTGATGACATCTCAAATGACATCACTGATGACATCACTGATGACAACATCCAGTGACTGTATTTTTCTGTAAAGTTAAAATATGTCTTGAGTGGATGTATAAGTGTCTGGATGAAGGATTTAGTAGGTGCATGACTGACTGTATGAGTGAGTGATTAAATGTGTCTCACTGAGTGCATGGGTTAGTGACTAAACTGTCTTAATTTGTGCATCATTATGTCTGTTGTTCTGAAAACTGCTGCATGTGTTGTTCAGTAGCTATATGAGTAACTATATGGGTTATTGATTGGTTGCCCAAGTATTTGTATGGGAGACTGAGTGTGTGTGTGGGTGGCTGGGAGGTGTATGACTCTGTGCATAGATGTGTGAGCAGTTGATTCACTAGATGTATGGGTTCAAAAGTGCATGTGGAAACAGCTGTATGGGCGGTTGACTGTGTGCATCAGTGTATTGGTGAGTGAATGGATATCTCAGTGCTACATGTCAAAGTAAGTACATATGTAAAACACAGTACATGTGAGACTTGACATATATAAATAACTGTGCATAAGAGCCAGTGAATGTGTGAGTGGCTGTATGCATCATTGTGAACTTGTATCCGGGATTGTATAAGAGAGTAAATATGTTTTAGTATATGTTTGAATAAGTAAGGTGTGTATAACTGTATAGTTGGGAAAATGGAGGTGTGATTGATTGTTTGCATGACTGACTAGGTGTGTGTGTAACTTCATGGATGAATGACAATCTGTGAGTCTGTGTTTACACTGAGTGTATCTAAGGTTATATTAGAGTCTGAAGAGGTTCATCGTATTATCACATGAATGATGTCATCAGTGATGTGATCAGTAATGTCAAATGAGATGTCATCAGTGATGTCATCAGTGATGTCATTTGAGATGTCATCAGTGATGTCATCAGTGATGTCATTTGAGATGTCATCAGTGATGTCATCAGTGATGTCATTTGAGATGTCATCAGTGATGTCATCAGTGATGTCACTGACCATGTCATGAATGATGTAATATGTGACATGATCAGCAGTGGATTGCGGGTGCGCGATATATAGTTAGTACAACTAACTATATATGGAATTTCAATGGTTTTGTGTGAGTAAAATAAGGTTTTTTAAATGCCAATTCCTAACTATATATGGTCTATAACCTATGGTTTTTTCAGTGAATTTTCAAGGTTTTGTAAATGCTAATTCCTAACTATATATGGTCTATAACCTATGGTTTTTTCAGTGAATTTCAATGGTTTTTTAATAGCAAATATCATAAGCTGTCGAATGTCAAGTACGTGGTAAGTAAAAACATTTTCGTGTTTATGCACACTGATCTGCTTTGAATGCTGCCCCCCCCCCCTCATTTCTATTAGGAGTACTCTCTCTTTGCAGATAGTGAAGGGTAGTTAACGCAGGCCTTTGCCCCTGTTGTAATCCGTCGTGCCTGCTTCTCTCTCCATTTCATTGATTGTTCTCTTTGGTTCATTCTCTATTTACAAACAAGCACAGAGTCGCAATACTCTGTTTAGTCTTTGCAGATAGCGAAAAATCGTGTAAAAAAACAAAAGGAATCGAGCAAAATCAGTAGGCCACTAATGGGATCTCTTTTTGACCTGGCTAAAATAGAAACATTAGGAACAACCTGTTGAAAATAGCAATGTGTATGTACATAAGCGGCGTTCATTTTTGTTCACAGTACCCCTTGTTGATTGTTTGAATCGAGCATTGAATTGTTCGAAGTTGGTTCTCTTAAGGATCTTCTCTGCCTGCAAACGAGGAAGAATAGGAATATTCTCTCTCCCTTTGCAGATAGTGAAAGGTAGGTAACGCAAACCTTTAACACGTCGTGCCTATTTCGTTCCTCATTGATTGATTGTTTGCCCGAACATTGACTGTTTGGGAATTCGTTCTTTTTGGAGGTATTCCCTGTTTGCAAATAAACGTAGGAAAATCTTTGCAAGTAGTGAAAGGGTAGGTAATGCGCCCTTTGTCCCCCGTTGTAATCTGTCATGCCTATCTACTCCCCACTGATTGATGCACCTGTTTCACCCGGACCATTTACTAGAGATAGGTCATCTGGCCCGACCAGAGAGCACCCCTAGTGAAAAGGACATATGCAATAATAACGAAGTGATCACTGTATCCTGTTAACAGAAACTTTAGCATGAAACAACCTGGAAAGAAAGGAATAGGAAAACGAAAATCAGTAGGCCACTGATGAACTTTTTATTAAATAACAAACAAAGAAACGATAACAATACGTAATGATAAAACCTATTATTGTCCTAGAAACAAGAAACGTTAGAAGTAAGCCCGTAATAAGAAACCTGAAAACAGTAAGAGAAACCAAGTGTGACATTGCAATGGCCACAAGGCAACGAGGCTTCATCGCCCCTCACTGCCCCAAAACGTGTCTGTCCCACCGCCTGCCACGCCCAACTAACGGCAAACTGGGAAAGATACAAGTCAGCAGACATCCGCCCCATTCTGGAAACTTTATCGGGATTGTACTTGATTGAGTGTGATGTCACAAACATTTGTGCGGATCTAGATTGTGTTAAGGAATACAATAGGTTAAGAAGAGAGTATGCGCCACATTTGCCTCAATATCCTTTGTTTGAGAAACAGGTTTCCGGCTACGCCCAGCCGGAAGCAACACATATAAGGCGGGTCCTGCTGCCAACCGTCGGCCAGGAGATCATCACGTAGGGTGTAGCCGGAGGAGAGGCCGAGGCCAGCGGGACCCGGCCAGGGGGATTGCTACGACCACCCTGGAGAGTTGCAGGGGGGGGAATGTCCGTGTCCTCGACCCTCCCCTCTCTCTCCCAGTCCGGCCACCATCAACCAGAGGCCGAGGCCGACGGGATCCGGCCGCGGTGGCGGTAACCCTGGAGAATTGCAGGTTAGACCCTCTCTCTCCCAGTCTGGGCCAGCATCCATGGAGGGCCTGGGAGTGGAGAGGCCACTGCACGAAAGGCCCAGGAGAGGCACCACACGCCAAGGCCTGCCCCACCGGATGAGCCAAGGAACCCGTTCATGGGGCCAGAGCAAAGGGCGTCCGGCCGCCATCCACCGGAGGTCCGGCCCAAAGACGGACGGGACATTTCTTCTTTCTTTTATAATGGCTGCGACAACACTGGGGGGGGATGTCTTGCACATGCCTCCGACCCCCCCCCCTCGTCCTCATCGCCTGGTCCGGCCATAACAAATATCAAGCGAGACGCCGTGGGGTGCACTGGGTGGGAGAGACGGTGCGAACAGGCCTCTCCCGCCTCCCCAGGTGGAGGCTTCCCAGCTGCACCCTCAGCGCTCCAGGCGCCCGGAAAAGGGTTCTTCCACTGTGGCGATGTTGCAACGTCTCGCCCGGCAGGGTGGAGCCCGTCCGCTCATTTGACCCCGCGATCGCCAGTAGCTACCGAACTCTCAAAATGGCGGTCGACCTTGCAAGAGCGGGCCCAGCATGAAGAAATGGCCCGGTCACTGGTTGACTCCACCACCGTAGTCCTCCACGACCTTGAAGATTCTAGAGGAGCCGCGGGAGTCCCCGACCCCCGCAGACACCCCCGATGGGGAATGACTGCCATGATCGCCCGTGGAGTGACGAAACTGTAGCTGCGGGACGTCGGCGCTCCCATGCTGGCGCCAGCCTCAGTTTGAATGACTAGAAACCTGCAGACCTCAGTTCCGGTGAAAGCACAGTGTGACCCGGTAGGAAAAATTGCTGCACCCCCTCCCCTTTTTGACTGATGGTTCAAACCACCGATCCTTTCCTTTGCCCTTTTAACGGAACTTTGGACTGCCTCACCCCCCCCCCCCCGCGGCGCCCCACGCCGTTATTTGCTGGGCGGCAACTTACTAGACATCACCTTCGTGCCATCCAGATTTCAGCAACAACAGACCGCTACTGACAACCCACCCCCCGGGACGCCCCACGCCGGATACCCAAATCAGTGCGGCACCCAGGCAACATCTTCTGAATTTTCATAATTTGAAAGAACTAGTAACATGTCCTCATCAGGAATTTCCTCTTCAATCATCTCATCAGGAATCTCCTCATGAAAAGTCTGCAATGATGATTCTTGTAACTCTATGGTCTCCAAACATTCGATAAATTCGCCATCAAGAGATTGATCAAAAAAATCAATCAAGTCATCTCCTCCTTGTGAGAATATTTCATTATTGGTGCTGTCAATTTCAATAAATGTAGTGGATAATTCAAAAGAAATTGCCACGGTCTCTTCATTGTGAGCCATTTTATTTTGAAATTGCTTGCTGTAAATTGCAGAAAAAAATAATCACTTTCATTTATCGTTTTTAGTAATACATAATATAAAACTAACTTTATCAAGTATTTAGTATAACAGAAGGACTGTAAATAAATAACAGAATTTTTTTTTCAAATTATCTTAAAGTGTACAACATAGTTCCCCTTACAAATTAACAACTCACCTTTTTAAAAGTAGGAGAAGTGTTAGTACTGTGTAAATCAAACACCAGAAATTCACCACCAAAAATTCCTCACAAATATACCTCAGACAGTAGTATCACAAAATGGCTGTGGTTTCCTCTCATTTTAGATATATACATAACCAATTAACTTTCATCACACACAAATACAAAACCAAAGTAACATTTTAATTGGTTCTAAATTTCAACACTTTCAAATGTGTTTTCCCCATGCAATTTTCCATAGGACATTTAGATACGTCTACAGCCTGAATGGCTGAACGGAATTACACCAAACTTGGCAAAATGGTACATCAAACCTAAGAGGTCAGGGAGGATCTACTATGCCCCCTTATGGTCATTTGCCCCTTCGCTTTGGCCTCCTCTTGTCTCTCGATCCTACCGAGAGACAAGATGGCGGCCGCTACGGACTGTTTGGAATGTTTACAGACGCCGGAGAACCAATCAGCTTCGCAAAGCTCCGTAACGCGAAAAGTACGCGAAGCGGAGCGCTGTTACAGATATATATCTTTTTTTGAACGTTAATTTCTCAAAATCCACTGGAGCACATATATTGAGACCTAGCAAAGGCACATCGGGCTACCAGTCCCTAATATTTTGCCAAGTTTCGTGCAAATCCATTCAGCCGTTCGATTATTATTATTATTTTTTTTTTTGCCCCGCGGGGCCCTTTTAAAACCTCCACATCAAACCTAGGGGGTCAGGGAGGATCTACTATGCCCCCTTATGGTCATTTGCCCCTTCGCTTTGGCCTCCTCTTGTCTCTCGATCCTACCGAGAGACAAGATGGCGGCCGCTACGGACTGTTTGGAATGTTTACAGACGCCGGAGAACCAATCAGCTTCGCTTCACAAAGCTCCGTAACGCGAAAAGTACGCGAACTGGAGCGCTGCCCGGTCCGCTGTTACAGATATATATCTTTTTTTGAACGTTAATTTCTCAAAATCCACTGCAGCACATATATTGAGACCTAGCAAAGGCACATCGGGCTACCAGTCCCTACAATTTTGCCAAGTTTCGTGCAAATCCATTCAGCCGTTCGGGCTAAAAGTGAGGCCAACCGCCCTATGGAAAACTCAATGTTAAAAACACGTTTTGGGACCCCCCTTTTTTCTCAGCCCCCCTTGACAAACCGCCCCCCAAAATTTTCAGTGGCTGCTCAGAAACAAAATGTTGCATTTTCCTGAAAATTTCAGCCAATTCCGTCCACAAACGCCAAAGTTATTAGACATAGAATTTTCAAAAATCCCATAGAGAAAAAATCCTAACTATATATACCTACTGGCGACCGCCAGTAGGTAATATATATATATATATATATATATATATATATATATATATATATATTACCTACTGGCGGTATATATATATATATATATATATATATTACCTACTGGCGGTCGCCAGTAGGTATATATAGTTAGGATTTTTTCTCTATGGGTTTTTTGAATATTCTATGTCTAATAACTTTGGCGTTTGTGGACGGAATTGGCTGAAATTTTCAGGAAAATGGCACATTTTGTTTCTGAGCAGCCCTTGAAAATTTGGGGGGGGTTCGTCAAGGGGGGGCTGAGAAAAAAGGGGGGTCCCAAAACATGTTTTTAACATTGAGTTTTCCATAGGGCGGTTGGCCTCACTTTTAGCCCGAACGGCTGAATGGATTTGCACGAAACTTGGCAAAATTGTAGGGACTGGTAGCCCGATGTGCCTTTTGTAGGTCTCAATATATGTGCTACAGTGGATTTTGAGAAATTAACGTTTAAAAAAAGATATATATCTGTAACAGCGGACCGGGCAGCGCTCCAGGACGCGTACTTTTCGCGCAACGGAGCTTTGTGAAGCGAAGCTGATTGGTTCTCCAGCGTCTGTCAACATTCCAAACAGTCCGTAGCGGCCGCCATCTTGTCTCTCGGTAGGATCGAGAGACAAGAGGAGGCCAAAGCGAAGGGGCAAATGACCATAAGGGGGAATAGTAGATCCTCGCTGACCCCCTACGTTTGATGTGGAGGTTTTAAAAGGGCCCCGCGGGGCAAAAAAAAAAAAAATAATAATAATCGAACGGCTGAATGGATTTGCACGAAACTTGGCAAAATATTAGGGACTGGTAGCCCGATGTGCCTTTGCTAGGTCTCAATATATGTGCTCCAGTGGATTTTGAGAAATGAACGTTCAAAAAAAGATATATATCTGTAACAGCACTCCGCTTCGCGTACTTTTCGCGTTACGGAGCTTTGCGAAGCTGATTGGTTCTCCGGCGTCTGTCAACATTCCAAACAGTCCGTAGCGGCCGCCATCTTGTCTCTCGGTAGGATTGAGAGACAAGAGGAGGCCAAAGCGAAGGGGGAAATGACCATAAGGGGGCATAGTAGATCCTTCCTGACCTCTTAGGTTTGATGTACCATTTTGCCAAGTTTGGTGTAATTCCGTTCAGCCATTCAGGCTGTAGACGTATGTAAATGTCCTATGGAAAATTGCATGGGGAAAACACATTTGAAAGTGTTGAAATTTAGAACCAATTAAAATGTTACTTTGGTTTTGTATTTGTGTGTGATGAAAGTTAATTGGTTATGTATATATTTCAAATGAGAGGAAACCACAGCCATTTTGTGATACTACTGTCTGAGGTACATTTGTGAGGAATTTTTGGTGGTGAATTTCTGGTGTTTGATTTACACAGTACTAACACTTCTCCTACTTTTAAAAAGGTGAGTTGTTAATTTGTAACGGGAACTATGTTGTACACTTGAAGATAATTTGAAAAATGTTTTCTGTTATTTATTTGCAGTCCTTCTGTTATACTAAATACTTGATAAAGTTAGTTTTATATTATGTATTACTAAAAACGATAAATGAAAGTGATTATTTTTTTCTGCAATTTACAGCAAGCAATTTCAAAATAAAATGGCTCACAATGAAGAGACCGTGGCAATTTCTTTTGAATTGTCCACTACATTGATTGAAATTGAGAGCACCAATAATGAAATATTGTCACAAGGAGGACATGACTTGTATGATTCCATTAGATTGATTGAAATGGACAGCACCAAGAATGAAATATTGTCACAAGGAGATGACTTGAATGATTCCACTACATTGATTGAAATTGAGAGCACCAATAATGAAATATTGTCACAAGGAGGAGATGACTTGTATGATTCCATTAGATTGATTGAAATGGACAGCACCAATAATGAAATATTGTCACAAGGAGGAGATGACTTGAATGATTCCACTACATTGTTTGAAATTGAGAGCACCAATAATGAAATATTGTCACGAGGAGATGACTTGAATGATTCCACTACATTGATTGAAATTGACAGCACCAATAATGAAATATTGTCACAAGGAGGAGATGACTTGAATGATTTTTTTGATCAATCTCTTGATGGCGAATTTATCGAGTGTTTGGAGACCATAGAGTTACAAGAATCATCATTGGAGACTTTTCATGAGGACATTGCTGATGAGGACATGTTACTAGTTCTTTCAAATTTAGAAAATTCTGAAGAATAAATTTATATTTAGAAATCAAAAATTGTTTGAGACATTATTCATTTTTATTTTTAATTTATGAGGTTGTAGCGAAGTGATTGTAGTATAAAATGAGACTTATAGTATAGAGTGCAACATTTTTATGTTACATGGTAAGTTTACTCATATTTACTTCCCTTCTGCCACTATATTATCTCCAATGTGTATTTGACATCTCTTCTTCATCTCCGGCCTCCTTTCTCTCACTGTGTGTCTCCGATGCATCTTATCGCTGCTATTTTGTGTAATTACAGAAGAGAGTAAAATAAAATAGTTCGGAACGTGAAAAGGGGGCAAAGTAGAGTACTCCTCACCCCCTAGGCCTTTTTAGGCGGTCCCAAAAGGATCAGTTTCTGCTTTCCTGAGAGATTATGGTATGAGTTCCATATACCACAATAACTTGCATTACAACATGCAAGATATCTATCTCCTATTACCAACTTTTGGAGATATTCGCGCTAAGCGCGAATATCTCCAAAAAGTAACACCTGCCCTGAGCAGTTCTTAGCCATGTTATCCAATGGGAGGTGGATAACATGGCTAAGAGCATTAGCTCGGTAATGCATGAATATCGCTGAGTTTTTAGCGATATTCATGCATTGCGGCCGTTTATTATCGCATTTGCGATAAACCTTGATAATAGCAAGGTTTATCTTCGATAATTTCTGACGATGCTTAGTGGTAAAAAATTCGTTGGTAAGCATCGTTAGCGATAAATATCGCTTAACTTTGGTAATATGCCCCAACGTCTGTTAACGTTCGATTCGAAGGAAATGAGGAAGTGTTGAAAAACATTGTCTGCGCCATCTTGCCTTTTTTGAAATGCCACACTTTTGTCGTGCACGGCAGCCATTTTAGATGTCTTGACCAGACCCACTCTCTGCACGCTGTCGATTCGTAGCATGGCTCCTCACCCACGCAAGCATCTTCCCCAGGCACTGGTCACCACCGCTCTCTGTCTTATGCATGGGCAATAAACCTCCCCCCATCTGCGCTGCTCTTCCCTGAGAATCACACTCTGTGCCCGCCCGACACCTCCCTTTCGCCCTATTCACTACCGCACCCTCTGACACTCCTCTTCCTCTGTGTCCGATTGTCCAGGCTATCAGCTAGCCCTACAGATGTAGTTTATGGCCCCAGCTGTAAAGAATCACCCCTCTTCAAAGGAGTTATAGTAGATCAAGGCCCACACCCGATGAGATCAGTCACACCACACGTGTTCCTACTATCTGAAAACCATCCTGTATTGTGATTGGGGAGGGGACCGAGCCTGAAGCGGAAGATTCCAGGAATGACTCTTTGTACATCAAAGTTTTTACAATTATGTGTCACATTAAAAATATGTAGCACTCCAACAAAGTAGTAGGAATATAAAACTTTAATAACATATAAATATATACAACAAAACAAAAACAGTAAAAACATTTAAACAACGAAGAGACCGTGGCAATTTCTTTTGAATTATCCAATAGATTTATTGAAATTGACAGCACCAATAATGAAATATTCTTGTCAGTAGCGGTCTGTTGTGCGAATAGTTCCAAGGCAGCAGAACGCGCTGAAATCTAGATGGCACGAAGGTGATGTCTAGTAAGTTGCCGCCCAGCAAATAACGGCGTGGGGCGCCGCGGGGGTGAGTGAGTCCAGTAGGCACCACAGCTATTCTTACCGGCATTGCAGAATTACTGCTGGGGACAATGCCTGTGCTGTAGCAGGGTCACAGCAGAAACAAAAAGGATTCTGTTGAAGATGTTGTTGGTTTTCAATTTGAAAACAGTTCTGGTGTCAACTGCTATGCTAATGTAGTGGTTAATGTTTTGTTTTCTCTAGAAAATGTAAAAGAGGGGGAGGCAGTCCAAAGTTCCGTTAAAAGGGCAAAGGAAAGGATCGGTGGTTTGAACTATCAGTCAAAAAGGGGAGGGGGTGCAATAATTTTTCCTACCGGGTCACACTGTGCTTTCACCGGAAGTGAGGTCTGCAGGATTCTAGTAATTCAAAGTGAGGCTGGCGCCAGCATGGGAGCGCCGACGTCCCGCGGATACAGTTTCGTCACTCCACGGGCGATCATGGCAATCATTCCCCATCGGGGGTCGGAGACTCCCGCGGCTCCTCTAGAATCTTCAAGGTCGTGGAGGACTACGGTGGTGGAGTCAACCAGTGACCGGGCCATTTCTTTATGCTGGGCCCGCTCTTGCCAGGTCGACCGCCATTTTGAGAGTTCGGCAGCTACCGGCGATCGCGGGGTCACATGAGCGGACGGGCTCCACCCTGCCGGGCGAGACGTTGCAGCATGGCCACAGTGGAAGAACCCTTTTCCGGGCGCCTGGAGCGCTGAGGGTGCAGCTGGGAAGCCTCCACCTGGGGAGGCGGGAGAGGCCTGTTCGCACCGTCTCTCCCTCCCAGTGCACCCCACGGCGTCTCGCTTGAGATTTGTTATGGCCGGACCAGGCGATGAGGACGAGGGGGGGGGGGGTCGGAAGCATGTGCAAGACATCCCCCCCCAGTGTTGTCGCAGCCATTATTCAAGAAAGAAGAAGTGTCCCGTCCGTCTTCGGGCCAGGCTTCCGGTAGATGTCGGCCGGACGCCCCTGGCTCTGGCCCCATGAACGGTTTTCTTGGTTTATCGGCTGCAGCCGGATCCCGTCGGCCTCGGCCCCCCGACCGTTGGTGGCCGGACCGGAAGAGCATGTGGCGGGACTACCTGCAACTCTCAAGGGCCACCGCGGCCGGACTGGGAGAGAGAGGGGAGGGTCGAGGAGACATTCCCCCCCCTGCAACTGTTCAGCGTTGTAAAGGCAATCCCCTGGCCGGGTCCCGCTGGCCTCGGCCTCTCCTCCGGCTACACCCTACGTTAGGATCTCCTGGCCGAGGCGTGGCAGCAGGACCTGCCTTATATGGGCTGCTCCCGGCTGGGCGTAGCCGGAACCCTGCCCCACCTTGGAAGTTTCCAGAGTGGGGGCGGATGTTCTACTGACTTGCATTTTCCCTAGTCTATCGATTTTTTTGGCGTGGCAGGCGGTGGGACAGCGAGGGGTGATTTGGTTACACTCATTCTGTTTTTCTGGTCTCTCACCACTGGCATATTTTAACGTTTTCTTGTTTCTAGGACATTAATAGGTTTTATCATTACGTTATATTATCGTTTCTTTGTTCGTTGTTTAATAAAAGTTCATGTTCATCAGTGGCCTACTGATTTTCGTTTTCCTATTCTTTTCTTTCCAGGTTGTTTCATGCTAAAGTTTCTGTTAACAGGATACAGTGATCACTTCGTTATTATTGCATATGTCCTTTTCACTAGGGGTGCTCTCTGGTCGGGCCAGATGACGTATCTCTAGTAAATGGTCCGGGTGAAACAGGTGCATCAATCAGTGGGGAGTAGATAGGCATGACAGATTACAACGGGGGAGAAAGGTCCGCATTACGTACCCTTTCACTACTTGCAAAGATTTTCCTACGTTTATTTGCAAACAGGGAATACCTCCAAAAAGAACTAATTCCCAAACAGTCAATGTTCGGACAATCAATCAATCAATGAGGAATGAAATAGGTACGACGTGTTAAAGGCTTGCGTTACCTACCCTTCACTATCTGCAAAGGGAGAGAGAATATTCCTATTCTTCCTCGTTTGCAGGCAGAGAAGATCCTTAAGAGAATTAACTTCGAACAATTCAATGCTCGATTCAAACAATCAACAAGGGGTACTGTGAACACAAATGAACGCCGCTTATGTACATACGCATTGCTATTTTCAACAGGTTGTTCCTAATGTTTCTATTTTAGCGAGGTCAAAAAGAGATCCCATTAGTGGCCTACTGATTTTGCTCGATTCCTTTTGTTTTTTTACACGATTTTTCGCTATCTGCAAAGGCTAAACAGAGTATTGCGACTCTGTGCTTGTTTGTAAATAGAGAATGAACCAAAGAGAACAATCAATCAAATGGAGAGAGAAGCAGGCACGACGGATTACAAAGGGGGCAAAGGGCTGCGTTAACTACCCTTCACTATCTGCAAAGAGAGAGTACTCCTAATAGAAATGAGGGGTGGGGGGCAGCATTCAAAGCAGATCAGTGTGCATAAACACGAAAATGTTTTTACTTACCACGTACTTGACATTCGACAGCTTATGATATTTGCTATTAAAAAACCATTGAAATTCACTGAAAAAACCATAGGTTATAGACCATATATAGTTAGGAATTAGCATTTACAAAACCTTGAAAATTCACTGAAAAAACCATAGGTTATACACCATATATAGTTAGGAATTAGCATTTAAAAAACCTTATTTTACTCACACAAAACCATTGAAATTCCATATATAGTTAGTTGCACTAACTATATATCGCGCACCCGCAATCCACTGCTGATCATGTCACATATTACATCATTCATGACATGGTCAGTGACATCACTGATGACATCACTGATGACATCTCAAATGACATCACTGATGAGATCACTGATGACATCTCATTTGACATCAATGACCACATCACTGATGATATCATTCATGTGACAATACAATGCATCTCCTCACGTTTTAATATAACCTCTGTTTCACCCAGTGTTAAATACAGAGTATAATTTTTGAAACCATTGACACACCAATACTAGTTACTACATACGTACTCACTGATTCCTACGTCTACACACACATTCACTCATTCACCCATACAATCATTCATACATACAATCACTCATCTTTACAACACTATCATATGCACTCATACACCTATACAGACACTTACACTCTGCCACTCATCCATGGAGTTACTCACACACCTAGTCAGTCCTGTAAAGAATCAATCACACTTCCATTTTCTTGTCTATACAGTTAAACATAGAGCACCTTACATTTTCAAACATATACTAACACATACTTACTTTCTTATACAATCATTGATACAAGTACACATTGATCTGCACAGAGTCACACACCTCCCAGCCAGCCACACACACACTCAGTCTCCTATACAAATACTTGGACAATCAATCAATAACCCATATAGTTAATCATATAGCTACTGATCAACACATGCAGCAGTTTACAGAACAACAGACATAATGATGCACAAATTAAGACAGTTTAGTCACTAACCCATGCACTCAGTGAGACACATTTAATCACTCACTCATACATTCAGTCATGCACCTACTAAATCCTTCGTCCAGACACTTCTACATCTACTCATTCTTCAATATGTAAAACATATTTAAACTTTACAGAAACACACAGTCACTGGATGATGTCATCAGTGATCTCATCAGTGATGTCATTTGAGATGTCATTTGAGATGTCATCAGTGATGTCATCAGTGATGTCACTGACCATGTCATGAATGATGTAATATGTGACATGATCAGCAGTGGATTGCGGGTGCGCGATATATAGTTAGTGCAACTAACTATATATGGAATTTCAATGGTTTTGTGTGAGTAAAATAAGGTTTTTTAAATGCTAATTCCTAACTATATATGGTGTATAACCTATGGTTTTTTCAGTGAATTTTCAAGGTTTTGTAAATGCTAATTCCTAACTATATATGGTCGACTATAACCTATGGTTTTTTCAGTGAATATATATATATATATATATATATATATATATATATATATATATATATATATATATATATATATATATATATATATATATATATATATATATATATATATATATATATTCAGTCAATGAGACTTCTATATTGAAGTTCCTTATGTACAGGCATGTGTCCAAATTCATGCTTAAAATGAGACCAGCTTCCTTGTTACATATTTCTTAACCTGGAATCATCTAGATGTGTTGAAAATCAAAAGTGGTACTGTTATCCAAAGTTTATTGATACATTTTTATTTTACTTTTGTAGAAAAAGAATACAAAAAGACATTTGCACTTTTGATTGTAAATCTGTCTACCAGCTGTATGTTTAGCATAAATAAACCTTAATAAAAAAGAATTACATATAGTCAGGCAGCTGAGATTCCAAAACAGGATGCAGGCTTGTGTTTTCTACTGAAACTGCAATGCAGTGCAAAAAGAAATTCACATTATTAATTTCTGAAATTGCAATTGTTTGTTTCATAGTAATAGTTGAAGCACCTATTGGCCTACCATCAGAACATTATTGTAGACAATATTGAGGCTCACTGCAAGATGTTAAAAAAGAGGAAATACATATTTGAACCTATAAGGCTCCATCTGAGATCAGGAATGAACCTGCACCATGCAGTAGTCTATTACTGGCAGTAATGAACTACACAAAGAGAGGAATTCGTCTCCTGATGATGCTCTGCACAAGTGTCAGAAAGTCTTGGAGAAAAAGTTGGGTGCATGATCTGTAAAGTGCTGGAATTCATCTGTTCCTGCAACAAGCACGGTGGCGGGGAAGGAGCGTGGGCGCTCGGGGTCCTGGAATCAGAGAGAAGAGAAGTGCATTAGAATGAGGGCATTCAGACGTAGGAGAATGCTAGACATTGTCATATAGGACCTTCACTGGTGTCATGCATTGAGGGAGAAAAGGGCATGATCAAGCAAATCTCTAAAATGTGTACTCTGCAACAATAACTAACCATAAACCTTCCCTCTCTTTCAAAACAGCCTAAGAACCAACACTAGCAAAATCCCCAAACTATCTAACATTCAAACCTGCCTCTCTTATAGAACAACCTAACTACCCAAACTATCTAAATCCCCAAAATATTGAACCTTTAAACTTGCCCCCATATATAACTAACAACCATAACTATTTAAATTCTGCATCTGACCTTCAAACGTGCCCCTCTTTTATAACTAACAACCAAAACTATTATAAATCTCCAAACCATTGAACCTTCAAACCTGCCTCTCTTATATAACTAACGACCATAACTATTTAAATCCCCAAACCATTGAACCTTTAAACCTGCGTCTCTTATATAACTAACGACCATAACTATTTAAATCCCCAAACCATTGAACCTTTAAACCTGCGTCTCTTATATAACTAACAACCATAACTATTTAAATCCCCAAACTATTGGACCTTTAAACCTGCCTCTCTTATATAACTAACGACCATAAACTATTTAAATCCCAAAACGATTGAACCTTTAAACCTGCCTCTCTTATATAACTAATGACCATAACAATCATAACTATTTAAATCCCTAAACTATTATACCTTTAAACCTGCCTCTCTTATAAAAACTAACAACCTTAACTATTTAAATCCCACAACTGATCTTCACACCTGCTACTCTCATATAACTAACCACCAAAACTATTTAAGTCCCCAAACTATTGAACCTTCAAACATGCCTCTCTCATATAACTAACAACCCAAACAATCTAAATCTCCAAACTATTGAACCTTCAAACCTACCTATCTTATATAACTAACAAACAAAACTATCTAAATCCCCAAACTATTGAACCTTCAAACCGGCCCCTCTTACATAACTAACAACCAAACCTATTTAAATCCCACAACTCACCTTCAAACCTGCCGCTCTTACATAACTAACAACCAAACCTATTTAAATCCCACAACTGACATTCAAACCTGCCTCCATCCATAACAACCTAAACATGCACCTACTTGGCTCCACAATTCTCAGAAGGTGTTTTACCACAAAGTGTTAAACCTATGCAATTCCGAAGAATGTATGTATGTAGTGTTTTGAGAAGGACCAAACTATCCATCGCCACACTCTCTCCGCAGTTTTGGCTCAAAGAACATTTCTATTGAGCCTTCATCAGGCCTTTCTAGCAACTTCTATCTTTGAACTTTGATAGAATTTAATACACCGATATCTTCATTGGTGAACAGTGCATGTTATACACATTACCAATCTGGAGTACGTCTTTGTGACAGTAAAAGAGTTAAAAATTATATATTATTTCTTATTCATATCCAACGTAAACGTTTATTCACCTTCAGACTCAGACAAGAATTGCTGCCACTCTTGCTGTATTCTCATTTGTTAAAACAGTGCATTGTCAAGACAAAAACGTTTAGGGCCTCATTTATGAGAAGTGACGCATCGCTGTGTGAAAGCAGCGTTGCGTCACTTCTCACAGCGCCCTCATTGCGACATGATGGATTTGTCATATTTACAGTATGATGCATCATGTCGCAAGGAGTTACAGATACGTCAGTATTTCTGACATATATGTAGGCGCAAAAGTGACGCTGGCTGCAGTGTGTCACAAAAGTGACGCAACTCCAGCAATGTGTCCTTTCACATGGAGCAAGCCCTATGTGAAAGGACCTGTGTCAGTCTTACGCCTGCTGTGAGGCAGGCGTAAGATATTGATGCAATTGCGTCCTAGAAGTGGCACAGTAAAATTTCATAGATGTCATTGCGTTACTTCTACAAGGCTTACTTTTGTGGGAATGCCCCCCCCCCCGCATACATTATACCTGACACAGGTATAATGTAGCACAGGGATTTACAAAGTGATGCATCTGCTTAGATGCGTTTCTTTGTAAATAGGGCGCAACAGGGGGCATTGTTTACGTGGCCGATGCATCACAAAAAGCGACGCAACGGAAGCGCAAAACTCTTGCAAGGCCTCCTAAATAAGACCCTTAGGGCCAGATGTAGGTAGGGTTTTACCGGTCGGTAACGGCCGAATTCGGCCGTTACCGACCGGTAAAAGGAATTTGAGATGTAGGGGGCAGAATCGGTAATTTTACCGTTCTGTAAATTTACCGATCTGTAATTTTACAGAATCTGTAAATATACCGGTCGGTAAATTTACAGAACGGTAAAATTACAGATTCTGTAAAATCGATATGTAGGTGGGACTCTGATGAGTCCCACAAGGCCTAAGAAATCGGTATTTTACCATCAAATTCAATTTGATGGTGAAATACCGATTCAGGTGAGCATGCAAATGTGTGCATGCACACCTGTGCCATATGACAGGCAGACCTGCCCTTAGGGCAGGTATGCCTGCCATATGGCCCCCGAACCTTTTTTGGGGGTGCTAGAGGGTGTCAAAGTGACACCCCCTGCACCCTTGCCAAAAATCTGTATTTACCGATCGGTAAATACCGACCTGTAATGCCCCATTCATTCCTATGGGCTTCAAAGCCCATAGGAATGAATGGAGCATTACCAGTCGGTATTTACCGAATCGGTAAATACCGACTTTTAAAGAATCGGTAAATCCACATCTGGATTTACCTACATCTCGGTACATCTATTTTACCGACTCTTAAATACCGAATCGGTAAAATTCGGTATTTAAGTGTCGGTAAAATAGATTTACCTACATCTGGCCCTTAGTCCGCATGACCTTCAAGTAGTAATCCTTCTACAACAAACTGCATTCAAGGCATCAGTCTTTAGATATATACTACATGGTGGTCTCTCAAGATTCTGATTAAGTTTCAAGGATTAACATGCTTTCATGTATTAATAGTTTTAGGGCGTTAACAGGGTTTTTCCACTCTAAAAAGCTAGAGTTTACTAGGACATTGATGAAAAAAGACAGAGGTATTGTTAAATTATAACCATTTCAATGACAAATATTTAAATGCATTTCTTTGCAATTTGATTTTTTTACAATTTGTTGATAACATTTCAAAGTTTGATTCATTTGATAAATTTAAGGTAGAGTTAGCCAAGTGTTTTACCCATTGCCTGTCTTTGGGTAGATGTGTTAGTACTTACGGCTCTAAGTGGGATATTCAAATATACATTAAGAAATCAGAATGAAAGCATATTTGAAGGCATAACAGAGCCATAGTAAAAGGGGACGTTCCATACTAATATGCTGACAGATTTATGTCTAATTGATATTAATTACAAGGTTTGTTTAGAAAAGCCCCTTCAGTGTCTGTGTATGGTCAAGAAATACCCAGTTTAAGAAGTACATGGAAAATGTGATTTTGAACTTTCTAGATTATGTCATAACAGAACCAAACTTCATAACTAGGATACATGAACAAATTACGTTTTACCCCTTCAAAATGAAATGCCTTCCAAAAACAAACTAAACCTTCAAGAAGGACTTAGTCCCAAAATACACTCTGAAAAGAAAATATCCAAAAACTTCAAAAAGTATCTAATTTCCAAGGCTTAACCCCTTCCACGCTCATGACGAACCGCGGCTTTTTGAAAAAATCAGCGCACAGCGGGAAAACCTGCAGCGTGCATGGGGTTAAGCCCATAAAACCAGCCACAAGGAATTGTCCACTGAAATAAACTTTTTTGCAAAATCTAAAGCCCTTCATCATCAAATTAAGCTCCAAAATAACTTCCCTCCAAAACAAAAATGACCCCCAAGGCTAACCAAACTCCCAAATAGATCCGACCTTCAAACCTAAATAACACACAAAACTGAGGTCCAAATATATCAAAGAGTTGTGTCGCCCTCGTGCCACGCAATGGGATGCAAGAGCAATGCATCTTGAGTTAGATTTATCAAGCCACGCAAGGTAACCTTTCGTGGTCTTGAGTGGCTTGGTAAATCTAGAGAAACTCATTGGAGCGCAAATCGCTGCGTAGCATTACTCTGCTATAGGGAAGCGTTCCATGGGGGGAGCATGTGTGTTCCCTCGTATCACCCATGGATTTTGGCACATTCCCAGATTTACCATTAGTAGTAGACCTAGTAATGCGACAAGGAGAAATATCTTCATTTTGCCTCATTTTGTCCTCTTTCTGTGTGTGCTGCATTCTGCAGTACACACAGAAAGGGGAAAATGCCTGAGGGTTGTTTTTGAGCAGACAGGTGCCCCTTCCTGCACAAAAACGATCCTGTCTGCTATTCAGGCACCGTTGCACCACGGCGCGCAAGTGTTGCTTGTGTTGGCGGTAGGCAGCACATTGTGCACCAGTGCAAGGAAAAGACAGGAATGTGCCATATAATGTAAAATACAGGTCATTTGTGCACTTTGCCGAGCACAGAGCAAGACGGCTAGCCGCATTGCATGATTTTTTCACCAATATACCCCCTATTTTAACTATTAAAAATGCCTGATGTCCGACAATGCTGTTCTGTTACAAACAAGTTTCCCAAGAGGGTCTGGCTCCGTGGCATCTCAGTGGGCGGGGCTTGTCGCATATGCAAACCTAGACACCAAGGCTGCAGCAGCAGCCTCTGACCTCAATTCCTTCATCCCAAAGGATGGGGTTGCTCTGCAGGCTGCAGAGATGAGGGATGTAACATCTGTCCCTCTGTTATTGGTAGACGCGAGGCAGAACATCAACTGCAGTAGAACCTGTTCCTGACCCAGGAAGCTCTGCAGCGCAAGCTGAGGTCTTGGAGCACATCTTGAACTAGTGAAGCTGCCTCCAGCGCATCCCCCAAATGGAGTAGCCTCGGTTCCCAAACTGAGGTGCCGGGTTCAGCAAGCTAAGGATTATGGGTCTTATGTATGGGACTGTGATGTAGGGCAGCGCAGCAATGCTGTGCTTCCCTACGGCACAGTGAAAGGACAGGAATGCCACATATTTAGGCAATTCGGTGCATTCCTGTTCTTTCTCCCTGCGCTGGTGCCGTTTCGGGCAACGTACCATGGTGCAAGGGTGCCTCTGTTCCATGCAGGATTGTTTTTGTGCAGGAAGGGGCACCTTCTTGCAAAAAACACAATCCTAAGAGGCGTTTTCATATTTTTATGTTTGCTTGCAGAATGCAGCAAACATAGAAAGACAAAAAAATAGGAGATATAAACATATTTCCCCTCATTATGCCTCACATGGGGAGGCATAAATAATTGGCCCTTTCCCAGGTTTACATGACTTTGTAAATCTGGCACAACATCAAATTCCTTGGGTGTTGGGTGGAAAAACTCACAGCAATGCCTATCGAACGCCTCCTGGGAGCAGAGGAATGCGACACAGCAATTGCGCTGCGCCGCCTTCCTCGTGATTTAAGAGGCAGCTCAAAGCAACGTAAGGAGGCCTTGTGTGGCATCATAAATCTGTGTGAGAGCCATACGTCACATATATACCACTTTACAGGACCGGACTGGCCCATTGGGCACCGGGCGTTTCCCCAGTGGGCCGGAAAGGTTGGGGCCGGTTTTAGACTGGTGGGGGCCGTTTTTGTTACTGAGGGAAGGTTTTGCAGAAATAACGGCCCCCAGTAACAAAATCGTAGCAGCAGTGTTTCCCACCACCATGCCCTATCTCTCCCTCGGAGGCTGGTCCGACACAATTGGAAGGGCTGGTTTGCTGTCCCTGTCCAGCCCTGCCACTTTACGTGGTGCAAAAGTGATACAGGGCTCTCATAAATAAGGTCCTCAGTCCATCAGAAGGCCTCTTCTGCCCATACAGAAGGAAGCGGCACCTGGGGTCCAGACCAGATCCATCAGAGAGACCAGGGAAAGGGTGGTTACTCTTTACTCAGTGAATGGTTCTCGGTACTGTGCACACACAGTACCGAGTAGAAATGCATGCACACACACACACACGTGCATGGATGCACACACACAAACACATACAATCCACACTGTCACACTTGTCCTCTAATAAACCCACTGACACACAACCACGCTCAGACAGTCTGCAGGAGAGGGATGTACTCACCTCCACGGGGTAGGCTGTGGTGGGGACGTAGCGAATAACGAAGCCACATCTGCGTCTGTGGGACGTGTTCGGTTCACTGGCGTGGACTGTCAGCCCGTCGTGGATCTAAAGAGAGAAATGTAGGATATGAGCAGTGCTTATCTGCCAAAAACGTAAGTGTCAGCGCCCAATGTGTTACTCACTGGTCCACTGCAGCTGGCACTGCCCAAGTCACCTTTTTATCTTTAAGTTTTATCATTTCTTTTAAAACTATCTTAAATCGTTTAGTGCTCCGCTAATGAACATTGGTTAAAAATACACACACACTGCCACCATGTGGTGGTTTCTCAGACATATGTGCCTGTGTTTACAGATAAGTGCCGGTGCCAAGCACCGGAAACACAGGTGCAAATTAAGCACTGGATTTCGGACAGAGAAAAGAGAGGCAGAGACCTGAGGTGCACCTCAAGGGGAAACAGGGTACATAGTCCTGAGGCACCCCAAGGGGAACTGTGAGTACACAGTGTGGGTGCACCCAAACGGGAAATCTGTGAGGACACAGTGTGGGTGCACCCTGAGGGGAGCTATAAGTAGTCAGTGCTGGTGTACCCCCAAGTGGAGCTGTGAGTACCTAGTGTAGGTGCACCCAAAGGGAGAGCAGTGAGTACACTGTGTGGGTGCACCCAAAGGGAGAGCAGTGAGTACACTGTACTGAGTCACCAAAACAGGGAACCTGTGAGGACACAGTAGGGGTGCACCCCCGGGGGAGCTGTGAGTACACAGTGCTGGAGAATCCATAGGGGGAGTTTTGAGTACACAGTGATGGTGCACCCAAATCAAGGGCAGTGAGTACACACTGCTTGTGCACCCAAAGGGGAACATGTGAGTAAACAGTGTGGGAGCACCCCTCGGGAACTGTGAGTGCACAGTGCTGGTACACACCCGGGGAAGCTGTCACTGCACAGTGCTGCTGCACTCGATTGGGGAGCTGTGAGTGCACAGTGCTGGTGCACTCCATTGGGGAGCTGTGAGTGCACAGTGCTGGTGCACTCAATTGGGGAGCTGTGAGTGCACAGTGCTGGTGCACACCGGGGGAAGCTGTCAGTGCACAGTGCTGATGCACTCAATTGGGGAGCTGTCAGTGCACAGTGCTGGTGCACTCAATTGGGGAGCTGTCAGTGCACAGTGCTGGTGCACATCAGGGGAAGCTGTCAATGCACATTGCTGGTGCACACCCGGGGAAGCTGTCAGTGCACAGTGCTGGTGCACTCAATTTGGGAGCTGTGAGTGCGCAGTGAGTTAACAGTGCTGGTGCATCCACAGAGGGAGCTACGAGTGGACGCACGCAAAGGGGTACATGTGAGTTCACATCGTGGG
The DNA here is from genome assembly GCF_964261635.1 of Lissotriton helveticus. Taxonomy (NCBI): domain Eukaryota; kingdom Metazoa; phylum Chordata; class Amphibia; order Caudata; family Salamandridae; genus Lissotriton; species Lissotriton helveticus. The sequence goes on from NC_136059.1 coordinate 187,022,271, forward strand.
TGCACCCAGAGGAGAGCAATGAGGACACAGTGCTGGTGCACCCCCGGGGGAGTTGTGAGTGCACAGTGTTGGTACATCCAATGGGAGAGCTGTGAATACACAGTGATGGTGCACCCCAAGGGGAGCTGTTAGTACACACTGCTCGTGCACCCAAAGTGGCACATCTGAGTAAACAGTGTGGAGGCACCCACGGGTAGCTGTGAGTGCACGGGGAAGCTATGAGTAGACAGTGCTGGTGCATCCCTCGTGGAGCTGTGAGTGCACGGGGAAGCTGTGAGTATACAGTGCTGGTGCATCCCTCGTGGAGCTGTGAGTGCACTGGGAAGCTGTGAGTACACAGTGCTGGTGCACCCCTCAGGGAGCTGTGAGTGCAAGAGGAAGCTGTGAGTACTCAGTGCTGGTGCATCCCTCATGGTGTTGTGTGTACCCGGGGAAGCTGTGAGTACACAGTGCTGGTGCACCCCTCGGGGAGCTGTGAGTGCACGGGAAGCTGTGAGTACACAGTGCTGGTGCACCCCTCGGGGAGCTGTGAGTGCAAGGGGAAGATGTGAGCACACAGTGCTGGTGCACCCCTCGGGGAGCTGTGAGTGCAAGGGGAAGCTATGAGTACACAGTGCTGGTGCACACAAAGGAGGAGCTGTGAGTACACAGTGTGGGTGTGCACAAAGGAGGAGCGGTGAGTACACAGTGTGGGCGCACACAAAGGAGGAGCTGTGAGTACACAGTGTGGGTGGACCTCCGGGCGAGCTGTGAGTCCACAGTGTGGGTGCATGCCCAGGGTGAGCTGTGAGTATACAGTGTGGGTGCACACTCAGGGGAAGCTGTGAGTACACAGTGTGGGTGCACTCAGTGGAGGAGCTGTGAGTACACAGTGTGGGTGCATGCCTAGGGGGACTGTGCGTACACTGTGTGGGTGCACACAAGGGAGGAGTTGTGAGTACACAGTGCGGGTGCACCCAAAGACGGAGCTGCGAGTACAAAGTGTGGGTGCACTCAATGGAGGAGCTGTGAGTACACAGTGCCGGTGCACCCTCAGAGGGAGCTGTGAGTACACAGTGCTGGGGCACCCTCAGAGGGAGCTGTGAGTACATAGTGTGGGTGCACACAGAGGAGGAGCTGTGAGTACACAGTTTAGGTGCACTCAATGGAGGATCTGTGGGTACACAGTGTGGGTGCACACAACGGAGGAGCTGTGCATACACAGTGTGGGTGCACTCAACGGAGGAGCTGTGAGTACACAGTGTGGGTGCACTCAATGGAGGAGCTGTGAGTACACAGTGCTGGTACACCCTCAGAGAGAGCTGTGAGTACATAGTGTTGGTGCACACATCCGAGGAGTTGTGAATACACAGTGTGGCTGCACTCAATGGAGGAGCTGTGAGTACACAATGTGGGTGCACTCAATGGAGGGGCTGTGCATTCAGTGTTGGTGCACTCAATAGAGGAGTTGTGCATACACAGTGTGGGTGCACTCAGTGGAGGAGCTGTGAGTACACAGTGTGGGTGCACTCAGTGGAGGAGCTGTGAGTACACAGTGTGGGTGCACTCAATGGAGGAGCTGTGAGTACACAGTGCTGGTACACCCTCAGAGAGAGCTGTGAGTACATAGTGTTGGTGCACACATCCGAGGAGTTGTGAGTACACAGTGTGGCTGCACTCAATGTAGGAGCTGTGAGTACACAATGTGGGTGCACTCAATAGAGGAGCTGTGCATACACAGTGTGGGTGCACTCAGTGGAGGAGCTGTGAGTACAGTGTGGGTGCACTCAATGGAGGAGCTGTGAGTACACAATGTGGGTGCACTCAATGGAGGGGCTGTGCATTCACAGTGTGGGTGCATTCAGTGGAGGAGCTGTGAGTACACAATGTGGGTGCACCCAAAGGAGGAGCTGTGAGTACATAGTGTGGGTGCACTCAGTGGAGGAGCTGTGAGTACACAGTGTGGGTGCACTCAATGGAGGAGCTGTGAGTACACAGTTTGGGTGCACTCAGTGGAGGAGCTGTGAGTACACAGTGTGGGTGCATTCAGTGGAGGAGCTGTGAGTACACAGTGTGGGTGCACTCAATGGAGGAGCTGTGAGTACACAGTGCTGGCGCACCTTCAGAGGGAGCTGTGAGTACACAGTGTGGGTGCACACAGAGGAGGAGCTGTGAGTACACAGTGTGGGTGCACACAAAGGAGGAGCTGTGAGTACACAGTGTGGGTGCACTCAATGGAGGAGCTGTGAGTACACAGTGTGGGTGCATTCAGTGGAGGAGCTGTGAGTACACAGTGTGGGTGCACTCAATGGAGGAGCTGTGAGTACACAGTTTGGGTGCACTCAGTGGAGGAGCTGTGAGTACACATTGTGGGTGCACCTAAAGGAGGACCTGTGAGGAGACTGCGCTGGTGCACCCCAGGTGGATCTGTGAATGCGCTGCTGGTGCACCCTCAAGGAGGCTGTGAGTACACAGTGTGGGTGCACACAAAGGAGGAGCTGTGCATACACCGTGTGGGTGCACTCAGTGGAGGAGCTGTGAGTACAGTGTGGGTGCACTCAATGGAGGAGCTGTGAGTACACAATGTGGGTGCACTCAATGGAGGGGCTGTGCATTCACAGTGTGGGTGCATTCAGTGGAGGAGCTGTGAGTACACAATGTGGGTGCACACAAAGGAGGAGCTGTGAGTACACAGTTTGGGTGCACTCAGTGGAGGAGCTGTGAGTACACAGTGTGGGTGCATTCAGTGGAGGAGCTGTGAGTACACAGTGTGGGTGCACTCAATGGAGGAGCTGTGAGTACACAGTGCTGGCGCACCTTCAGAGGGAGCTGTGAGTACACAGTGTGGGTGCACACAGAGGAGGAGCTGTGAGTACACAGTGTGGGGGCACACAAAGGAGGAGCTGTGAGTACACAGTGTGGGTGCACTCAATGGAAGAGCTGTGAGTACACAGTTTGGGTGCACTCAGTGAAAGAGCTGTGAGTACACATTGTGGGTGCACCTAAAGGAGGACCTGTGAGGAGACTGCGCTGGTGCACCCCAGGTGGATCTGTGAATGCGCTGCTGGTGCACCCTCAAGGAGGCTGTGAGTATACTTTGCTGTTGTCCCCCAGGGGTTTCTGGGGCTATGGAGTGCTGGAGAATCCTCAAGGGGAACTGAATACATAGTGCTGGTGCGCCCCCAGGGAGAACTGTTGGTTCACAATCCTGATGCACACTCAAGAGCATCTGTGGCTACTTAGAGCTCCCCTAAGAGAACACCAACCTTAAGTACACAGAGTATATAGTGCTGGTGCACCCCCAGGGGTATTTTGTGAGTACACAGTGCTGGTGCCACCCCAGGGGCAGCTGTGAGTACACAGTGCTGGTGCAAACCCAGGGGACGCTGTGAGTACAAAGTGCTGGTGCAAACCCAGGGGAAGCTGTGAGTACACAGTGCCGGTGCAACCCCAGGGGAAGCTGTGAGTACAAAGTGCTGGTGCAACCACAGGGGAAGGGGGGAGTACACAGTGCTGGTGCAACCCCGGGGGAAGCTGTGAGTACACAGTGCCGGTGCAACCCCAGGGGAAGCTGTGAGTACAGAATACACAGAGCTGACGCACCCTCAAAGGAAGTTGTGAGTACATAGGTTGGTGCACCCCAGGGTAAGCTGTGACTACACAGTGCTGGCGCACCCTTACAGAAAACTCTGAGTACACAGTGTTGGTGCACCCTCAGAGGGAGCTGTGAGTACAGGGAGTGCACAGTACATGGGCACCCCTAAGGGGGGTAGTGACTAGTGAGTACACTATAATGTATACGAAAGGCTCACTATGGGAAGGGTGGTGCCTTAGATTGATGGATGTCTTGGCCCGCCCCCTTACCAGCTGCCTCATTCATAAGTTGGGGTGGACAAAGGAGAAACAGTAGCCCTCATCCTCCTCGACCTATCAGCGGCGTTCGACACAGTCTCCCACCGCACCCTAATACGCAGACTCTACGATGCAGGAATCCAGGACAAGGCCCTCGACTGGATCTGCTCCTTCCTCTCCAGCAGGACGCAGCGGGTCAGACTCCCCCCTTTCCTCTCGGACCCCACACCTATCACCTGCGGAGTCCCCCAGGGCTCCTCCCTCAGCCCGACGCTCTTCAACGTCTACATGGCTCCACTTGCCCCCATCGTCAGAACCTACGGACTCAACATCGTGTCATATGCAGACGACACCCAGCTCATCCTCTCCCTATCCAACGAGCCCAACACCGCCAGACGCAACTTTCGAGAAGGCATGGAAGCCGTCGCCAAATGGATGAAAAACAGCTGCCTACAACTAAACACCAACAAAACAGAAGTACTCATCATGGGCCCAAACCCCGACGCCTGGAGTGACACCTGGTGGCCCACCGCCCTCGGAAACCCGCCAACCCCCACAGACCACGCACGCAACCTGGGAATCATCCTGGACTCCGAGCTCAAAATGGACCGCCAGATCAACTCTGTCTCATCTTCCTGCTTCCACACCCTCCGCCTCCTTCGTAAGACCTTCAAATGGATCCCCCTCGAACACCGAAAGACAGTCACTCACGCCCTGGTCACCAGCAGACTCGACTACGGCAACGCACTCTACGCCGGAATAAACAAAAACCTCATCCGCAAGCTACAGAACATCCAGAACGCCGCCGCAAGACTGGTCCTCAACCTGCCAAAACACTGCCACATCTCCCAGCACCTGCGCACACTCCACTGGCTCCCTGTCGAGGCGAGAATCACCTTTAAGATGCTCACCCACGCACACAAGGCCCTCCACGGCACCGGACCAGCATACCTGAACAGCCGACTCAAATTCCACGCACCCCAAAGGACCCTACGATCAGCCCAGCTTTCCTACGCTGTGGTCCCCCGCACCAGAAAGACCAGATCGGGAGGCCGCTCCTTCTCCTTCCTCGCAGCCAAAGCATGGAACGCCCTTCCGCTCCACCTCAGACAGACAACATCGCTCCCCATCTTCGCAAGAAACCTCAAAACCTGGCTCTTCGACAGACCCCCTCCTTGATGGAATGGAACCTGCACCCCTCCAACCCCCCTCCCACCCCTAGCACCTTGAGACCCTTACGGGTGAGTAGTCGCGCTTTACCAAACTCCTGATTGATTGATTGAATCACTGGTCTGCCTGACACCCACAATGCACCAGACTGGAGTATTATGGCTTTTCGTGTTACTTTGTGATGTTGCGGTAACCCCTTGTTTGCTTGTGGGAATAACCACAGATGTGAGACATGAGTCCAGGAAATGACAGAGCGCTGTGAACTCACCGACATCTGCCCAGCCTGGAGAGGACACTCCACTGCCTTCTCTGCATCCACCAGGTGCCGCGGAATCTCCTGATTGGTTGACAGCATATTCCCCGGGGTCATCGCTGCACGGTGCTCCAGGACACCTTGTTTGTGACTTCCTGCATAAGAAAGGGGGGTTGGAGTGAGGGGGGCCCTGATTCCTGGCCTGGGTACTTATCCAGACCCCGCCTCTGTCTACAAGGAGGTGTAAGTCATAGGCCACACCCACAATAATTATACACACACTTACCTATAATTATCATGTGTGGTAAAATCATTTGTGTGGGAAAAAAATTGTTTGGTAAAGGCATGTATGGAAAGACTGCGTGGTAAAGTCATGCATGGTAAAGGCACGCATGGTAAAGGCATGTGTGGTAAAGGCATCTGGTGGTAAAGGCATGTGTGGTAAAGGCATGAGTGGTAAAAACTTCTGTGTGGTAAAGGCATGTGTGGTAAAGGCTTCTGTGTAGTAAAGGCATCTACATGGTAAAGGCATGTGTGGAACAGGCATCTGTGTGGTAAAGGCATGTATGTTAAAGGCATTCGTGGGAAAGGCATGAGTGGTAAAGGCATGCGTGGTAAAGGCATGCGTGGTAAAGGCATGCATGGGAAAGGCATGCATGGGAAAGGCTTCTGCATGGTAAATGCATGAGAGGTAAAGGCATCTGCATGGATAAGACGAATGATAAAGGCATGTGTGTGGAAAAGGCATACATGGAAAAGACTGTGTGGTAAAGGCATGCGTGGTAAAGGGACCTGCGTGGAAAAGACGCGTGGTAAAGGCATCTGCGTGGAAAAGACGCGTTGTAAAAGCATGCATGGAAAGGACACGTGGTAAAGGCATGCATGGAAAAGACACGTGGTAAAGGCATGCATGAACAGAGTGTGTGGTGAAGGATGTTTCCCATCTAACAGAGGACCACGGCAGCTGAGTAAATATAGAGCCATCTCTGAACACTAGAGCCCCCCGTGAGGACACCGGGGAGCTTCCAACGAGGCCTCGACCAGCCCCCACGAGTCCAGCCTCAGACACTAATCTGGGTGAAGACAAGAGGGTCACCGGTAGAGCCCTGTCTGACCAACCCTGTCCAATATCACTCTTTCGAAGCTGTGGTGCCCATGTTTACAGGCAAAGACATCTCCGCCTGTGGAAACCTATAGGGCGTCTCTCTGTTAGGACCCCATGTCCCCCGGCCCCAGCTCCCAGCTGTACAAACAAGCCTAGGATCAGGGTTGGATGGGCTCTAAAAAAAAGTTGGCCCGGGCGCCCTAAAGTAAAGTGGCCCACATTTGCAAATTGGGTCTTTTTTTAAAACACTGCATCAGAATGTTAAGTGTTATAAAAAAGAAGATGGGTGCTTCTATAAACAAGCATTAGAAATGCAATAGGTCTCGGATTTATTTGAGTTAGAGCTAATGGCATTGTAAATGGCAATGTCTTTTAGCCATGTGTTATGGAGTGTATGCATGTGGTGTGTAGTGGAATTATGTGGGTTGGATTGGAATTGTTAGTTGTGGAATTGTGTGGCGTGAAATTGTGTGGTGTGGATTGTATTTGTGTAGTGAAATGATGTGGCATGGTGGAATGTTGTGGGTAGTAATTATGTGGTATTGAGTTTACTGGAATTGTGTGGAGTGGGATTGTGTGTTATTGAGTATAATTATGTGTAATGGTATTTTGTGTTGTGGAATGGTATGTGGTGGAGTTTAATTATGTGGTGTGCTGTAGAATTTTGTGGCATGATGTGGAGTTCTGTAGTGTGGATTAGATGTATGTGGTGTGTTGTGTTATTGTGTTGTTTAGTTGAATTATGTGGATTGATGTCAAATTATGTGGAGTGTTTGTGCGTGTGGTTGTGTGTATGTGTGTGATTGTGCGGTTGTGTGTGTGTGGTTCTGTGTGTGGTTGTGTGGTTGTGTGTGTGGTTGTGTGGTTGTGCATGTGGCTGTGCGTGTGGTTGTGTGTGTTTGGTTAGGTGTGGTTGTGGGTATTTATGTGTGTGTGGTAAACAGTTGTTTATTATTGAATGTGCATTGAAAAAGACTACACCTCACTCAAGCCATTCTTATAGCTTCAGGGGCTGGGAACAGTCTGAATTGTCACACTTGGCAGCGCTGGCAGAGGCCATGGGTGGTGCAAGCTGCAGTGGCCTCATAACTAGGTCTCTGGCACTTATTTATTTACAAATTAAGCACTGAGCTAAGTATTATCTATCCTGTAATATGATTATCAGGAGAACTGCCTCCAGCCTGAAATTAATACTCCAGTACCAAAAGCGAGCCCCCTGTTGCACACTATAGAAATATTAAATCCCGTGCAGCGATAGCTGGGCCAGCAGGTTTGAAAAGTAAACACTGGTATCTATTCTCTGCAAGACCCCCATGTGGAAGATGGCTCTTGGTTCTAAGAAGTGTAAACCTACCAGAGTGCGTGGCAGCCAGATGGGGCTATCTGCCCTGCAGGATCTGCATTTTGCAAGAGATGGAAAAAAGAACAGGCACGCACGGGCCAGGCAGGAGACAGATATCACCCTGACCTACTCGTTTATTATTGATTGACTCGGGAGATGACTGAGGCCACTTCAGAGCGCACACATGGGTCTTCCAAATCTCGGACACAGTTTTAGGGAAAGAGACTTGTTGGCGAAACAATGCAAGAGGAAATCAAAAAAGAGAAGGGGGTGAGAGAAAAAGAGAGAATGAGCGTACAGTAGCCACTAGATAAGGGCATTTGTCCAGCTACTAAGAAATAACTCCAATTTCTTATTTAACCGGAAAGTAAACCGACTGGAGACTCTTCCTTTACATGCACTGTCTCAACAAAGCAAAAAATAGCTATAACAATGGTCCAGGGTGGCCCTAAAGGGTGCTGTGATTACAGACACTAGGGACCTGACCACGTGAAAGTGTATCCTTAAAAATATATTTTTACATCAGCCCGATAGCTGCCCTTTTATCCTTATTTTCTTAATTTTATGTCAGGTGATGCAAAAAGCGACTCACAATCCACTGTTATGCAGTCTCTGCTCCATCCACACAGGAGCTTGGTACAAAACGCCCACTTTACATTACTCCCTACGTTTGTTTTCATTCGATGTATAGGGAGATACAATTACTTAACTAGAATCACACATGGCTGCGGTTCAAGTGGCGGCGCCGGAATTGCAGCTTGGTCGCCGAGCTCCGAAGACAGTTATTCAGCCACAAAACCACACCTCCCCTGCACTCCTTGTTCTAGAGTGTTAATTCAGTGGATAAAAAAACCTTAGATGGAGGGGGGGGGGGGATCTGAGAGTGTCACTTCTTAAACTTTCGGCTTCAACTGGACATACATTTAACCGACTGCCGGGCAAACAGTGCAAAATTGCTACTATAACAGATGCTTTTCCCATTATGTTTTTTCTCATTGTCTAAAATCATTTGTCTCCCCCCACCACCTAAATTTGAAGATTAAAATACAGTCTGTGCCACAAGGACAAAGAAAGTGGAAATTAAAAACTTTTGAAAAACTTTTCTGCTTACCTCGCATTGCTGCGGGAGGTCGAGTCCACGTGGAGCGCGCGAGGAGGGAGGTGCGGCCGGGGTTGCTGCTGGTGCTGCTGTGAGCGCGAGCTCTGCCCCCTCACTCCTTTTAAGCAAGTGAATGAATCAGCGGCGCGAGGTCTCTCTGCACATCTCAGCCGGGAGTCAGCACCCGGCGAATTCCCCCTTTTTTTTTGCAATCCCAGGTTTCCCACCGCCTGGCGTCCCCCGTCTAGCGGTGCAGTGACGAGCCCCTGAGCAGGGCGAGACCCGGGCAGGACTAAAGGGCTGACTCTCCTCTGTGCTGACTGAAAAGCGTGGACAGTGGTGACTGAGGCACCGGCGCGCGCTCATTCATTTCCCAGGACAAGGAGTCTTTTGGAAGAAAAACGAGGGCGGTGTGAAGCCCCAGTCTGTGTCGGACTGCAGTGCAGGGTAATCTGGCTCCGACTTCCGGTTTGGCCGGCAATGCTTCCGGGTCGCCGCAGGCAGCGCGGCGGCCCGCCCTGCACGGGGAAGGGAGGCAGCTTTCGAGGAGGACAGCACCTGGCTGCGAGCGCGTTCTCGTGCGCGTGGCCTTAACAAATCGGCGCGCGCGGCCAGTGCTGTCCTCCTGGGAAGCTGAGCCGTTAACAATAAGGTCTCTGGCGAGAGCGAGCTTCACTCGCTTCTAGCCGAGACCTAAAAACGTGTTTTCTTAACTTCACTAAAGTAAAAAAAAATGCAAATGTTGCCAGGACTCTGTGTTGATGGATTAGTTCAGACTGAGAACCACATCTGAATGCAAGTGCGGCCACTTCTTCTCAGCCCCTCTGCCCCGACCTTTACCCGAGTGCCCCCTTACCAATCCGAGCCTGGCACGGATCCCTCTGATAACACAAGGGCGCGCGCAGAGCAGCATGGAATTGCTCCATCCAGAGATAGATATAGTTGTGGCCCTCGTGGTGCTGAGGGCGCCAGGACCCGCGGGTGGAGCCCGAGTTCTATCTCCAGACTTTCTGTATTAGGACAACACCCCTGTCAGGACAGCAGTGGGCTCCGATAGAGACGCAGACAATTTGTCAACACCACTGAGGACTTGCTTCGATATAAGCCTGCTGCACACCCTGCTTGTCTGGACTCGGACTCATTGTGAATGAATGCACCATCTTCCACTCTGTATAACTCTCTCCCACGTCCCTATGTCACGACAAAGAGGCTCCCTGTTAACAGATGGCCTACCTCCCATGCTGTATAGCGCTGTCCCAGATCCCTATGTCGCGATACGGGGCTCAGTGGGAGAGGTGTGGCGCCGCGGCCAGGGCGACTGACGTTGGAATCTGGGGACCACGGTTCGATCCTCGGTTCCGGCGGCAGGTTAGCCCAGCACCATGTGACTCTTGGCAATAGCTCGCTTAATCTTCCCGACGGCCCCCAGCGCCTAGAGACCCTTACGGGTGATTGTGCGAACAAATGTGGACTTTACTTTTAATGGTAAAGAGATGGCCTATCTATCTATCTCCAGTGCTGTAACCCTGTCCCAGATTCCTAGGTGATTACATTGGGCCTCACTAATAGAGTATTAGCCCATCCCCCAATCTCAGCCAGTCAGTGTTAAAGCTCCAGGCTGTTGTGATGCTGCTTTGACTATAGAATTGTATCCATACCTGGAATAACCTGCAGGACACCATTCTCTGCGTCTACGTCATCCAGGGCAAGCCACGCTGAGGCCACCGGGCCCCCCTCGAAGCCCCAATACCTGGAAGTAAAAGGAGGAGGACGCTGTCAGCCAAACATCCGCAGACCCCAGGGCATGATGGCACATGAGGGCACAGGATGACACATGAGGGCACAGGATGACACATGATGGCACAGGCTGGCACCTGAGGGCACAGGATAGAACACGAGGACACAGGATGACACATGAGGGCACAGGATGACACATGAGGGCACAGGATGGCACATGATGGCACATGAAGGTATAGGATGGCACATGATGATACAGAATAACACATGAGAGCACAGTATGGCACATGAGAGCACAGTATGGCACATGAGGGCGCGGGATGGCACAGAATGGCACAAGAGGGTACAGGATAGCACACGAGGGCAGAGGGTGGCACATGAGGGCACAGGATAGCACATGAGGGCACGGGATGACACATGAGGGTACAGGATGGCACATGATGATACAGAATAACACATGAGAGCACAGTATGGCACATGAGGGCACAGGATGGCACAGTGTGTCTGGTAGTGCAGCCAGCCCCATGCCCTCTTGTACTAGCCTAGACGAAAGATGTTGTAATCTACCCTGTGTGTGCCCCTGCCAACCCGCCCCTGTATTAAACACCCTGTGGTACCCCGAGGGCGCCCGTTAATCGCACCGCGCCAGGCTCAGGTGGCAGGAATGTCATCCTTTGGCCTTACCCGTGAAGTACAAACAGACACCTCACACCAGCTGGGCCCTCCCTTCCCCCGTCCTGGAGCCAGGACCCCGCAGTCTGACTTACTTGATGTCCTGGTGCCAGGCCACGTAGGGGGCGCTGTTCCCTCGGTGGGGCACGTCGGAGGCCGGGTATTTACAGATGAACCTGGAGTCCAGCAGGATCACGTGGGGCCCCAGCACGGCGGTGATGGCCCGGAGGGCGTGCGGGTGGGTGGCGAGGCCCAGCACCCACGGCAGGCGCAGGTGGGCGTTGTGCAGGCTGTACTGGGTGTGCTCCTTCCCTGCGGGGCGAGAAAGCAAAAGACACACAGATGATGGGCGGAACGCAGAGCAAATCAAACATTCACCCCCCAGACAAGAGATCTGAGTCAAATCCATCCTTCTTTTGCTCACCTTGCCACCCCCGTTTATACCCAGCCTGCAGGAGACACAAGGAGGGGGGCTTAGTCTCTGCACCGAGAAGCCTCTAAACCGAGGGGCTTATATATGGGAATGGTGGCACGGAGCAGCGCAGCAAAAAAACATCCCTGAGCTGCCCTACGCCACTGGGAAAGGGCAGGGGTGCGCCATATTCATCGAATAATGTGCATTCTTTTCCTTTCTCCCTGCACTGGCGCCGTTTCTGCAGCCTGACGCCAACGCGGCACCCTTGAGCCTGTGTTACATAAACAATCCCTAGAGTCTTTTTCCTGTTTCTAGGTGTCCAGCAGAAAGAAGCGCACATGGAAAGAGGAAAAACAAGAAGAAATAAACACAGCCTCACCTGGGGAGGCGTAGCATTTTGACGCATTCACAGATTTACAAGTCCTTGTAAATCTGGGAATGCGTAAAAACCAATGAGATGCGTGGTAACACCCACGCAACGCCCATGCAACGCCTTCTGGGCGCAGAGTAATGCAACGTAGCGATTGGTGCGGCGTTGCCGTACTCCATATTTGTGAAGCCACTCGACGCAAAGTGGCTTTGCGTGACTTCATGAATTTGGCTTGGGGCTTTGCCACGTGCATGTACCTCTTAGCAAGGTGCAAGCATGACGCAAGGTGCTCAGAAACAAGCCACGAGAGATAAGGCTGCCCTCCCTGAACTTACCAAACTCCTCCTCCAGCGCCTCGAAGGTAGGGTGACCAACTGGCATTGGTGCAAATTCAGGACGGTGAGTGTAAAAATTCAGGACAAAGGGTCAAAATTCAGGACACAAATTCAGGACAGGAGGTCAAAATTCAGGACAAAACTTCAGGACAATAGGTAAGTTTTACAGACACATCAGAGGTCGCGCAATAGTATATAAGTAAGCCCAGCCATTTCCAAACATATTCAACCTTTTGCAAACCTATCCATCATGTATCCTTCCATCTATCATTTCACTCATCCATCCCTTCATCCATCCTTTCACTCATCCATCATCCACCCTTTCACCCTATCCATCTGTACACTTATCCATCCACTCTTCATCCCATCCATCCATTCACTCATCCATCCAGCCATTTACCCTTTCACCAAACCAGCCATCCTTTCACTTACTGATCCTTCCACCCATCCACTCTTTTAGTCATCCATCCATCCTCCCTTTCTCTCTCCATCGACCTTTTCACTTAGCCAACCTTCCTTCCATCCATTCATCCATCCACCCACCCATCCATCCATCCATCTACTCATCCACTCATGAATCCATCCATTGACCCTATCACTCATCCATCTATCATTTCACTTCTTCACACATCTATTCATCCTTTTGTCCATCTACCCTCCCTTTCACTCACTCATCCATCCTTACATCCACCCTTTCACTCATGCGTCCATTTATTCACCCTTGAACTTATCAATCCATCAATCCATCCATCATTTCACTCATCCACCCACCCACCCATCATCCACCCACCCACCCACCCACCCATCATCCACCCACCCATCCACCCACCCACCATCCACCCACCCATCCATCCTTTCACTCACCCACCTATCCACTCATCCATCCTTTCACCCACCCACCATTCACCCACCCACTCATCATCCATCCATTCACCCACCCACTCATCATCCATCCATTCACCCACCCACTCACTCATCATCCATCCATCCATCCTTCCACTCATCATCCATCCATCCATCCACCCACCCACTCCTCATCCATCCAGCCATCCATCTATCCTTCCCCTCATCATCCATCCATCCTTCCACCCACCCACTCATCATCCATCCATCCTTCCCCTCATCATCCATCCATCCTTCCCCTCATCATCCATCATCCATCCTTGCCCTCATCATCCATCCATCCTTCCCCTCCATCCATCCCCTCGTCATCCATCCCCTCGTCATCCATCCCCTCATCATCCATCCTTCCCTCATCCATCCTTCCCCTCATCCATCCATCCTTCCCCTCATCCATCCATCCTTCCATCCATCATCCATCCTTCCATCCATCATCCATCCATCATCCATCATCCATCATCCATCCTTCCCCTCATCCATCCTTCCCCTCATCCATCCTTCCCCTCATCCATCCTTCCCCTCATCCATCCTTCCCCTCATCCATCCTTCACCTCATCCATCCTTCCCCTCATCCATCCTTCCCTCATCCATCCTTCCCCTCATCCATCCATCCTTTCTTCCCCTCATCCATCCATCCTTTCTTCCCCTCATCCATCCATCCTTTCTTCCCCACATCCATCCATCCCCTCATCCATCCATCCTTCCCCTCATCCATCCATCCTTCCCCTCATCCATCCATCCTTCCCCTCATCCATCCATCCTTCCCCTCATCCATCCATCCTTCCCCTCTTCCATCCATCCTTCCCCTCTTCCATCCATCCTTCCCCTCATCATCCATCCATCCATCCCCTCATCCATCCATCCTTTCTTCCCCTCATCGTCCATCCTTCCCCTCATCATCCATCCTTCCCCTCATCATCCATCCCTCCCCTTATCATCCATCCTTCCCCTCATCATCCATCCTTCCCCTCATCATCCATCCTTCCCCTCATCATCCATCCTTCCCCTCATCCATCCATCCTTCCCCTCATCCATCCATCCATCCTTCCTTCCCCTCATCCATCCATCCATCCTTCCTTCCCCTCATCCATCCATCCTTCCCCTCATCCATCCATCCTTTCTTCCCCTCATCCATCCTTCCCCTCATCATCCATCCTTCCCCTCATCATCCATCCTTCCCCTCATCATCCATCCTTCCCCTCATCCATCCTTCCCCACATCCATCCATCCTTTCTTCCCCACATCCATCCATCCCCTCATCCATCCATCCATCCCCTCATCCATCCATCCATCCATCCCCTCATCCATCCATCCTTCCCCTCATCTATCCATCCTTCCCCTCATCCATCCTTCCTTTCATCCATCATCCATCCTTCCCCTCATCCATCCATCCTTTCTTCCCCTCATCCATCCTTCCCCTCATCATCCATCCTTCCCCTCATCATCCATCCTTCCCCTCATCATCCATCCTTCCCCTCATCATCCATCCTTCCCCTCATCCATCCATCCCCTCATCCATCCTTCCCCTCATCCATCCATCCTTCCCCTCATCCATCCTTCCCCTCATCCATCCTTCCCCTCATCCATCCTTCCTTTCATCCATCATCCATCCTTCCCCTCATCATCCATCCTTCCTTTCATCCATCATCCATCCTTCCCCTCATCATCCATCCTTCCCCTCATCATCCATCCTTCCCCTCATCAGCCATCCTTCCCCTCATCATCCATCCTTCCTTCCCCTCATCATCCATCCTTCCTTCCCCTCATCATCCATCCTTCCTTCCCCTCATCCATCCTTCCCCTCATCCATCCTTCCCCTCATCCATCCTTCCCCTCATCCATCCTTCCCCTCATCCATCCTTCCCCTCATCTATCCTTCCCCTCATCCATCCTTCCCCTCATCCATCCTTCCCCTCATCCATCCATCCTTCCCCTCATCCATCCATCCTTCCCCTCATCCATCCATCCTTCCCCTCATCCATCCATCCTTCCCCTCATCCATCCATCCTTCCCCTCATCCATCCATCCTTCCATCCTTCCCCTCATCCATCCATCCTTCCATCCTTCCCCTCATCCATCCATCCTTCCATCCTTCCCCTCATCCATCCATCCTTCCATCCTTCCCCTCATCCATCCATCCTTCCATCCTTCCCCTCATCCATCCATCCTTCCATCCTTCCCCTCATCCATCCATCCTTCCATCCTTCCCCTCATCCATCCTTCCTTTCATCATCCATCCTTCCCCTCTTCATCCATCCTTCCCCTCTTCATCCATCCTTGCCCTCTTCATCCATCCTTCCCCTCGTCATCCATCCTTCCCCTCATCATCCATCCTTCCCCTCATCCATCCTTCCCCTCATCCATCCTTCCCCTCATCCATCCTTCCCCTCATCCATCCTTCCCCTCATCCATCCATCCCCTCATCCATCCATCCTTCCCCTCATCCATCCATCCTTCCCCTCATCCATCCATCCTTCCCCTCATCCATCCTTCCCCTCATCCATCCTTCCCCTCATCCATCCTTCCCATCATCCATCCTTACTTTCATCCATCATCCATCATCCATCCTTCCCCTCATCATCCATCCTTCCCCTCATCCATCCATCCTTCCTCATCCAGCCATCCTTCCTCATTCATCCATCCTCCCTCATCCATCATCCATCCCCTCATCATCCATCCATCCCCTCATCATCCATCCATCCCCTCATCATCCATCCTTCCCCTCATCATCCATCCTTCCCCTCATCATCCATCCTTCCCCTCATCATCCATCCTTCCCCTCATCATCCATCCTTCCCCTCATCATCCATCCTTCCCATCATCCATCCTTCCCCTCATCCATCCTTCCCCTCATCCATCCTTCCCCTCATCCATCCATCCATCCTTTCTTCCCCACATCCATCCATCCCCTCATCCATCCATCCATCCATCCATCCATCCCCTCATCCATCCATCCATCCATCCATCCATCCCCTCATCCATCCATCCATCCATCCATCCATCCCCTCATCATCCATCCTTCCCCTCATCATCCATCCTTCCCCTCATCATCCATCCTTCCCATCATCCATCCTTCCCCTCATCCATCCTTCCCCTCATCCATCCTTCCCCTCATCCATCCATCCATCCTTTCTTCCCCACATCCATCCATCCCCTCATCCATCCATCCATCCATCCATCCCCCCATCATCCATCCTTCCCCTCATCATCGAGTCGAAGGCCCTCCTGGCGCCCTGCAGCTCCTCCGGGTCCAGCACTGGCACCGCCGTCAGGAAGCCCCGGGCCTCATAAAGGGTCTTCACGTGCTGAGGGTCCGCCTTCATGACGAGGGCGAGGACTTGGACTCGCTTCTTGTGCCAGGGATGGGGTCTGCCGTCTGCCTCCTGAGAGCTGAGCCCCAGATGTGGATATGTTCCTGCCGGAGCTCCAGATGTTGTCCTTCACCTCCAGCGGTGCTGATGCTGCAGGCGTGATCTTCTGGCAGGTGCTCCAGATGTGGACCTGTGGATCCCAAGGTGCTGGAGATTGTGTACCCTGGTATTCAAGAGCTCCAGATGTGAGTGCTCCCTCCTGCCCCTTGCAGTGGTGGAGCTCCAGATGTTGCTGGGGGTCACTGCCGCTGGTGTCCACCCTCCTCTGCAGGGCACGAGTCGGGGTACCACGCGGGTGGACGGCATCCCCCCACTTATTTTCCAGGGTTTTCCAGGGTGGACGCCGTCCACCCTGCTCAATCAAAACGCCGTCCCGATCCAGACTTTCCTTCGTCCCCGGCCTCGCCTGCTGCCTGCCCGCCTCAGCCGGATATGTACGAAAACAGACTCTCCCAATATTGCACCTCACTGCCAGTTTTATTAGCCCATCATCCCCTAATGCTGTGGTTCCCAAAGTGTGCGCCGCGGCACCCCGGTGCGCCGTGATGAGAAGCCAGGGGTGCCGCGGCGCCGAGCAGGATGTGGGGGAGCTTGAAAGAAATGCCTCCTTCTGTTGCATTGCACATGCTTCAAAACATTGGCACAGAGCGCCCTCTCTCCACCTGCCCGCCCCCATTCCTGCAATCACAAGCTGCTAGAAGCGCAAGAGCAGCCCCACCCCGCCCATTGTCACTTTGTATGGGGCTGATTGCCACATACAGAATGTCAATGGGCCAGTTTGGGGTGTTACAGCATGTGGTGAGCCGCTTCCTGCGGGTAGCGCCGCCGGCAACATTAACAGCTGGTCAAGGGCATTCCCAAAAATCTCACCAGAAGTATGCTGCTTGCCACAGGGTCAGGAGTCTCTCTCTCTCTTCTTTTGGCATATGTTGAAAGCTAACACGATGTGCAACATTTGAAAATGAACGGAGGGTGTAATGTGTTTCAAATAAAAGTTCGATTATTTTAAGACTGTTTTTTCACACATTTTTGTCTAAAATAAAAAAAAATCTGAGCAGTGAAGGCTCTTGCAGGGCTGTTAATCGGTGAGTCGAGTTCCCAAGAGGTATGTTAGTCCCTTCTCTCCAGCCTGCTTGCTCAAATCAGAGGCGAACACCCCGCAACTGGCTGTGCATAAAAGGCAAGAACCACCCGCTTAATTACTGGAAAGGTGAGGAAGCATGCACCACTCCACACTAACTTTTGGGATTCATAGCCCTTGCACAAGAATCCACAGACACCCCGGAAATGTTTCTTTTGTGACTGCTTTTTTAAACATGTTTGTGCACTTCGGTATATTCAACACAATATTCACCATAATATGATGCAATCGTTTTTCAGTGAACAAGTGTAAAAGTGTTGGGTACCCTAATCTCATGCTGCTGTATCAGCCTTCCATCTTCAGTAGATCGATAACATTATGATAATTAATTTGTCTAACAATACATATCAGGTATGACACCTGACAAATGTACATTTCTTATTGTCTTACAGGCTGGATGGGTGAAAGGGTAAATGGTTGGATGGATGAGTGAATGGATGGGTGGGTGGAAGAGTGGATGGATGAGTGAGTGGATGGATGAGTGAAAGGATGCTTGGGTGAAATGGTACACGGTTGGATGGATGAGTGAGTGAATGGATGGATGAAGGGATGGATGACTGAAAGGATGGATGGAAAGATAGACGATGGATAGGTTTTCAAATAGTTGAAAAGGTTTGGATATGGATGGGCACACAGTTGGAAGGACAGAATGAATGGTGAAAGACTGCATGATGGATAAAAGAATTAATAGATGACAATGTACATTTGGAATGGTGGATATCAGGGGTTTGATGGAAGGATGAATGGTTAGATCATTGGACAAGAGAGCTCTTCTGGGGATGGTTGTGATCAGTGGCGTCACAAGGGGGGTGCGGGAGGTGCGGGCCGCACCGGGTGTCACCAGCAGAGGGCTGACACCAAAATGAACTCCTCGCTATTTATTTACTGTTCATGTAACACCGTCCGTATTGTCCCATGCTGTTTATAGTGCAGGGAAATGGACGGATGCCAGAATCTTCCTTTTCCCAGTTCTGCGAACGCAGCGGCTTTGTCAGGAGTGTAGAGAGCCACCCGGCCTCTTACCTACTTTGTAACAACTTGCACTCACGCACGCCTTCACCCTCGGGACGGGCACGCCCGAGGTATTTATTAAAAGCGCGGAAGACCGCTCGGGGTCTTTCCGGCATACCCTCCAACTAAGTGTGTGTGTCCCGTTCTTGTAATTTAGCTCTGTGCGTGAGGCCCTGACCTCGCCCACCACACTGGCGACGAGGCCGGTTCTGCTCCCACGCGTGCCTGGCCGCCCTGCCGGAGCTGTCCGCTCCTCACCTGTCGTCTGCTGCCGGCCGCCCCAGCTCTGCTGTTTTCCCTGGCCGCGGAGCTCGTCCGCCGGCCTGCTGTGCCTGCTCGAAGTCGGCTCCCCGCCCACGCGTCTCCCTGGTTGGAGCGCGTTCAGCTGGCGGGAGCCGCCTGGTGAGTGCCTCGCCCCTGCGGCCGTTGCCCGGCCCCCCCGCGCTGCGAGAGCTGCCGTCTGGGGCTTGCCCCGCTCTGCATCCAGCGCGAGTGCGCTTCCCTAGCGTGCTGCCCCGGAGGGGGAGGGGTGAACAGGGGAGACGCTGCACGTCAGCCCCCGAGGCACAACCACGTGGTGCCTCCAACGCTTGTCTGGCCCTCCGCCTCATCTTGCCGTGTCCTGCGCGTCTGTGCTCTCACCAGGAGCAGGTGTGCAATATCAAAGACTGAAGCACAAAAAAACAAAAACAAAACGGTGGACAGTTACAAGACACTAAACAGGGACATCGTCTTCATCAAACATTGGCAAGTGCAACTGATCCCTCATTTTGAGACCTTCGCTACAGGGTGGCTGTTCTACCACCACCCACGCCACGTCCAGGGTGCGAGTCACCTGCGCCACCGTCCGCCCACCTTCTTTCACACGGCGCAATCTGCTCGGGGGTTAAGTGACCCGACGGAGGGGTCACCAACATGTCCAACCCCGATTCAGGTGGCGCATCCACGGCGCCAGCCGCCGCTGCCCCCGCGGTGCCTGCCGCGACGGCCGCGGCACCGGGACCGGCTGGTCTTCCTCCACACGGAGACGCGGTCTCCCACGTGATCAGTCATGCCCACACCGGGGCGGCCCCCGTCCCGCCATTCAGCGAAACTGCGGACCCTGCCACTGCGGCGCCGCGATGGAAGGCATGGTTGGGGCGTCTAAACCTATACTTTAGAGGGACCCGAGAAACTGATGACACCGTGAAGAGATCGCTTTTACTCCTCTATGGAGGCCCGGAAATATACGACCTCTTTGAGTCCCTCCCGAATACTGGTGAGGATGATGACTACGATGCAGCAGTAACTGCGCTGAACACCCACTTTGATCCCCAGGTGAATACCGACTATGAAAAGTTCAAATTCAAGCGGGCGTGGCAGACAGAGGCTGAATCTGTGGACATGTATTACGCGAGGCTGCGCCGGCTGGCCAGCAGCTGCCCATTCGCCGACCCGCGCGAAGAAATTAGAGACCAGATAATCGTGGGTTGCAAATCGAAGTTGCTTCGAAAGCTCATCCTCAGGCAACCAGGGATCACGTTGGACGCCATTCTTGTCCTTGCTCGTTCCCACGAACTGTCAGACTCTAGAGCCGATGAGATGGAGTTGGCGCTACGGTCTCCCATAGCTCCGCAGGCCGTGCCCAAAATGGCGCCCATCAAGGAGGAAACCGTCGACGCAATACAAAGAAGACCGAGGGGCGGAAAAGCGCGACAGTGGCAACCCCGGGACGCTCAATGTGCCTACTGTGGGGGAGACCATGCAGCGACTGCCATATGCAACGCAAAAGGAAAGACATGCTCGAAGTGCGGCAGACTCAACCACTTTGCCGCTGTGTGTCAAGGAGGAAGATACAGGCCCAATGCAGCGAGGTCGCGAGGCGGATACGGGTCTCGGTCAGCAACATCCAGAGTAAGACAATTATCTCTAGAACAAGAGCACCCACC
Source organism: Lissotriton helveticus (assembly GCF_964261635.1). Classification (NCBI taxonomy): domain Eukaryota; kingdom Metazoa; phylum Chordata; class Amphibia; order Caudata; family Salamandridae; genus Lissotriton; species Lissotriton helveticus. The sequence goes on from NC_136059.1 coordinate 187,042,951, forward strand.
CCCAGACACGCAAGCCCAGGGCCGGAAGCCGTATTACGAAGATGAAGAGGACGATGAGGTATACGTGGTATCCTATGTCAGCAGGATCGCCACCAGGAAGAGGCCGCCACCAATGTGCACGATATCCGTCGAAGGCTCCGAAATCAGAGCACTTATCGACACGGGAGCCTCTGTGAACGTCATGGACTCTGACCAGTATGACCGCATGTCGCCTAAACCGACCCTCAACCCGTCAAACGCCCGGATATACACATACGGAGGCACAGAACCCATGCCGCTACGCGGCGTCATCAGCACCACCATTCGGAATGGCGAATACACGACAGAAGCCCGGTTCCACATAACCGAAGGAAAAAAAGGCACACTGCTCAGCTGCAACACGGCAGAAGATCTGGGACTGGTCTTCTTTGCCAACCAAGTCCACCAATCACACGCCGACACCATGCTCGAGGAGTTCCCTGCGCTCTTCAGCGGCCTCGGAAAGCTCAAGGGCAAGAAAGTCAAACTGCACATAGACACTTCCGTCCGCCCTGTCGCCCTGCGGCATCGAAGAGTGCCATTCAACCTCCGCCCTCAGGTGGAAGAAGAGCTGAAGAAGCCCGAAGACCTCGACGTTATAGAGAAAGTGTCGGGACCGACTCCATGGGTGTCCCCACTGGTGGTAGCCCCAAAACCCAAGCAGCCTGGCGCCATCAGACTGTGCGTCGACATGAGACTGCCAAACACCGTGGTGAAAAGAGAGCGCCACATCACGCCCACCATGGACGATATTGTCGCGGACCTCAACGGGGCGAAGTGGTTCTCTAAACTCGACCTCAACGCGGGTTACCACCAATTGGAACTTGAACAAAGCAGCCGATACATCACGACATTCTCCACCCATGTCGGACTCAGGAGATAAAAGAGACTCAGCTTCGGAGTGTCGTCAGCGGCCGAAGTGTTTCAGAATGCGATAAAGGAAGTTCTGTCAGGGCTAAGCGGGGTCATCAACTTGAGTGATGACATCCTTATATACTCGAACACATTGGAGGAACACCATGCACACCTGCGGGCCACCCTGAAAAGACTACAGGAGCACGGGCTAACCCTCCACAGAGAGAAGTGCTCATTCTATCAAGAGGCTGTAGACTTCTTCGGTTACCGATTCACGCGCGAAGGGCTCCAGGTCGACCCAAAGAAGGCGGAGGCCATCCAGAACGCCAGCACGCCCAGGAATCCCACCGAAGTGAGAAGCTTCCTCGGAATGGCCACGTACTGTGGCCGATTCATACCCAACCTAGCCGACTTAGCCGAACCCCTTCGCGCACTCACGAGACAGGACCAGGAATGGGAATGGACGTGCGCAGCAAACCAAGCCTTCCAGGAGATCAAGGCAAGCCTTCTGGACAAGGCCACGATGGCCTACTTCCAACCGCGCAGAAAGACCGAACTAGTCGTGGATGCGAGCCCAGTTGGTCTTGGCGCAGTTCTGCTCCAGGAGTATGGACAGAACGAATGGAAGCCCGTCGCATATGCAAGCAAGGCTCTAACGGACACCGAGACTCGATATGCTCAAATCGAGCGGGAGGCGCTAGCCATCAAGTGGGCCTGCCACCACTTCCACTTATATCTTTGTGGACAACCTTTCACCATCGTGACCGACCACAAGCCACTCCTACCCCTGTTCGCTGGGTCATCCCGGCTTGCTCCCCCGCGGATTGAACGATGGGCCGTCCAGCTACAAGGCTATAACTTCAACTTGCTTTTCCGACCGGGCGCCCAAAACCCGGCGGACTATCTGTCCAGACACCCCGATGTCACCAAAAAGGCAACCCCGCTGGCGGATGGCCAGGTCGTGGAGGAATTCGTCCACATGGTGTCCATGGCCGCTTGCCCAGAGACCCTCACCCTGCCGGAGATCGGAGAAGCCACCGCTGAAGATGAGACTCTGGCCCGCGTCAAGAGAGCCCTGGAGACAGGTAGCTGGACTCGGTTCCTGGATGGAGCCCAAAGTCTTCGACCGGAAGTGAGCCATGCCCGACAACAGCTATGGCAGATCCGCCATGAACTGAGCGTCGGCGATGAAGGCATCATACTGCGAGGGCATCTCATTGTGGTACCTGCAAGCCTCCAACAACAAACACTTGCGATTGCCCACACTGGCCACCAGGGAACAGCGAAGACAAAGGCCCGGCTGCGCCACAAAGTATGGTTCCCAGCTATGGATCGCATGGTGGATGACATGGTGCGCTCCTGCCATGCCTGCACCATCACAGGGTCAGATCCAGCTCCGGCCCCAGTCATCACCGAAGAGGCAGTGACAACACCCTGGACTCAACTGAGTATAGACTTCGGGATCTTCCCAGACGGACGGCACATGTTGGTAGTTGTGGACTCTTTCTCGAAGTTCCCCGTTGTGGAATTGCTAGCTTCCACAGGGTTCGGGCCCGTCAGAAAAGCATTGGACCACATCTTCGCCACGATGGGACTCCCAGAGGAGGTGAAGTCGGATAATGGACCCCCTTTTCAAGGGCGTGAGTTTCAAGCATACCTAGAAGGACTGAGGATTAGACACCGCAAGATCACGCCACTGTGGCCTCAAGCGAACGGCGAAGTGGAGAGACTCATGCGGACTCTCAACAGGGCACTCCGCATTGCCGTCAATGATGGAAACGATCTGGAAGCTGCGCTAGACCAATTCCTGAGTGCCTACCGACAGACCCCGCATAGCACCACCCATTGAGCACCGGCACATGTCCTATTCAAAAGAGCACCAAGAGGCAACATCCCAGCGTCATCTGCGTGGGTCCCGGAAGAGAGAGATGGTGCCGCCATCCAGGCACGGAGAACTGTCACGAACCAGAAAGCCAGTGACAAGAGACACGCAAGACACCCCGGGTTGAAGGAAGGAGACACCGTCGTGATACTCGATCGACACCCTGGGTGGAAATTCAGAACCCCATTTGAACCGGACAGATGGATCGTGGAAAAGATCCAAGGGACAATGGTGACTGCCCGTCTCGGCCAACAGACCATCACACGCAACGTGTCATGCTTCAAAAAGATAGGGAGACCGGATGGGGCTCCCAGGGACGTCGATGAAACCATCGAGGCCGGACCTGGCGGTCAGGATGATGCCAGATCAGGGGACCAAGACTCTGATACCCTTCCGAACCCTGACCAGCCACGAGAAGACAGACGACATCTTGTCAGGCCCCAAAGTGAGATGCCCGGGGATACCCCTTCCATCCGAGACGATGAGACAGCCCCGGCTGGAGCTGTTGGATCTCCCGTCTGACACAATCACCGATATCACCTGCGGCCCAACCCAGGGCCCAGCCAAAGACTCCGAGACTTTGTGTACACATCCCCTTAGCCAGGGGCATGAGCAGTCTAGGACATAATCTAAATTGAAGGAGGGATGTAGAGAGCCACCCGGCCTCTTACCTACTTTGTAACAACTTGCACTCACGCACGCCTTCACCCTCGGGACGGGCACGCCCGAGGTATTTTTTAAAAGCGCGGAAGACCGCTCGGGGTCTTTCCGGCATACCCTCCAACTAAGTGTGTGTGTCCCGTTCTTGTAATTTAGCTCTGTGCGTGAGGCCCTGACCTCGCCCACCACAAGGAGGGGCTTGAGTATAAAATGAGCTCCGCCCTTGACCTTCTGCTCGCTATTCTTTTTGCTCGGAGATGCGATCTTGGTCGTGTTCATGTTCCGAGTGCATGTGGGCGTTTGGGGAACACCACATTCAGTGAACACAAAGTCAAGATTGGCCCAATCTCTAATGGTAAGAACTTTCAGAGTTTCGTAAAAAGTCACATTTGCAGTTAATTTTTGGAACCTTGTGAATCATCCGTGTATATATGTTGCGAGGCTTGTCCTGCATTACTGCAGATGTTAATATGAGAAGCACTGAAAAGACCATTTGATTTCTTTGGACAGCGCTATGATGGGCCAAACGCAGGTAGGTCACAGAGTGTGCAGGATGGCAGGAGGAACGAAAAAAGGCCTCACCCTGTTTGCCACGCCTGCCCTAGACAATGGATGTTCAGTTGAATCATACAAAAGTATTAAAAAAAGGCTCCGATACTCAGCACATCGAAGCGGGGTAGGAGCGGGGTAGGCGCAAATTTGCGTGCACAAATTCAAAGCGCATTTCATGAGTTTATTTCAGTCACTTTGAGAAGAGCCAAAAACTGTGGGAGAAACCATGGGGGGGGAGAAGGCGACGAGAAAAGGGTTAAAAGAGCAGCAGGCAGGGGAGGGAGGTGCAGGCGGAGGGGGTGGATGGTGCAAGCAGAGAAGGAGATGATGCAGGCTGAGAGGGAGACGGTGCAGCCAGAGGGAGAGATGGTGCAAGGGGATGAGATGGTGCAGGCAGGGGATGAGATGGTGCAGGCAGGGGATGAGATGGTGCAGGCAGGGGGTGAGATGGTGCAGGCAGGGGGTGAGATGGTGCAGGCAGAGGGGAGACGGAGTAGGCAGAGGGCAGATGTTGCAGGCAGAGGGGAGATGGTGCAGGCAGAGGGGAGATGGTGCAGGCAGAGGGAGAGATGGTGCAGACAGAGGGAGAGATGGTGCAGGCAGAGTGGAAATGGTGCAGGCAGAGTGCAGATGGTGCAGGCAGAGGGAGAGATGGTGCAGGCAGAGGGAGAGATGGTGCAGGCATGGGATGAGATGGTGCAGGCAGGGGGTGAGACGGAACAGGTAGAGGGGAGACGGAACAGGCAGAGGGCAGATGTTGCAGGCAGAGGGGAGATGGTGCAGGCAGAGGGGAGATGGTGCAGGCAGAGGGGAGATGGTGTGGACAGAGGGAGAGATGGTGCAGACAGAGGGAGAGATGGTGCAGGCAGGGGATGAGATGGTGCAGGCGGAGGGGAGATGGAGCAGGCAGAGGGCAGATGTTGCAGGCAGAGGGGAGATGGTGCAGGCAGAGGGAGAGATGGTGCAGGCAGAGGGAGAGATGGTGCAGACAGAGGGAGAGATGGTGCAGACAGAGGGAGAGATGGTGCAGCCAGAGGGAGAGATGGTGCAGGCAGAGTGGAAATGGTGCAGGTAGAGTGGAAATGGTGCAGGCAGAGGGAGAGCTGGTGCAGGCAGAGGGAGAGCTGGTGCAGGCAGAGGGAGAGCTGGCGCATGCAGAGGGAGAGCTGGCGCATGCAGAGGGAGAGCTGGCGCATGCAGAGGGAGAGCTGGTGCAGGCGGAGTGGGAGGGGGAGATGGTGCAGGCAGAGGGAGAGATGGTGCAGACAGAGGGAGAGATGGTGCAGACAGAGGGAGAGATGGTGCAGACAGAGGGAGAGATGGTGCAGACAGAGGGAGAGATGGTGCAGCCAGAGGGAGAGATGGTGCAGGCAGAGTGGAAATGGTGCAGGTAGAGTGGAAATGGTGCAGGCAGAGGGAGAGCTGGTGCAGGCAGAGGGAGAGCTGGTGCAGGCAGAGGGAGAGCTGGCGCATGCAGAGGGAGAGCTGGCGCATGCAGAGGGAGAGCTGGTGCAGGCGGAGTGGGAGGGGGAGATGGTGCAGGCAGAGGGAGAGATTGTGCAGGCAGAGGGAGAGATGGTGCAGGCGGAGGGAGAGATGGTGCAGGCGGAGGGAGAGATGGTGCAGGCGGAGGGAGAGATGGTGCAGGCGGAGGGAGAGATGGGAGCCATCCTATTCAACAGATCTCCCTGCCTTGCATTTGTCCTGCTCACACCTGTTGTGATGTCACTTCCTGTCGTGATGTCACTTCCTGTTGTGATGTCACTTCCTGTTGTGATGTCACTTCCTGTCGTGATGTCACTTCCTGTGACCACGCCTAACTTGGAGAGTCCCCCCACTTCTTTTTTAGGTCGAGCTGACGTTAGCATTCATGCGAAGCATGAATGCTGTCAGCTCGACAACTAATGTGATCCGTTTTCAGGAGAGTGGACACCAAAGTGTTACGAGCGTTTTCAGGGTCGGATTTGACCTCGGGAGCGAGCGTCTGGTATCTGCGCATGCGCAAAGCCGCTGCGCATGCGCAAAGCCCTTGCTCACACACAGGCAGCCCCCACCTCTCTGCATGCACGCACGCACACACACACACACAGGCGCGCGCATGCACACGCAGGCATACAGCACCCATACAGGCACACTATCCGCTACCTCGCATTCTCTCTCAATCACACACAGTCACGCATGTGCACACACGTTCCCTCGCGCACACACGCACACACTCCCCCCCCCACGCATACAAACAGGCACGCACGCACTTTACATCAGCCCTGGGCCCCACTCACCAACTGCGCTCTTCCGGCGGGGCTCCTCACGTCGCGTCTCCAACTAAATCGGGGCTCCCTCAGGTCAGAGGAGCCCCGCAACAGGCGCCACACTCCTCCTTCTCCCCGGCCCCCTCCTGGGGACCCGGGCTACACCGGACGGCAGGGCGCTCCATGCGCCGGCAGCTCGCGGACCTGGGGAGGCGGGACTTCCGGTCGGCCGCGAGCGGATTGGCCGGCCGGCCAAGAGCTTCCGGGTCGCCACGGGCAGCGTGGCGGCACTCTGCAAACACTAAAAGGTACAGCGTCCTTTCCCCAATGTTGCGCATATGAGATTCGCTTCGACCTACAATCCACACAACTTTTTCTGTACATGGGTTTGTCAGAGTCCGTTTTTACTCGATTTTGGGTCTTTGTGTCACTTTAGAATGTGGAAACGGACGCATGACCTTTTGTGACTGTTTTCCCCAGGAACCAGCGCTGCGTGCTATCAGGAACACTGCCTTCAACTAGATGAAACACACGATTTCAGCAAAGGAAGCACTTTAGAACAGTACTTTATAATTCCTATTTATTGTGACATAATTTGATATGTATAATAAACCACACTCGCATTACAAAAGGCAATAAAAAATGATAAACATACAGCACACTTTAATTCTATAATAAACTCTGATCACCATATTTTATCCTATCATTCACCATATTTTATCCTATCATTCACCATATTTTATCCTATCAAAAAATGAGTGTGTTGTACAACTAAAAGCAAACGCACCAATAAAATTAACTCAACACAGTTATTACTTCTAAATGATGTGCGTTCGCAATAAAGCTGGAGAACACAGCACCACTTGGTCTCCAGCATCACACACAGTGTAGTTGTATTTACACTCCTGACGAGGTGTTGAAGTGCAGCTTTGCATTAGCATTGAGATAGCCAATAGGTCTCGTTTTCTCTGTCTTTCGTTCTTTCTCTCCAGACCAACTCCTCTGTCTCTGCTCTCTAGGCTCTACATCTCGCTCCGGAACCTTTCCATTCTCCCTTGCATCTCTGAACCCTCTTCTTTTCTCTGTACTACCTGTTTTTCTCCACTCTTTCATTTGCTCTTCACTCTTAGTCTCTATTCTCCCTTGCATTTCTCTGTTCTCTTTCTCTCCTTCCCTTATCCCCTGCGTCTCTCCGCACATTCCTCATCTGTCCTCTCCCTTTTATCCATCCATTCTCTGCATTTTCTCTTTATTCTTTCATCTATCTCCACTTTGTCTGGTGTATCTCTCCATTCTTTCATTCCTTATCCTTGTGACGTGTAGCTCCGTCGCCTGGCTCCCTTAACTGTTTATAGTGTAAGCACTGAGCCAGGCGGCCCCAGGCAAGTGCAGGAAGAAAAATCTGTGCGTTTGACCTGTTAAGTAAACTGCTGCCTAGACCCTTTGTACTCCATAGAGGGCTTTTTATGTGGTACAAAAACTGGGTTCCTCTTTCTCCCCCTACCATTGATGGATATTAATGTTACTGTTTTATATTAATCTATGTACCCCTTCCTTCCCTTCTTACCCCGGTCTTAATGTGGACATGATTCTTTTCCTTGGAACTGGAATAGATTGTACGGTATCTATCTATCTATCTATCTATCTATCTATCTATCTATCTATCTATCTATCTATCTATCGCCCTCCCTCTATCTATCTATCTACCTATCGCCCTCCCTCTATCTATCTATCGCCCTCCCTCTATCTATCTATCTATCTATCTATCTATCTATCTATCTATCGCCCTCCCTCTATCTATCTATCACCCTCCCTCTATCACCCTCCCTCCCTCTATCTATCTATCTATCTATCTATCTATCTATCTATCTATCGCCCTCTCTCTATCTATCTATCGCCCTCACTCTATCTATCTATCGCCCTTACTCTATCTATCTATCTATCTATCTATCTATCTATCTATCTATCTATCTATCTATCTATCTATCTATCTATCTATCTATCTATCTATCTCCCTCACTCTATCTATCGCCCTCATTCTATCTATCTATCTATCTATCTATCTATCTATCTATCTATCTATCTATCTATCTATCGCCCTCACTCTATCTATCGTCCTCACTCTATCTATCTATCGCCCTCACTCTATCTATCTATCGCCCTCCCTCTATCTATCTATCGCCCTCCCTCTATCTATCTATCGCCCTCCCTCTATCTATCTATCGCCCTCCCTCTATCTATCTATCTATCTATCTATCTATCTATCTATCTATCTATCGCCCTCCCTCTATCTATCTATCACCCTCCCTCTATCACCCTCCCTCTATCTATCTATCTATCTATCTATCTATCGCCCTCTCTCTATCTATCTATCGCCCTCACTCTATCTATCTATCGCCCTCCCTCTATCTATCTATCTATCTATCTATCTATCTATCTATCTATCTATCTATCTATCTATCTATCGCCCTCACTCTATCTATCGTCCTCACTCTATCTATCTATCGCCCTCACTCTATCTATCTATCGCCCTCCCTCTATCTATCTATCGCCCTCCCTCTATCTATCTATCGCCCTCCCTCTATCTATCTATCGCCCTCACTCTATCTATCTATCGCATCACCACACATCTCTCAGCACCATCACAGCATCACTCAGGGGCACCACAACATCACTATGCGCTACCTCAGCATCAGTGAACGCCACAGCATCACTCGTCGCCACCACATCACTCAGCGCCACCACTGCATCAATCTGTGCAACCATTCAACAACTGGTTCAAATATGTTCTCTAAATGTTTCAAGCTTTATTACAAATGTCACAAAAAGATGTTAATATTTCACTTCTGTTCTTGGATTTTCGTCACAATAAAATACACTGAACATAATCTTCACAAAAGGTATTTACAAAAGTTTAAGCTATTGCCATTATAAATTACAATAACTTTTATTTAAGTATTAATTATTTTAAAAAATTAAAAGCCATTGTTATTTGTAATATCAATACATCTAAGTCACGTAAATACAACACATATTGCATTACAAATGCTATAGGTGTCACATTTGCGAAAGGTAAAACTATTGGCATTGTAAATGACAAAGCTATTAATTTCGCTAATTTCAAAACCAACACATAAATAAAAATTTGTCATTTACAATACCAATAGCTCAAACTTTCCTAATGCGAGACCTACTGCATTGCAAATGCTTGTTTAGGACTTGTGCCCTGACTCCAGCCAGCCTGTTTCTTGTCTTCTCCTGTCAGATACCTTCTGACAGTGGTGAGTTTTTGGATACCGAGGCAATAGCCTCATTACTCCATATTCGTTTGGAATTTTGTAGTCGCTGTTTAGGTTGTCTTATTGGTGTGTGACGCTTTGTCACAGTTGAGGTTGCATCACATGGTCAGCTCAGTGATGGGCCGCGGGTAGCGGTCAGTAGTGTTTGCAGAATTGTCAGCATGTTTCCTTCGAGAGTCTCGTCTTTGTCCGTGTAGATCCTTCTGTTAGTGTTGAGGTTTGGGTGCCTGCCGCGGCTAATGCCAGCCGGCAGTGAGCGGGTTTTAGGCGCTTGCCGAGGCTGTTATGCCATCAGGGCAGCGGTGAGTTTTGCGTATCTGCCGGCGTTTGCCTTCGGGCAGTAATGAGTTTTTGGATGCTGCCCTGACTCCTCTGCCTCGGCATCTTATATAGAGCCGCTCAGACCCGCCCCCGCCCCTCTCCTCCGCCCCGGGCCGGGTCTGCACTCCCATGATGTCACCACAGCCTTGGGCTGCTTTCGCTTTCTCACTTTAATCCCAGCGGCCACTGGCATTGTGTAATCCTGGGCATGTCAGCAGCATAGGAGAGAAACTGCAGACGCCAGCAAGGACGTTTCCTGGTGGTCCGTCCAAGGGGGCTGCAACAATGGGTTTCACAAGGGAGTCGTACAGTGATGCCCCCAAATAAAGGGACTTTGAGGTGTGTATGTATAAATAAACATTCCTTATTTACACTGAAGCCGGTATCGGGGTGTTACCGGTCCGAGGGGCTCCCGAGCGCTAAAGCTGTGTCTAGGCCAGACCTGAAAACAACAGGTCAGTAACGGCAGTAGTGAAAGGCGGGAAAGTACATCTGACCTCATGGGAACTGACGTCAATTCTTCTTCAAAATACAAGAAGACGATGAAGTGACGTCCCAAAGCTTTGCCACAATTTCATGAGGAGAGGTGAAGCCATGACGTGAAAGGGGTATACCGACCCTAGGATAAGTGCAGCGCCCACACCCCAAATACAGCCGTCAGACACCAGGCGCAGACACACAGCTGACAGGCCAGATACAGACATCACACACAAGATGTAGAGCCTCATATGTGGGATACACTCGTCATAGGCTACATAAGTGCATGCACAGAATACATTCCTCGTATCAAGGATACTGCCTTTATACAAGGAATACAGCCATCATACCGACCAACAGCCGTAATACAGCAAGCATATCCGGATACACCATGGCAGCCACTGGAAATCTGATGCTGCCCCCTGACATATGATGTAGGCCTCATATGCCAAATACAGCCACCAGACACAAGATACAAGCAACATAAATCAGATACAGCAATTATACTCTTGATACAGCCATTAAATATCAGATACAGCCACCAAACTCAAAACACAGCTATCATACGCAGCATACAGCCATCATACACAGCATACAGCCATGATACACAGGATACAGCCACCAAGCCCTTCTAAACTCTTCCCTTTGACTCGTCCCCTCCACATTCCTTTTTATTCATCCCAAGCCTCCCACTGCTGCTATGAGCTAAAAAACAAAAGTCTAAATCCTTCACTCTTCTATCCCTCCACCATCCTTTTCAATCAAAATGACAGACTAACATGTCCACTTCTCAAATTTCATATTTCACTATACTAATTCACCCCTAATCCTTTATGGGATCCAGAGCAGCGTGCTACTCGCCGAAAAAGGGCTTCAACACCTCATCAGGGCTAGCAAGCGCTATATAACCGCAAACCTTTTTCCCTCTTCTATCCCTCCGCTACCCTTCTCTATTCAAAAACTGAAGAACATATTCACCACTCAAATTACTTTCATATTTCACTATACTAATTCACCACTAATCCTTTATGGGTTCCGCAGTAGCGTGCTACTCGCCGAAAAAGTGCTTCAACACCCCATCAGGGGTTACAAGACCTATATCAATGCAAACCTTTTTCCTTTTCTATCTCTCCACTACCTTTCTCAATCCAAATAACTGACTAACCTATCCACCACTCAAATTACTTTCATATTTCACTATACTAATTCACCACTAATCCTTATGGGTTCCGGAGTAGCATGCTACTCGGCAAAAAAGTGCTTCCGCACCCCATCTGGGGTAACAAGCGCTAAATAAATGCAAGCCTTTTTCCCTCTTCTATCCCTCTGCTATACTGCTCAATCCAAATAACTGACTAATATCCGCTACTCCAATTACTTTCATATTTCACTATATAACAATTGATAAACACTTGACACTCTGAGATCCTTACGGATGACTCCCGTGTGACGAAGCAATGGAAATACCTACATTACATCGATTCTTTTCTACTTACCTGCCTTGAAAAAGTCAAGATCGTCGAAACACGTGTTGGCTGAATTCTTTCTGGAGGCTGTGTTTGTTTCTGAAATAAACCAAATTCAAATATAAGAGGACTGTGTTTATTGGGGAAACGGATCCATATCTGGACTTACAGATGTCACTTGAGTAAAAGAAAAAAGTTATTTTTCAGTAACTGAATTGTATAATTCGTGATTTTTTAATGTACTGATACGTGAATAATTGAAACCTATAAGAAGGATATTGTGTATCATATTCAATGTACCATTATCCACTACTGTGTTGGGTAGTGTGACTTTCTGGGAGAGTGCCTTTGATAGTTCCTTAACGCTGTATCTTTAGGGTAGAAGGTTGGCTTAAGAATTTTGATCGTCCTATCAAATTAAACTTCATGATTTGTTTGAATTCAATCCAGTCCATCTGTGCAAAGTGAATCCAGACTATCTTCCACTCAGTAGGCGTAACTCTACACATGGCATTACTCAGTGGTCATCATTCCATACATGGCAATACTCAGCGGGCATCATTCTACACATGGCAGGTCTCAGTGGGCATCATTCTACACATCCCATTTCTCAGCAGTCACATTCCACACATGGCATTTCTCAGTAGGCGTCATTCTACACATGGCATTTCTCAGTAGTATCATTCCATACATGGCATTTCTCAGCAGTCACATTCCACACATGGCATTTCTCAGTAGGCGTCATTCTACACATGGCATTTCTCAGTAGTATCATTCCACACATGGCATTTCTCAGTAGGCGTCATTCTACACATGGCATTTCTCAGTAGTATCATTCCATACATGGCATTTCTCAGTAGGCATCATTCCATACATGGCATTTCTCAGTAGGCGTCATTCTACACATGGCATTTCTCAGTAGTATCATTCTACACATGGCATTTCTCAGCAGTCAAATTCCACATATGGCATTTCTCAGTAGTATCATTCTACACATGGCATTTCTCAGCAGTCAAATTCCACATATGGCATTTCTCAGTAGGCGTCATTCTACACATGGCATTTCTCAGTAGGCGTCATTCTACACATGGCATTTCTCTGCAGTATCATTCCATACATGGCATTTCTCAGTAGGCATCATTCTACACATAGTATTTCTCAGCAGTCACATTCATTACATGGCATTTCTCAGTAGGTGTCATTCTACACATGGCATTTCTCAGTAGTATCATTCTACACATGGCATTTCTCAGCAGTCAAATTCCACATATGGCATTTCTCAGTAGTATCATTCTACACATGGCATTTCTCAGCAGTCAAATTCCACATATGGCATTTCTCAGTAGGCGTCATTCTACACATGGCATTTCTCAGTAGGCGTCATTCTACACATGGCATTTCTCTGCAGTATCATTCCATACATGGCATTTCTCAGTAGGCATCATTCTACACATAGTATTTCTCAGCAGTCACATTCATTACATGGCATTTCTCAGTAGGCGTCATTCTACACATGGCATTTCTCTGCAGTATCATTCCATACATGGCATTTCTCAGTAGGCATCATTCTACACATAGTATTTCTCAGCAGTCACATTCATTACATGGCATTTCTCAGTAGGTGTCATTCTACACATGGCATTTCTCAGTAGTATCATTCTACACATGGCATTTCTCAGCAGTCAAATTCCACATATGGCATTTCTCAGTAGTATCATTCTACACATGGCATTTCTCAGCAGTCAAATTCCACATATGGCATTTCTCAGTAGGCGTCATTCTACACATGGCATTTCTCAGTAGGCGTCATTCTACACATGGCATTTCTCTGCAGTATCATTCCATACATGGCATTTCTCAGTAGGCATCATTCTACACATAGTATTTCTCAGCAGTCACATTCATTACATGGCATTTCTCAGTAGGTGTCATTCTACACATGGCATTACTCAGCAGTTTCATTCTACACTTGGCATTTCTCAGCAGTCGCATTCCACACAAGGCATTTCTCAGTAGGCATCATTCCATACATGGCATTTCTCAGTAGGCATTATTCCACACATGGCATTTTTCAGCAGTATCATTGCATACATGGCATTTCTCAGCAGTATCATTCCACACATGGCATTTCTTAGCAGTATCATTCCATACGTGGCATTTCTCAGTAGGCATCATTCCATACATGGCATTTCTCAGTAGGCATCATTCTACACATGGCATTTCTCAGCAGTATCATTCCATACATGGCATTACTCAGTAGGCATCATTCTACACATGGCATTTCTCAGCAGTCACATTCCATACATGGCATTTCTCAGTAGGCATCATTCCATACATGGCAGTTTTCAGTAGGCATAACTCTACACATGGCATTTCTCAGCATTCACATTCCACACATGGCATTTATCAGTAGGCATCATTCTACACATGGCATTACTCAGTAGGCATAACTCTACACATGGCATTTCTCAGTAGGCGTCATTCCACACATGGCATTTCTCAGTAGGCTTCATTTTACACATGGCATTTCTCAGCAGTATCATTCCACACCTGGCATTTCTCAGTAGGCGTCATTCTACACATGGGGTTTCTCAGTAGGCATCCTTCTACACATGGCATTTCTCAGTAGGCGTCATTCTACATATGGCATTTCTCAGTAGGCATCACTCTACATATGGCATTCCACAGTAGGCGTCATTTCACACATGGCATTTCTCAGTAGGCGTCATTCGACACGTCATTACTCAGTGGGCGTCATTCCATGCATGGCATTTCTCAGTAGGCGTCACTCTACACATGGCATTTTTCAGTAGGCGTCATTCGACACGTCATTACTCAGTGGGCATCATTCCATGCATGGCATTTCTCAGTAGGCGTCTCTCTACAAATGGCAGTTCTCAGTGGGCGTCATTCAATGATATTTCCCAGTATTTTAGTTGTAGTAATAAAGAACTTCTGGCAATCCTTATATTTGTTTTCGGATTAGTTTTAGTAAGAAAAGTACGGCATTCAATATTGTAAACAATTCTTTTGATTTATTCTGAATTTTGTGTTGAAGTCACAGAGTTTTGGAGCTGATTATGGCTCCTATATAATTTACCTTCCAGTTTTTAAAGATTAGAGGGTCCTTAGATGGAAGGCGGTAAGTCACAGTGAGTGAGTGAGTGAGTGAGTGAGTGATTGAGTGAGTGATTGAGTGAGTGATTGAGTGAGTGATTGAGTGAGTGAAGTGCTTTCAGTCGGGTGTGGTGAGGTGTCTGTCAGATTTCACCTGGGGTTTGTACCTGCACACACAGAATAAAACATACACACTCTCTCGCTCTGCTCTGTTTTCAAAGTTTAGAATGTTGGTTATTTCACACATATTAGGGCGTATTTACAAGCCCCTTGCGCCGCCCGAGCTCCACTTTTTCCCAGATTAAAAGTGACGTTCCGGTGGCGCACTGGGCTTGTAAATACGGCCCCTTGAGTTTAATTAATCCTAACAACCCATACTGCTCTCCCTTTCAACTGCCCCTTAAACGCTCTCATGCCCTGCTTCTCATGTATGCATTTTACCGTGACATGCCAGAGGGATTGTTTAGAAAATCTGAAGCCCCTTATTTAGGGCGTGTCCTCCGCTCCTAAAAATGCCCCATAATCGTCAAGCATGCGGTGAATTCGACTTCTCGGTTTCCTTTTCTGCTGTTTTTAAGTCTTTCTTCCGCATTCGCCCTTCTCTTGACCAAGAGGAAAGCGGCGCCGTCAGCTGCCCGGGGCTCGTGGGAGCAGCTTCGGCGCGGGGATCTTTTGATGTCACAACAGCAGCGCCTCGAGGGCTCTTCCTGGTCACTCTGGGCGCTGGGAAGCAATGAAACCAACCATATAGTTCTATCTCCCCAAAAACCCTACAGAGTGTTGTGACTTTTGGTGTTACAACAGCAGCGCCTCGAGCTCTTCCTGCTCACTCTGGGCGCTGGGAAGCAATAAAACCAACCATATCTTTCCATCTCCCCAAAAAACCCACAGAGTGTTGTCACTCGACTTTTGGTGTTACACCAGCAGAGCCTCGAGGGCTCTTCCTGGCAGGTGGGCAACTAGATCCACATTTCGGGAGGGGGGGGGAATATTTCGGGGAGGGGGGGGCTACTTTTTCCAACCAAGGACAAAGTGGTTGTGAGATGGGATGACCACACAACAAAAGCCTCATTTACAACTAAACGGTCTTTTAAAGACCTGTTAAGTACTCGGGTGCGGCTGCAATTACATGCTCGCCAGCCCGCGAAGGTGTGTCAGCCCGGGCTGACAGGCACGACGGGGGGGGCTGAAGTGAGCCCAATGGGTGTTGCACGCCTGCTTCCTGGTCACTCTGGGCGCTGGGAAGCAATAAAACCAACCATATCTTTCCATCTCCCCAAAAACACTCCAGAGTGTTGTCACTCGACAAAAAACTGCAAGGGCCCCATTTCCTCTTTGAGGCTTTAATGAATGCCACTGATATAAAGGAGCCCCGTATGTACCGCAGGTTGGATGTGTAGGCAGCACAAGAATGAAGACACCTTTATTTGGAGCTTTATATAGCGCCAACTTGTCTCCTTGGCTCTATGTAGCTTTGTGGCAATCAGACCACAGGATTTGCCCCCCAGAAAATATTCCATTGAAGGGATACTGACCGCCAGTGTGTATTGGAATAGAAAGCAGGGCAGATCATAGATAAGGCGGCTGCCAGAGCACATGACAAGAGGAGCGGGTGTAGGTGAGACAAGGAGTCCTGGCTAGCACAGTTACTGTGGCACGTACACCCTGCACAAAGAGATAAGTTTCTTTGCAAGTTTTTTTGGGTAAATTTAAGGTATAATGCGCACTCAAAGTAGGTACCAGAATTCTTTGTTTCTACAGGGTGGGGATGAGGGCAGATCGCAGTCACCCCCGGGTGTAGAGTTGTGGGGAATACGGGAAAGGTTTTTCATGGGGCTGACTTTGATCTTGACAGGCTCAGCAGGGAGCACACAGCCTACTTCATGTCATGCTCAGACCACAGGGGGGAAGAGGTTGTGATGCAGCAAGTTGGGCAGGGAATGCACGAGCCTTGGCCTCATCCCCTTCACATGCACCATCCTCCTTGAGGGCAGCTGAAGCAACGCTTTCGTTTTCTCTGGGCACATTCACTCAGACCCTACAAGAGTACAGAGATGCAGTACATTTCAACCTACATAGCAAACCCCTCCCTGGGAGGTTCACAGGTGAGAGCAATGATTGCTGGCAAGAAAAGGGACCCATAGAAACAGGCGCAGGATCTGCCCCATGGTGGTGAGCATGGGTGTGTTGGGAAGGCCAGCGGCACCAATACTTGTACTCGAGGAGGAAATGATAAGCGTTCAGGGGAGTCGCGTGCAGGCGGCTATCACCAGTAGTAGTAGGGCTTGAGGGTGAATCTGTTAATGACACTTCGGACGGAAGGCCCCCACCTACAGCGGACTCATTTTGTGAGCTCTGAGTAAACTCAGGGGAGCAGATCTACAAGCCCCTTGCAACACTTTTACGCCACCATTGCGTCACTGTGGTGACGCAGCGGCGCTGTAAACAATGCGCCACTATGCAGCATATTTACAACATGACGCATCTAGTGAGATGCGTCACGTTGTAAAGCCCTGCGCCACATTATACCTGCGTCAGGTATAATGTATGCAGGGTGGACGTTCCGTCACAAGGAAGCCCCGTAAAAGTGACGCCTTGCAATCTACAAGATATCACTGAGTCACTTTTACGTCCTCGCTGCATCAAAATCTTATGCCTATAGCAGGCGTAAGGAGTGACGCAGCACAGCAAGTATACGGCACCCCTGAGCAGTGCTGGAGTTGCATCGCATTTGTGAACAACTCCAGCACTGCATCACCTTTACGCCGGCAGATGCATCACGCATCTCTCTGTCCTTGCGCCACGGTGCGCCACATTGTAAATGTGGCGCATCCATGGTGGCGCAAGGGGCTTCAACCGTCACGCAAAATAACTGGCGCATCCCTGCTGATGCAGGGATGCGCCAGTTATTGTAAATCTGCCCCAGGATGTTCAGATTGATCTTCTAAGTCCCAGGTAACACCAGGGAAGATGGTTTCCAATGTCCAACCTGGGAACAGTTTTCAGTGGGTTTGTACCCACTTCGGCTGCCCACTTTCTGAGCTTGACTTGTACTTAAGATCCCTCAATCATTTCTTCAGATTGTTTAAGCACCGAGGCCAAAAGTACCTTCTTCTCCAAAATCCTTTTAAGGTCTCGACTATTATATCCCGCAGGGATTAATAGGCGAGTATGTAGTAGGCAAAACAAAATCTATACCAAGGGCGGATTACGTCCAGTTCATGTGATGAACTCGTGTGAGATGCGCGTGCACGTCAAACCCATCAGCCTCGCTCCCCGAGCCAGGCATCAGAAGCATCACACTTCAAAGGAATCCCTTCCGCTCCCCCGCCACCCCCCGCCACCCCCGTCACACCAGCCACGTCACAAACCACCATTTGTCGCATCATCGCATCAGACCCGCCACAGCAAAGCCGAGAGCTTCAAACTTCAAAGGAATGCTCTCCCCCGCCCCCTCTGCGCAATGTCAGAGCTTGTACTTCGACAGGCATGACATTTCCCACCAGCCACTTCACGCGCTCCGCAGAATCAGCCCTCCTCCCAGCGCTGCCTGTCCTTCAAAAGCAGCTTGTTTATTTTTTGCCTACTGTTTGTTTACCTTCTTAATTAATTGCGGCTGCACTTTCTTGTTTGTTGTTCTACCGTTTTATATAGCGCGTGTGTAGAACTGCGAGCTGACTCCAGGTATCGGGGAAGCTAATGTCCAGGTCTGGGATTGTACATGTCAAAGAATGTTCTTTATTATTTGCTGCCGTACGCATTCATGTAGGTTCCCCTTTACGTTGTCGTTTTAATGGGTTTTTTCCGCACACTCGAGTTTCTTTTTTTTACCGTCTTAATTAATGGCGGTCGCGAAAAGAAGAATCTTATCTACCCCTCTTGTTACCATGCATTTAAGAATAAACATGCTGACAGAAGAAATGTTGTGAAAATGTAACAGACTCGCTGAATAACCAAGAGTGACTCAGCGAGGCAGCCGGCCTGCCCCTGACACCCCTGGAAAAGTCAGAGAAGGGATTAGCAGAACAGAGCTGCTTTTACCCACAGCAGTGAAAATCAACCGGCACCAGTGCTGTAACATTAGCACCCACTGCCCCTGCGACACTTGGGGGCCCAAGCTTCAGGGGGGCCCCATTCGACACTGAGTTCAGATAGCAGGTTATAGTGCGCTGACATATAATTGCACCGGCCGCGGGTTTCAGAGCAGCAGCCTAGTTGTTTACAGATACATTTACAGTGTCCCATATATCCCAGCCGCTTACATGTCTTTTAATTGACAATACTTTAATTTTCCTAACTTCGATACATTTTTGTACAACAACTGCAATTTCTTAAAGTTTGCTGCAAGTTTATTTAATAAATCAACAGTTTGCAGTTATTTCAAAGCTATAGAAGTACAGAAAAGTAATTATCCTAGTTATTTAAATCAATCTACCAGATGACAATGACCACTTCATGTTTTAGTTTTTTTGTTTTATACCTGACAACATTAATACCTTATTTTAAATTAGTGTTTTTACTGATTAAGGTATATAGTATTTATAATTTAGCAAAAACATTCTGTTTTGGCTGAACAAATACACTCTATAAAATGCCACTAATGTCCCCGACAGCGCCTTTCCTGATATTTCCAGGAGAAACAGTCTTTATGGCCATTGTGGTTGACACATTTAAAGTGTTTATGTTTACTTCAGATGGTGAATGAATATCTGGGTATAACAAGCAAGTTACATAGCTATATACTCCCTACTGACCATTCACTTCCCACCATATTACTCTGATTGTGTGTCATTTTCTTTTGCTTTTATCTGATTCCTTTATTTGTTGTATCTGCTGTTATTTGTTGTCTTTAACGCTGTTGTTTCCTCCCCTTCGCCTACTCTCTTACTATCGTATTGCTGATTTTTTGCTGCTTTCACTTGTTTTAACTTACTCACAAAAGAAACCCTCTCACCCTCACACACACTCTCACCCTCACACACACTCTCACCCTCACACACACTCTCACCCTCACACACACTCACCCTCATACACACTCACCCACCCTCTCACCCTCACACACCCTCACCTCATGCCTCACACTGCTGCACACCACACACTGCTGCACACCTCACACTGCTGCACGCTGCACACTGCGGCATTACTCATACTACTGCATGCTGCACACTGCTGCCCGCCTCACACTGCTGCCCGCCTCATCACCCTCACACACCCCTCACCCACCCTCACCCACCCTCACCACCCTCTCACTCACCCTCTCACCCTCATACACCCTTTCACCCTCACACACCCTCTCACCCTCACACACACTCACCCACCCTCACCCTCACACCCCCTCACCCTCACACACCCTCACACACCCCCTTACACCCCCTCACCCTCTCACACCCCACACACCCTCAGACCCCCACACCCCCTCACCCTCACACCCCCCCACTCTCACACCCCCTCACCCTCACACCCCCTCACACATCCTCACCCTCACACACCCTCTCACACCCTCTCACCCTCACACCCCCTAACCCCTCACCCCACACCCTCACCCTCACACATCCTCACTCACCGTCACCCTCACACACACTCTCACCCTCATACACACTCTCACCCTCACACACACTCTCACCCTCACACACACTCACCCTCACACACTTTCTCACCCTCACACCCCCTCACCTCATGCCTCACACTGCTGCACGCCACCCACTGCTGCACACCTCACACTGCTGCACGCTGCCCACTGCTGCATTACTCATACTACTGCATGCTGCACACTGCTGCCCGCCTCACACTGCTGCCTGCCTCACACTGCTGCACGCTTCACCACTGCTGCACACCTCACACTGCTGCACACTGCTGCATTACTTACACTGCTGCATTACTCACACTGCAGCACGCCACACACCGCTGCACGCCACAAACTGCTGCACGCAACAAACTGCTGCACGCCACAAACTGCTGCACGCCACAAACTGCTGCACGCCACACACTGCTGCACGCCTCACACTGCTGCACGCCACACACTGCTGCACGCCCCACACTGCTGCATGCCTCACACTGCTGCACGCCTCACACTGCCGCACGCCTCACACTGCCGCACGCCTCACACTGCCACACTGCTGCACACTGCTGCACGCTGAACACTGCTGCACGCTACACACTGCTGCATTACTCACTATGCTGCATGCTGCACACTACCACACGCCTCACACTGCTGCACGCCTTACACTGCTGCACGCCTCACACTGCTGCATGCCTCACACTGCTTCCCCCCACTGCTGCACACCTCACACTGCTGCACGCTGCACACCGCTGCACACTGCACACTGCTGCACGCTACACACTGCTGCATTACTCACACTGCTGCATGCTGCACACTACCACATGCCTCACACTGCTGCACGCCTTACACTGCTGCACGCCTCACACTGCTGCATGCCTCACACTGCTTCCCCCCACTGCTGCACGCCTCACACTGCTGCACGCTGCACACTGCTGCACGCTACACACTGCTGCATTACTCACACTGCTGCATGCTGCATACTACCGCACGACTCACACTGCTGCACTCCACACACTGCTGCACGCCTCACACTGCTACACGCCTCACTCTGCTGCACGCCTCACACTGCTGCATTACTCACACTGCTGCACGCCACACACTGCTGCACACCACACACTGCTGCATGCCTCACACTGCTGCACGCCCCACACTGCTGCACGCCCCACACTGCTGCACGCCCCACACTGCTGCACGCCCACACTGCTGCATGCCCCACACTGCAGCACGCCGCACACTGCTGCACGCCGCACACTACTGCATGCCGCACACTGCTGCACGCCTCACACTGCTGCACGCTGCACACTGCTGCATGCTGCACACTGCTGCACGCTGCACACTGCTGCAAAACTCACACTGCTGCATGCTGCACATTACCGCTCGACTCACACTGCTGCACGCTGCACACTGCTGCATTACTCACACTGCTGCATGCTGCACACTGCTTCATTACTCACCCTGCTGCATGCCACACACTGCTGCATGCCACACACTGCTGCATGCCACACACTGCTGCACGCCACACACTGTTGCATGCCACACACTGCTGCACGCTGCACACTGCTGCATGCCTCACACTGCTGCACGCCACACACTGCTGCATGCCTCACACTGCTGCACGCCTCAAACTACTGCACGCCTCACGCCTCACACTGCTGCACGCCTCACACTGCTGCACACCTCACACTGCTGCACGCTGCACACTGCTGCACACTGCAGCTGTGGCGTGGAAAAGCACTCTGGGGCCCCGCTCTGGGGCTCTGGTTATCAAGGTGCCTCTTCTCCCCAAGTCTAGTACGAGGGAAGAAGTAAGTGTGGTGTAGCATAAGTTTAGTATTCTTTTGCCAAGAATCTATCCAAGATTTCTCTTAGGGTCTAATCGGCTCCATACCTTGGTTTAGAATGAAGGAGGTCTGGTATCTCTCTGTCTCAGGACTCGATTTCCCAACACCCTGCAAGGGGAGCTTGGAAACACTGAAGCTGGATTTCTCGGCAAGAGAAAAGACAGCGTCTCTCTCAATGCGTCAGCTGGAGGGTCGGCTTCCTTCGGCACTTGCTGTTGCGAGATGCGTTGGGCAAGTAGAGTCGAACTGCTCCAAACCACCGTGTGTTTGCTAGGGCAAGTGTGGGCATATTTATACCTTGAAGTGCCGAGTTTGATGTAAAGGTGAACATAATAACGTCATCAAAGAGTCTCAGTTCTTTGAAAACTCCATGAGTTCTTGGACAAATCAATATTCAAGCAAGGGGAAGTCCCTAACTGCTGAAGCCCAGTTTTCCAAGAAATTGTTGTGGCTTTTTGGAACTAGTGGAAGTAGCCATGCCATATTTGGACTGCATAGGCTATGTCTAAATATGCTTATGATTTCTATGCCTATATAAGGACAAGGTGAATTATACCTATATAAGGGCATGAATCGGGAAAATTACACTAGGGTCATAAAACGCTATACAACAATACTAGCACATTCTTACGCTCTTATACAATAACTGTTACAAGCACACACCCATCCATACAGCCACTCTCAGAATCACACACTCTCACTTATAGCCATTTATATACTCCAACACACATATACATTGCCTTTCACAAATGTAGTTACTCATACATGTACCACTCAGATATACATTCACTCACTAACATGGCCATACACACAGTCACCCACCTATACAGTCCATCACAGATGCACTCTTGAAACCATGCACCCAGTGAATCACCCACTCACACATCTATGAACAGAGTCACACACAACCCACCAACATAAACACTCAGGCACCCATACAGACACTCAGACAACCAATCAATAACACATATAGACACTCATGTAGCTATTCAGAAACCCATGTAGCCGGTTACCCACCAACAGACAGACGGATACAGACATTCACACAGTTTAGTCACTAACCCATGCATTCAGTAAGATACGTTTAATCACTCACTTATAGAGTCAGTCACGCACCTACTAAATCATCCATTCAGACACTTATACACCCACTCATTCTTCAATATGCCTTTCCCTATATATATTAAACATATTTAAACTTTACAGAAACACACAGTCACTGGATGATGTCATCAGTGATGTCATCAGTGATGACATTTGAGATGTCATCAGTGGTGTCATCAGTGATGTCACTTACCATGTCATGAGTGATGTAATATGTGATGTCATCAGCAGTGCATTGCAGGGGTGCGAGTTATAGTTAGCAGAACTAACTATAACGGAGAAATTTCTATGGTTTTGTATGTATGAGTGAAATGTCCAGCTAACTATAACACCCCAGAAACCTATGTTTTTTTCAGTGAATTTCTAAGGTTTTTTTAAATGCTAATTTCTAACTATAACATGCCTGAAACCTATGGTTTTTTTCAGTGAAAATATACCCAGCAAATGGTCTTTGCACTAAAGGCAACCCGGATCTGACGGGCAGTAGCTGTGTACATTTTGTACAGTGTAAGATGCACTTCAGCCCACTTGGGCTCTATTGGTTTAAATTCGCCTTGTCCATTTATAACTTTATTTGTTTTGCCGTTGTGAACATTCACAAAAGGGTGATGATGTTGAGCCTATCTGATTGCTCATAGTTATATCGGCAGTTGCTTCAGCCAATGTACACGCTGGAGACAGAGCGCAGATCAAAATGAGGTACGGGTTGTTTTCTTTAATGCCTATTAGCACTTAAGGTCTAGAACTTACATAATATTAATTATGATGAATTATGGGCGATAATACGAGCCTAAAATTGATTATCTGGGCACACTGCCATGTTGAGCTCTATATGTATTTTGTGGGCTCAGTTATGCGATCTTTGACATTTCCGCAGAATATGCGATTTAAATTTTCCAAATATGTTGTATAAATTGTTCAACAACGTGGGATTCAAGATGTGACTTTAATATAATGACATTCCAAAATGGCCGCCAGGTTTTCACATTTTTGCACTAGAAGGGTGATTTGTTATTACTGATGAATTAAGAGGTGTATTTAAAGATGGTGGTTTGCATTGGGCTACGAGCATGATCAAGCCATAATGGCAAAACGAGTCCTTTATGCATTTGCCAAATAAATGTAACTGCAAGAAGCCTGGGTGTTCGAGTGTCTCCTTTGCACAAAGGGACTTGTGGTATTAATACGGAGGATTGCCGGTATCCTGACTTTAGACCGCCCATGACAGCCCGTGATTTCCTGACTGGAACTTGTGGGCTGCATATATCTATATATATATATTCAACTAACCACCAGTCCCATAATGCAACATCACTAACTCACCTGTGTGATATCTGTTGAAGGAAATAAATGAGGGGATGTACTGGTGCTAACCGTTTGCCTTGTTTCTTTTAAGACTGTCCATGAGGAAGGGTGTATGCCCGAAACGTGTAGGACAGAGAGAGTACGAGGAGGATATTCGTGGTTGCTGCGGTTTTTGCCGATAGGCGTTTCCCTGCCTGCGTGTGCTGTCCCACCTAGGGGCAACTCCTTTTCTTTACATATATATATATATATTTATATATATTCAGTCAATGAGACTTCTATATTGAAGTAAATTGATCTCGAGTTCCCTATGTACCAGCATGTGTCCAAATTCATGCTTAAAATGAGACCAGCTTCCTTGTTACATATTTCTCAACCTGGAATCATCTAGATGTGTTGAAAATCAAAAGTGGTACTGTTATCCAAAATGTATTGATACATTTTTATTTTACTTTTGTAGAAAAAGAATACAAAAATACATTTGCACTTTTGACTGTAAATCTGTCTTTCAGCTGTATGTTTAGCTCAATAAATTATACTTAATAAAATAGAATTACATATAGTCAGGCAGCTGAGATTCCAAAACAGGATGCGGGCTTGTGTTTTCTAATGAAAGTGCAATGCAGTGTAAAAAGAAATTCACATTATCAAATTCTGAAACCGCAATTGTTTGTTTTATGGTAACAGTTGCAGCACCTTTTGGCCTACCATCACAACATTATTGTAGACAGTATTGAGGCTCACTGCAAGATGTTAAAAAAGAGGAAATACATATTTGAACCTATAGGGCTCCATCTGAGATCAGGAATGAACCTGCACCATGCAGTAGTTTATTACTGCCAGTAATGAGCTACACGAAGAGAGGAATTCATCTCCTGATGATGCTCTGCACCAGTGTCAGAAAGTCTTGGAGAAAAAGTTGGGAGCATGATCTGTAAAATGCTGGAATTCATCTGTTCCTGCAACAAGCACAGTGGCAGGGAAGGAGCGGGGGCGCTCGGGGTCCTGGAATCAGAGAGGAGAGAAGTGCATTAGAATGATTCAGACGTGGGAGAATGCAAGACATTGATTTATAGGAAATTCACTGGTGTCATGCATTGAGGGCGAAAAGGGCATGATCAAGCAAGTCTCTAAAACGTGTGCTCTGCAACAATAACTAACCATAAACCTTCCCTCTCTTTCAAAACAGCCTAAGAACCAATGCTAGAAAATTCCCCAAACTTTCTAACATTCAAACCTGCCTCTCTTATAGAACAACCTAACTACCCAAACTATCTAAACCCCCAAACTATTGGAAAATGCCTGAGGATTGTTTTTGTGCAGAAAGGTGCCCCTTCCTGCACAAAAACGATCCTGTCTGCAATTCAGGCACCCTTGCATCACAGCGCGCAAGTGTTGCTTGTGTTGGCGCTAGGCAGCACATGTGCACCAGTGCAAGGACAAGACAGGAATGTGCCATATAATGTAAAATACTGCGCATTTGCGGACTTTGCCCAAGCACAGAGCAAGACGGCTAGCCGCATTGCATGATTTTTTGACAAATATGCCCCCGATTTTAACTATTAAAAATGCCTGATGTCCGACAATGCTGTTCTGTTACAAACAAGTTTCTCAAGAGGGTCTGGCTCCGCGGCATCTCAGTGGGCGGGGTTTGTCGTATATGCAAACCCAGACACCAATGCTGCAGCAGCAGCCTCTGACCTCAGTTCCTTCATCCCAAAGGATGGGGTTGCTCTGCAGGCTGCAGAGATGAGGGATGTAACATCTGTCCCTCTGTTATTGGTAGACGTGAGGCAGAACATCAACTGCAGTAGAACCTGTTCCTGACCCAGGAAGCTCTGCAGCGCAAGCTGAGGTCTTGGAGCACATCTTGAACTAGTGAAGCTGCCTCCAGCGCATCCCCCAAATGGAGTAGCCTTGGTGCCCAAACGGAGGTGCCGGGTTCAGCAAGCTAAGGATTATGGGTTATATGTATGGGACTGTGACATGCCACCGTGAAAGGACAGGAATGCCACATATTTAAGCAATTGGGTGCATTCCTGTTCTTTCTCCCTGCACTGGTGCCGTTTCGGGCAACGTACCATGGTGCAAGGGTGCCTCTGTTGCATGCAGGATTGGTTTTGTGTAGGAAGGGGCACCTTCTTGCAAAAAACACAATCCTAAGAGGCGTTTCCATCTTTCTACGTTTGCTTACAGAATGCAGCACACATAGAAAGAGAAACAAATAGGAGATATAAACATATTTCCCCTCACTATGCCTCACATGGGGAGGCATAAATAATTTGCACTTTCCCAGGTTTACATGACTTTGTAAATCTGGCACAGCATCAAATTCCTTGGGTGTTGGGGATGCAAAACCTACAGCCAAACTTATCGAATGCCTCCTGAGAGCAGAGTAATGCGACACAGCAATTGCGCTGCGTCGCCTTCCTCGTGATTTACGAGGCAACTCAAAGCAACGCAAGGAGGCCTTGTGTGGCATCATAAATCTTTATGAGAGCCATACGTCACATATATACCACTTTACAGGACCGGACCGGGCGTTTCCCCGGTGGGCCGGAAGGGTGGGGGCCGGTTTTAGACCGGGGGGGGGCATTTTTGTTACTGAGGGAAGGTTTTGCAGAAATACCGGCACCTAGTAACAAAAGCGTAGCAGCAGTGTTTCCCACCACCATGCCCTATCTCTCCCTCGGAGGCCGGTCCGATGCAATTGGAAGGGCTGGTTTGCTCTCCCTGTCCAGCCCTGCCACTTTAATTGGTGCAAAAGTGATGCAGGACTCTCATAAATAAGCTCTTCAGTCCATCAGAAGGCCTCTTCTGCCCATATAGCAGGAAGCGGCACCTGGGATCCAGACCAGATCCATCAGAGTGACCAGGGGAACGGTGGTTACTCTTTACTCAGTGAATGGTTATCTGAAGTTGGATGTACACACAGTACCGAATAGAAATGCACACACACACACACACGTGCATGGATGCACACACACAAACATATATAATCCACACTGTCACTCTTGTCCTCTAATAAACCCACTGACACACAACCACGCTCAGACAGTCTGTAGGAGAGGGTTGTACTCACCTCCACGGAGTAGACTGTGGTGGGGACGTAGCGAATAACGAAGCCACATCTACGTCTGTGGGATGTGTTCGGTTCACTGGCGTGGACTGTCAGCCCGTCGTGGATCTGAAGAGAGAAATGTAGGATATGAGCAGTGCTTATCTGCCAAAAACGTAAGTCCCAGCGCCCAATGTGTTACTCACTGGTCCACTGCAGCTGGCACTGCCCAAGTCACCTTTTTATCTTTAAGTTTTATCATTTCTTTCAAAGCTACCTTAAATAGTTTAGTGCTCCACTAATGAACATTGATTAAAAATACACGCACACTGCCACCATGTGGTGGTTTCTCAAACATATGTGCCTGTGTTTACAGATAAGTGCCGATGCCAAGCCCCGGAAAACACAGGTGCAAATTAAGCACTGGATTTCGGGCAGAGAAAAGAGAGGCAGCTACCTGAGGTGCACCTCAAGGGGAAACAGGGTACATAGTCCTGAGGCACCCCAAGGGGAACTGTGAGCACACAGTGTGGGTGCACCCAAACGGGGAATCTGTGAGGACACAGTGTGGGTGCACCCTGAGGGGAGCTCTGAGTAGTCAGTGCTGGTGCACCCCCAAGTGGAGCAGTGAGTGCGCAGTGTAGGTGCACCCAAAGGGAGAGCAGTGAGTACACCGTGCTGGGTCACCAAAACAGGGAACCTGTGAGGACAGTGTGGGTACACCCCCGGGGGAGCTGTGAGTGCACAGTGCTGGAGCATCGGAAGGGGGAGTTGTGAGTACACAAAAGCAAGGGCAGTGAGTACATACTGCTTGTGCACCCAAAGGGGCACATGTGAGTAAACAGTGTGAGATGCCCCCCTCGGGAACTGTCAGTGCACAGTGCTGCTGCACTCAGTTGGGGAGCTGTCAGTGCACTGTGCTGGTGCACTCAATTCGGGAGCTGTGAGTGCACAGTGCTGGTGCACACCGGGTTAAGCTGTCAGTGTACAGTGCTGGTGCACTCATTTAGGGAGCTGTGAGTGCGCAGTCAGTTAACAGTGCTGGTGCATCCACAAAGGGAGCTACGAATGCACAGTGTGGGCGAACGCAAAGGTGTACATGTGAGTACACATCGTGGGTGCACCCATAGGAGAGAAATGAGTACACAGAGCTGGTGCACCCCCGGGGGAGTTGTGAGTGCACAGTGCTAGCACATCCAAAGGGAGAGCTGTGAATACACAGTGATGGTGCACCCCAAGGGGAGCTGTTAGTAGACATTGCTCCTGCACCCAATGTGGCACATCTGAGTAAACAGTGTGGGTGCACCCCCCGGGGAGCTGTGAGTGCACGGGGAAGCTATGAGTATACAGTGCTGGTGCATCCCTCGTGGAGCTGTGAGTGCACGAGGAAGCTGTGAGTACACAGTGCTGGTGCACCCCTCTGGGAGCTGTGAGTGCAAGAGGAAACTGTGAGTACTCAGTGCTGGTGCATCCCTCTTGGAGCTGTGAGTACACAGTGCTGGTGCACCCCTTGGGGAGCTGTGAGTGCACGGGGAAGCTGTGAGTATACAGTGCTGGTGCATCCTTCGTGGAGCTGTGAGTGCACGTGGAAGCTGTGAGTACACAGTGCTGGTGCACCCCTCTGGGAGCTGTGAGTGCAAGAGGAAGCTGTGAGTACTCAGTGCTGGTGCATCCCTCTCGGAGCTGTGAGTACACAGCGCTGGTGCATCCCTCAGGGAGCTGTGAGTGCAAGGGGAAGCTGTGAGTATACAGTGCTGGTGCACCCCTCGGTATGCTGTGAGTGCGAGGGGAAGCTGTGAGTACACAGTGCTGGTGCACCGCTCTGGGAGCTGTGAGTGCAAGGGGAAGCTGTGAGTACACAGTGCTGGTGCACACAAAGGAGGAGCTGTGAGTACACAGTGTGGGTGCACACACAACTATGGAACACTCTCCCTCAAAACATCAGGACGAGTCCCTCACTTTTTCAGTTCCGCAAACTTTTAAAGACATGGTTGTTTAATCAATAAGCCTTTGAATATGAATATGAAACATATAAACTGTTAGCGCCGAGACGCCTGCGGGTATTCGTCGCGCTCTACAAATGTCAAAAATAAAATAAATAAAAATAAATGAGTAGCTGTGAGTACACAGTGTGAGTGCACCTCCGGGCGAGCTGTGAGTCAAAGTGTGGGTGCATGTCCAGGGGGAGCTGTGAGTATACAGTGTGGGTGCATGCTCAGGGGAAGCTGTGAGTACACAGTGTGGGTGCACACAAAGGAGGAGCTGTGAGTACACAATGTGGGTGCACACAAAGGAGGAGCTGTAAGTACACAGTGTGGGTGCACTCAATGGAGGAGCTGTGAGTACACAGTCTGGGTGCACACGAAGGAGGAGCTGTGAGTACACAGTGTGGGTGGACATGAAGGAGGAGCTGTGAGTACACAGTGTGGGTGCACACGAAGGAGGAGCTGTGAGTACACAGTGTGGGTGCACACAAAGGAGGAGCTGTGAGTACACACTGTGGGTGCACTCAGTGGAGGAGCTGTGAGTACACAGTGTGGGCGCATGCCCAGGGGGAACTGTGTGTACAGTGTGGGTGCACTCAATGGAGGAGCTGTGAGTACACAGTGCTGGTGTACCCTCAGAGGGAGCTGTGAGTACACAGTGTGTGTGCATTCAGTGGAGGAGCTGTGAGTACACAGTGTGGGTGCACTCAATGGAGGAGCTGTGAGTGCATTGTGTGGGTGCATTCAGTGGAGGAGCTGTGAGTACACAGTGTGGGTGCACTCAATTGAGGAGCTGTGAGTACATAGTGTGGGTGCACTCAATGGAGGAGCTGTGCGTACACAGTGTGGGTGCACTCAATGGAGGAGCGGTGCGTACACAGTGTGGGTGCACCCAAAGGAGGACCTGGGAGGAGACAGCGCTGGTGCACCCAGGTGGAGCTCAGAGTACACTGCTGGTGCACATCTGGGGGGCTGTGAATGCGCTGCTGGTGCACCCTCAAGGAGGCTGTGAGTGTACTTTGCTGTTGTCCCCCAGGGGGTTCTGGGGCTATGCAGTGCTGGAGAATCCTCAAGGGGAACTGAATACATAGTGCTGGTGCGCCCACAGGGAGAACTGTTGGTTCACAATCCTGATGCACACTCAAGAGCAGCTGTGGCTACTTAGAGCTCCCCTAAGAGAACACCAACCTTGAGTACACAGAGTATGTAGTGCTGGTGCAACCCCAGGGGAAGCTGTGAGTACACAGTGCTAGTGCACCCCCAGGGGTAACTGTGAGTACACACTGCTGGTGCAACCTCAGGGGGAGCTGTGAGTACAGAATACACAGAGCTGATGCACCCTCAAAGGAAGTTGCGAGTACATAGGTTGGTGCACCCCAGGGTAAGCTGTGAATACACAGTGCTGGCGCACCCCTAAAGAAAACTGTGAGTACACAGTGCTGGTGCACCCTCAGAGGGAGCTGTGAGTACAGGGAGTGCACAGTACATGGGCACCCCTAAGGGGGGTAGTGAGTACACAGTAATGGAGACGAAAGGCTCACTATGGGAAGGGTGGTGCCATAAATTGATGGATGTCTTGGCCCCGCCCCCTTACCAGCTGCCTCATTTATAAGTTGGGGGGAATCACTGGTCTGCCTGACACCCACAATGCACCAGACTCGAGTATCATGGCTTTTCATGTCACTTTGTGATGTTGCGGTAACCCCTTGTTTGCCTGTGGGAATAACCACAACTGTGAGACATGAGTCCAGGAAACAACAGAGCGCTGTGAACTCACCGACATCTGCCCAGCCTGGAGAGGACACTCCACTGCCTTCTCTGCATCCACCAGGTGACGCGGAATCTCCTGATTAGTTGACAGCATATTCCCCGGGGTCATCGCTGCGCGGTGCTCCAGGACACCTTGTTTGTGACTTCCTGCAGAAGTAAGGTGGTTGGAGTGAGGGGGGCCCTGATTCCTGGCCTGGGTACTTATCCAGACCCCGCCTCTGTCTACAAGGAGGTGTAAGTCATAGGCCACACCCACAATAATTATACACACACTTACCTATAATTATCATGTGTGGTAAAATCATTTGTGTGGAACAAAACTGTGTGGTAAAGGCATGTATGGAAAGACTGCTTAGTAAAGGCATGCGTGGTAAAGGCATTTGCATGGTAAAGGCCAGCGTGGTAAAGGCATGCGTGGTAAAGGCATCTGGTGGTAAAGGCATGCGTGGTAAAGGCATCTGTGTGGTAAAGGCACCTGCGTGGAAGACGCATGATAAAGGCATGCATGGAAAAGACACGTGGTAAAGGCATGCATGGAAAAGACTGCGTGGTAAAGGGACCTGCGTGGAAAAGACGCTTGGTAAAGGCACCTGGTGGAAAAGACGCTTGGTAAAGGCACCTGGTGGAAAAGACATGTGCTAAAGGAACCTGCGTGGAAAAGATGCATGATAAAGGAACCTGCGTGGAAAAGATGCATGATAAAGGAACCTGCGTGGAAAAGATGCATGATAAAGGCATGCATGGAAAAGACGCGTGGTAAAGGCATGCGTGGTAAAGGGACTTGCGTGTAAAAGACGCATTGGTAAAGGGACCTGCATGGAAAAGATGCGTGGTAAAGGCACCTGCATGGAAAAGATGCGTGGTAAAGGGACCTGCATGGAAAAGATGCGTGGTAAAGGCACCTGCATGGAAAAGATGCGTGGTAAATGGACCTGCGTCGAAAAGAGGTGTGGAAAAGGGACCTGCATGGAAAAGACGTGTGGTAAAGGCACCTGCGTGGAAAAGACACGTGGTAAAGGCATGCATGAACAGAGTGTGTGGTGAAGGATGTTTCCCATCTAACAGAGGACCACGGCAGCTGAGTAAATATAGAGCCATCTCTGAACACTAGAACCCCCCGTGAGGACACCGGGGAGCTTCCAACGAGGCCTCGACCAGCCCCCACGAGTCCAGCCTCAGACACTAATCTGCGTGAAGACAAGAGGGTCACAGGTAGAGCCCTGTCTGACCAACCCTGTCCAATATCCATGCTGTATAGCCCTGTCCCAGATCCCTATGTCGCGATACTGGGGCTCACTGTAAAGGGATGCACGTCTTCCATTCTGGATAAATCTCTCCCTCATCCCCATGTCATGACAATGAGGCTCACTGGCAAAGAGGTGCACTATCCCCCCTTCTGTGTAACTCTTTCCCACCTCCCAATGTCGTGACAACGGTATTTACTGGCGAAGAGATGCATTATCTTCCCTTCTGTGTAACCCCAAACATTGGGGCTCAAAGGTACCGCGAGCCCATGCTGTGCAGCCCCAACACAGTGCCCTTTTATCGTGGCACTGGGGCTCAATGGTAAATGCATGAACTACCCCCCTCTCTGTACAGCCCTGTCCCAGATCCCTATGTCCCGACACTGGGGCTCAATGGTGAAGAGATGGCCTATCTATCTATCTCCAGTGCTGTTAGCCCTGTCCCAGATTCCTAGGTGATTACATTGGGCCTCACTAATAGAGTTTTAGCCCATCCCCCAATCTCAGCCAGTCAGTGTTAAAGCTCCAGGCTGTTGTGATGCTGCTTTGACTATAGAATTGTATCCATACCTGGAATAACCTGCAGGACACCATTCTCTGCGTCTACGTCATCCAGGGCAAGCCACACTGAGGCCACCGGGCCCCCCTCGAAGCCCCAATACCTGGAAGTAAAAGGAGGAGGACGCTGTCAGCCAAACATCCGCAAACCCCAGGGCATGATGGCACATGAGGGCACAGGATGACACATGATGGCACAGGATAGCACACGAGGTCACGGGATGACACATGATGGCACAGGCTGGCACCTGAGGGCACAGGATAGAACACGAGGACACAGGATGACACATGAGGGCACAGGATGACACATGAGGGCACAGGATGGCACATGATGGCACATGAAGGTATAGGATGGCACATGATGATACAGAATAACACATGAGAGCACAGTATGGCACATGAGGGCGCGGGATGGCACAGAATGGCACAAGAGGGCACAGGATGACACATGAGGGCACAGGATGACACATGAGAGCGCAGGATAGCACACGAGGACACGGGATGAAACATGAGGGCACATGATGACACATGAGGGCACAGGATGGCACATGATGGCACAATCTGCAACATGAAGGTATAGGATGGCACATGATGATACAGAATAACACATGAGAGCACAGTATGGCACATAAGGGCGCGGGATGGTACATGAGGGCACAGGATGGCTATTGATGGCACAAGAGGGCACAGGATGCAACATGATGGTACAGGAAAATACATGAGAGCACAGTATGGCACATGAAGGCACAGGCTGGCACATGAAGGTATAGGTGGGTGGGCACAGGATGGAATATGATGGTACAGGAAAATACATGAGGGCACAGGATGACACATGAGGACACAGGATGGTACATGATGGCACAGGCTGACACATGAAGGTATAGGATGGCACAGGATGGCACATGATGATACAGAACAACACATGAGAGCACATTATTGCAGATGAGGGCACGGGATGGTACATGAGGGCACAGGATGGCTATTGATGGCACAGGCCAGCACATGAAGGCATAGGTGGGCACAGGATGGAACATGATGGTACAGGAAAATACATGAGAACACAGTATGGCACATGAAGGCAAAGGATGGCACATGAGGGCGCAGGATAGCTATTGATGACACAGGATGGCACATGAAGGCATAGGATGGCACAGTATGACACATGAGGGCACAGGATGGCACATGATGGCACAGAATGGCACAAGAGGGTACAGGATAGCACATGAGGGCAGAGGGTGGCACATGAGGGCACAGAATAGCGCATGAGGGCACAGGATGGCATACAAAGGGCATAGGATAACACATGATGGCACAGGATGGCAGATGAGGGCACAGGATGGTGCATGAGGGCACAGGATGGCACAGGGTGATGTGTGTCTGGTAGTGCAGCCAGCCCCATGCCCTCTTGTACTAGCCTAGACGAAAGATGTTGTAATCTACCCTGTGTGTGCCCCCGCCAACCCGCCCCTGTATTAAACACCCCATGGTACCCCGAGGGCGCCCGTTAATCGCACGGCGCCAGGCTCAGGTGGCAGGAATGCCATCCTTTGGCCTTACCCGTGAAGTACAAACAGACACCTCACACCAGCTGGGCCCTCCCTTCCCCCGTCCTGGAGCCAGGACCCCGCAGTCTGACTTACTTGATGTCCTGGTGCCAGGCCACGTAGGGGGCGCTGTTCCCTCGGTGGGGCACGTCGGAGGCCGGGTATTTACAGATGAACCTGGAGTCCAGCAGGATCACGTGGGGCCCCAGCACGGCGGTGATGGCCCGGAGGGCGTGCGGGTGGGTGGCGAGGCCCAGCACCCACGGCAGGCGCAGGTGGGCGTTGTGCAGGCTGTACTGGGTGTGCTCCTTCCCTGCGGGGCGAGAAAGCAAAAGACACACAGATGATGGGCGGAACGCAGAGCAAATCAAACATTCACCCCCCAGACAAGAGATCTGGGTTAAATCCATCCTTCTTTTGCTCACCTTGCCACCCCCGTTTATACCCAGCCTGCAGGGGACACACGGAGGGGGGTTTAGTCTCTGGACCGAGAGGCCTGTAAACCGAGGGGCTTATATATGGGAATGGTGGCACGGAGCAGCGCAGCAAAAAAACATCCCTGAGCTGCCCTACGGCACTGGGAAAGGGCAGGGGTGCCCATATTCATCCAATAATGTGCATTCTTTTCCTTTCTCCTGCACTGGCGCCGTTTCTGCAGCCTAACGCCAACGCGGCACCCTGTGCCTGTGTTACATAAACAATCCCTAGAGTCTTTTTCCTGTTTCTAGGTGTCCAGCACAAAGAAGCTCTCATGGAAAGAGGAAAAACAAGAAGAAATAAACACAGCCTCACCTGGGGAGGCGTAGCATTTTGACGCATTCACAGATTTACAAGTCCTTGTAAATCTGAGAATGCATAAAAAACAATGAGCTGCGTGGTAACACCCACCCAACGCCCATGCATCGCCCATGCAACGCCTTCCGGGCGCAGAGTAATGCAACGTAGCGATTGGTGCTGCGTTGCCTTACTCCATATTTGTGAAGTCACTCCGTGCCACGCAAAGCGGCTTTGCTGGCTTCATAACTTTGGCTTGGGGCTTTGCCACGTGCATGTACCACTTAGCAAGGTGCAAGCATGACGCAAGGTGCTCATAAACAAGCCACGAGAGATAAGGCTGCACTCCCTGCACCTACCAAACTCCTCCTCCAGCGCCTCGAAGGCCCTCCTGGCGCCCTCCAGCTCCTCCGGGTCCAGCACTGGCACCGCCGCCAGGAAGCCCCGGGCCTCATAAAGGGTCTTCACGTGCTGAGGGTCCGCCTTCATGACGAGGGCGAGGACTTGGACTCGCTTCTTGTGCCAGGGATGGGGTCTGCCGTCTGCCTCCTGAGAGCTGAGCCCCAGATGTGGATATGTTCCTGCCGGAGCTCCAGATGTTGTCCTTCACCTCCAGCGGTGCTGATGCTGCAGGCGTGATCTTCTGGCAGGTGCTCCAGATGTGGACCTGTGGATCCCAAGGTGCTGGAGATTGTGTACCCTGGTATTCAAGAGCTCCAGATGTGAGTGCTCCCTCCTGCCCCTTGCAGTGCTGGAGCTCCAGATGTTGCTGGGGGTCACTGCCGCTGGTGTCCACCCTCCTCTGCCTGGGCATCTTATATAGAGCCGCTCAGACCCGCCCCCGCCCCTCTCCTCCGCCCCGGGCCGGGTCTGCACTCCCATGATTGTCTATGGAGAGAAGGGTTTTTTAGGGTACAGGGAAATACAAGGCGCACAGCACACGATAGTGTACAAAAAGGGTAGGTCCGGGTGCAAATAGGTGAGGGGACAAAAGGCCCTAAACCCCTCCGAGTGTGTGCAGAGCACACGCAATACAAGGCAAGAACAAATACCAATTGCACACCAAATTACAGTAAAGAAGGAGATGCCTCAATGGACATAAAGGTACAAGTAACAGTGATCGAGGCAGAGGAGAATAGTTGGTGGATGAATCCTCTTTTATTTCATGAAGGGCCAGCCGACACGTGTTTCGTCGTCAAGCGGTAACAGTGCTTGCACGACTCATCAGGGCTGGGGAGGATACAAAGTACAGAATGGAATTTGATGTCCACACGGTATTACGTAAACATGTTTGAGTGACTGCAGGTGGTGATTAACTAGTGAGCGGGTGAGTGCTGGTGGGAGACGTGTAACAGTTTAATTACTTTAGATTCGTTGCAGATAACAAAGTGGAGACACACAGTGCCACACAAGGTGATGGTGAGAACTATATGTGGGAGACCAGGAGTGGCTATATGGTGGTGCGTGATGAGGTGCGGAGAAGTGAAAACCATGCGCCAAGTGTGTGTGGCTATTCATTAGGGAATGGCGGTGAAAGTATCCCGTGAAAGATCGAGTAGAATCTTATGAAAAATATCATAAAAAATATCATAAAAAATCATTGTATGAGGGCGGTGGGTAGATCCCTTAAGTATCTACGTCAAAGTGGAAACAGAAAAACAAGCTAACTGTTTAAAAGGGGCGGCGGGATACTCAGCGTTTCATACCTGTGACGAGAAGAAGAAGGACCACAGGTCTACAACACGGTGGGAAGAAGGAAACAAAAAGGGGCAAAAACCGTATCATAACCAGTATGATCACATGAAAAGGCACTGCACATCCATGATAAGGTACAGATACAGGCAAATGTACAGAGGTGGACACAACAGAAGTGAAGACTCACCGCTTAGCTGGTGATACTTCCGACCCGGCCCTCGCTCAGGACCAGGCTACTGATGGGTAGATGGATGTGGCTCCAGATCCCGTGGACGGCTGCGCTGAGGGGAATACTGGGAAGGGAGTATAATGAAAGGATTGTATATGTGGACCACCAATACTAGGAGAAGTATATTTACAATGCACCCTGGATCAGGGCGACGGTTTCAGGGGGTGAAAGGGGGGGGGGGGTTTACCGCCGAGCAAATAAATTAAGGCAAGTATGAAAGTGTCTCACCTCAACGGCGGAGGCAGTGCTCCAAAGGCAGGAAGTTCGTGGTGCCACACAATAATGACACGCATTCACATTAGGATGCAGGGGTGTCCGAGTATTAAGTCTGGAAGTGGCAGGCGAGAAATCGCTCGTTTTCGGCGGGATCTGTGGGTGGTAAAGGATTATGAACATGAGTTAAAAGTAGACCGATAGGCGCGGTCTTTTTTCGGAATACTTGGGGGATCGGACCAATGTCTCTCCAGAGAGAGGCACGAGACGGGGGTTATAGGAGTAACACAAACTCACCAGAAATCAGGTTGGCAGACGGCGGGGAGGGTGCTCCCACACAGAAGTTCCGGGTGCGGACACGTGGTCCCGCCCCGGAAATGGCTTTGTATTGGAGGACGCGGAGCCCGTATGTGAGAGACTAGAGCGGCAGATACACCTCGTTAGTGGGTGTGTTCTAAAAGAATGAGTAGCGCGGCGGGATGCCCGTGGGTAAGGGCAGATTCTCAGAGTTCGTCGACAATATCGTTCTGGCAAAGCATAACTTGATAAGAACAAGAATTGGCAAAATTAGCAGTGAAAAAATAATAAATAAAAAATAAAAATATATTTTTTCTATATATAAGGAACGGAACGAATCTTCATGCTCCGTGAGTGTAGATCAAAAACCATAGGGTAATCGAGACTACGGCTGTTATCAAAAGCATGCAGAAGGTGGTCATGCATCCGATCCACAACAAGCCAGGGTGCAGGTGATGTATAAACAGGCAATAGGCACATTTCATGATACAACAAACATGTTGCAAAATTCAAATGCACACGACAAGTTAAGTACAGTAAATCCTATAGCAACGTTCAAATGCATACGACAGGTTGAGTACAAGTTCCATTTCCAGACTCCTATTGGTATTTTCACACTACTTCGTAACGCATGGAGACCAATAATAAGTTTTTAAACATGGCACAACATTGGTGAATGTAAAAGTCACAGTTAGAAACTCCATGGTTAGATGTGAAAGAGATCAACACAGTGAATGCAGTATCGTTAGTGGCATAATGTCATTACTCGTATGTACAAATGGTGTATGGTATAACAATTAGATCAAAACCAATAGTAACCTCATGTAGCCCCATTGAGAGATACCAACCGATAGGGGTGGTGTCGAGGGACAATGTATATAGGTCAAGTGCAGTCAGAACTGCAGATACATACAAGATTATAACGAGAGTCATAGCTA
Source organism: Lissotriton helveticus (assembly GCF_964261635.1). NCBI lineage: Eukaryota > Metazoa > Chordata > Amphibia > Caudata > Salamandridae > Lissotriton > Lissotriton helveticus. The sequence goes on from NC_136059.1 coordinate 187,081,962, forward strand.
CATATGCAGGTGCAGGGTACGGGGGATCAGTCCCCCAGGAAAAATTGCATCTCCTGGTCAAAATTAAGCCCCTGAGACATGGTACGCAGGCGGAGGATCCATGTAGCCTCCAGGCGTCTCAATTTGAGTTCTCTGTTGCCGCCCCGTACACCAATAGGGACAGAGTCTATCCCAAAAAACGAGACTTGTTTATCCATAGTCTGTTCCCCGCACGCAGCCGCGTGCAGAGCAACCGGGTATCTAGGATCCTGTTTGTGTAATGCTCTTATGTGTTCAGCTATCCTTTCTTTGAGCGGGCGGATGGTGCTCCCCACATAGATTTTTCTGCATTTGCATTCGATAATATATACAACATAACGTGTAGTACAGTTGATGTTCGATCTGATGATGTAGGCGTTGCCCTTGGTGTCATGAAATTCTGTGGTTTTGTGTTTGGCCCACCGGCACATAGAGCAGAACCCGCATTTGTAGAAGCCAATGTTGCGTTTGGTCAGCCAGTTACCATCAGTGTTGCTGCGTGGGATTGTGGGGCTGAGTCTGTTCCTCAAAGTCCTGCCCCTCCTGTAGGTGATCTGGGGGTGTTCTCCCACGTAATTCGAAATGTTCTTGTCTTTCTTGAGGATGTTCCAGTGTTTGCTGAAGGTTCTGCGTAGTGCTTGGTGGTGGTTGCTGTAATCGGTAATCATGCGGATGGTCCCAGGGTCGTCTGACCCTTTGTTAGATTTGTCTTTCAGGGTATCTTCTCTTTTGATTTTCATGATCCTAGAGGTGGCTGATTTAAGTAGGTCGTCAGAGTAGCCTCTTTTCTTGAAGCGTTCCTGCATACTTATAAGTGTGTTTTTGAAATCTTGATCGTCACTGCAGTTTCTGCGAGCTCTTAGGAATTCTCCAAATGGTATGCTGCTGATCTGGTGGGATGGGTGAGCGCTGTTGGCATGCAGAATCGCATTGCAGGCGGTGCTCTTCCTGAATAGTTTGCTGTTTAATTTGTTGTCAAGGATGTATATCTCCAGGTCCAGAAACTCAATTTTGTCTAAGCTTGACGTCATGGTGAACTTCATCTCCCACGTGTTGTTGTTGAGATGTCTGTAGAACTCCGTCAGCTGTTCATGTGAACCAGACCAAATCAGGAAGCAGTCGTCGATGTATCTCCCCCAAAATACTATTGAGTCTATGAAGCTTGCTCCTTTGGCGCCCCAGATGAGGTCGTTCTCCAGTGCGCCCATGAATAGATTGGCGAACGAGGGGGAAAATTTCGAGCCCATGGCGACTCCTTTCGTTTGTCTGTACCATGCGTTATTAAACATAAATACATTGTTATTCAAGATGAGTTCCATCATGGAGATAAGCATGTTAGTGTGTTGCCACATAGTGGCTGGACGTTTGTGTAGAAATTTGGTGACAACGCCAAGTCCAAGATCCGGTTTGATGCTGGTGTACAGAGCTACCACATCCATAGTGACCAGGAGGTTGCCTGGTTGCCATTGTAGATCAGAGAGAATGCTCAGTATGTGCTTAGTGTCCTGAATAAAGGAAGGCAAATTCCGTACTAAGGGCCCTAGAAACAGGTCAACGTATTCCGCTAATCTCTCCGTAGGACCCCCGATACCGGAGATGATGGGGCGTCCAGGAGGGAAGGGGAGATCTTTGTGTACCTTGGGAAGGGTGTACAGCCAAGGGAACGAGGGTTTGATTACTTTCAAGTAGAGATATTCGTCTTCATTGATTAGACCACTTTCTTTCCAAGTAGTAAGAGATCTATTGATGTAGGTTGTAAGTTGTGCTGTGGGATTGTGGTCAAGGTGTTGGTAGCACGTGTTGTCTTGTAACTGACCGAGAATTTCCTCATCATAGTCTTTTCGGTTCATGATGACGACGTTACCTCCCTTGTCTGCTTCCCTTATTATGATCTCTTGGTCTTTGGTGAGGCTGTTCATAGCTGCTCTTTCTCCTGTAGTCAGGTTGTCTTTGTATTTGAAAATACGTTTGGTGTCTTTTAGTTCCAGTTTGTCAATATCCTCCAGAACTCTTTTGTGGAAGTTGTCTATGGAGTTGCCTCCAGGTAATGTCGGAATCCATTTGGATTTGGATTTGAGCCCACTGACAATGCTAAAGTCCGATTCGATGTTGAGTTCCTCTAGAAGAGTATCCATGTCCTGAGGAGTTCGTTCTAAGTCCGTAATGGAAAGAAGGAGGTGTGTAGCTTGAATGTCATTAATGGTCAAAACATCAGGTTCAAACTCAGTAGGGATGTTGGTAGAACTTTTATTAGACATGATCTTATTAGAGAAATGCTTTTTCAGTTTTAATTTACGAGTGAATTTGAACAGATCAATTTTAAGTCTACATACATCAGTGTTTGAAAAAGGGTTAAAGTTGAGACCTTTACTGAGAAGGGAGATCATGTTAGGAGTGAGTGTTTTAGATGAAAGGTTTATGACCTGGACCTCCCCCTCCTGTGTATCGTTTACTGTTGGAGGTTCCCGGATCTGAGTTTCTTCCGGTAATCTTCTACACCTCCCCCTCCTGCCCCTACGGGTTTTGGTTCTAGTGTGCGGATGCCCCTTCTTATCCGCTGGATTTCGCATAAAAAAGGAGTTGTTTGGTTGTCAGTTCTATTGGACTCGTCTTCGCTGACACTGATAGTGCTCAGTGAAGTGCTGCTAGAGGAGATAGAGCTAGCATCAGTGAGATTCACTCTGTCTCTGGTCTTAGATGTAGGTTTGTTAATCATGTAATCGTATTTTCTATCGTAGGTGAAGATTCTGCCGTCAGTATAGTCAGCCTCATCCCTCTTTAACTGTCTGGCTTTACGGCTTTTAATCTCATTTTGATGTTTGAGAAGAATCTCATCTAGTGTTGTATAATTTTTTACAGTGGATTCAGGACGATTCAGATCTTTAATCTCCTGCTCCAAAATGGCAATCTCGGCTTGAAATTTAGCGACCTTACGGTCAGAGCTCTCAATGAGAATATCCATAAGGACATTGGAATTGCTAGTCAGGGCATCTTCCCATTTACATAGAAGATCTGTGTCTAAGTTGTCGTAAGTGGGGAAGATCTGTGCTCGCAAACCTCTCGGTATGCGCTTCAGTCTAACATATTGCTTCAAAGTGATGCCATCCCACCACTTTGAATTTTCTAGTTTCTTCAGTTTCTCCAGTCTCACAAACTTGTCCCTTAGACCTTCTTCCTTGGTGCTGCTAGGGGCATTACTGGAAGTGGCTCTGTGTGTGGACATACCTTTGGCGAGATTGTCAAAAAGCTCTTCGGCAGCTTTGTCTCTGTTCATGATTGGGGATAGAGAGTGCTATCCTATGTGAGGTATTAAGACTGTGTGGCGGCTGCCTCCCTGTTCTATGCAGAACTGTCTATGGAGAGAAGGGTTTTTTAGGGTACAGGGAAATACAAGGCGCACAGCACACGATAGTGTACAAAAAGGGTAGGTCCGGGTGCAAATAGGTGAGGGGACAAAAGGCCCTAAACCCCTCCGAGTGTGTGCAGAGCACACGCAATACAAGGCAAGAACAAATACCAATTGCACACCAAATTACAGTAAAGAAGGAGATGCCTCAATGGACATAAAGGTACAAGTAACAGTGATCGAGGCAGAGGAGAATAGTTGGTGGATGAATCCTCTTTTATTTCATGAAGGGCCAGCCGACACGTGTTTCGTCGTCAAGCGGTAACAGTGCTTGCACGACTCATCAGGGCTGGGGAGGATACAAAGTACAGAATGGAATTTGATGTCCACACGGTATTACGTAAACATGTTTGAGTGACTGCAGGTGGTGATTAACTAGTGAGCGGGTGAGTGCTGGTGGGAGACGTGTAACAGTTTAATTACTTTAGATTCGTTGCAGATAACAAAGTGGAGACACACAGTGCCACACAAGGTGATGGTGAGAACTATATGTGGGAGACCAGGAGTGGCTATATGGTGGTGCGTGATGAGGTGCGGAGAAGTGAAAACCATGCGCCAAGTGTGTGTGGCTATTCATTAGGGAATGGCGGTGAAAGTATCCCGTGAAAGATCGAGTAGAATCTTATGAAAAATATCATAAAAAATATCATAAAAAATCATTGTATGAGGGCGGTGGGTAGATCCCTTAAGTATCTACGTCAAAGTGGAAACATAAAAACAAGCTAACTGTTTAAAAGGGGCGGCGGGATACTCAGCGTTTCATACCTGTGACGAGAAGAAGAAGGACCACAGGTCTACAACACGGTGGGAAGAAGGAAACAAAAAGGGGCAAAAACCGTATCATAACCAGTATGATCACATGAAAAGGCACTGCACATCCATGATAAGGTACAGATACAGGCAAATGTACAGAGGTGGACACAACAGAAGTGAAGACTCACCGCTTAGCCGGTGATACTTCCGACCCGGCCCTCGCTCAGGACCAGGCTACTGATGGGTAGATGGATGTGGCTCCAGATCCCGTGGACGGCTGCGCTGAGGGGAATACTGGGAAGGGAGTATAATGAAAGGATTGTATATGTGGACCACCAATACTAGGAGAAGTATATTTACAATGCACCCTGGATCAGGGCGACGGTTTCAGGGGGTAAAAGGGGGGGGGGGGGTTTACCTCCGAGCAAATAAATTAAGGCAAGTATGAAAGTGTCTCACCTCAACGGCGGAGGCAGTGCTCCAAAGGCAGGAAGTTCGTGGTGCCACACAATAATGACACGCATTCACATTAGGATGCAGGGGTGTCCGAGTATTAAGTCTGGAAGTGGCAGGCGAGAAATCGCTCGTTTTCGGCGGGATCTGTGGGTGGTAAAGGATTATGAACATGAGTTAAAAGTAGACCGATAGGCGCGGTCTTTTTTCGGAATACTTGGGGGATCGGACCAATGTCTCTCCAGAGAGAGGCACGAGACGGGGGGTATAGGAGTAACACAAACTCACCAGAAATCAGGTTGGCAGACGGCGGGGAGGGTGCTCCCACACAGAAGTTCCGGGTGCGGACACGTGGTCCCGCCCCGGAAATGGCTTTGTATTGGAGGACGCGGAGCCCGTATGTGAGAGACTAGAGCGGCAGATACACCTCGTTAGTGGGTGTGTTCTAAAAGAATGAGTAGCGCGGCGGGATGCCCGTGGGTAAGGGCAGATTCTCAGAGTTCGTCGACAATATCGTTCTGGCAAAGCATAACTTGATAAGAACAAGAATTGCCAAATTAGCAGTGAAAAAATAATAAATAAAAAATAAAAATATATTTTTTCTATATATAAGGAACGGAACGAATCTTCATGCTCCGTGAGTGTAGATCAAAAACCATAGGGTAATCGAGACTACGGCTGTTATCAAAAGCATGCAGAAGGTGGTCATGCATCCGATCCACAACAAGCCAGGGTGCAGGTGATGTATAAACAGGCAATAGGCACATTTCATGATACAACAAACATGTTGCAAAATTCAAATGCACACGACAAGTTAAATACAGTAAATCCTATAGCAACGTTCAAATGCATACGACAGGTTGAGTACAAGTTCCATTTCCAGACTCCTATTGGTATTTTCACACTACTTCGTAACGCATGGAGACCAATAATACGTTTTTAAACATGGCACAACATTGGTGAATGTAAAAGTCACAGTTAGAAACTCCATGGTTAGATGTGAAAGAGATCAACACAGTGAATGCAGTATCGTTAGTGGCATAATGTCATTACTCGTATGTACAAATGGTGTATGGTATAACAATTAGATCAAAACCAATAGTAACCTCATGTAACCCCATTGAGAGATACCAACCGATAGGGGTGGTGTCGAGGGACAATGTATATAGGTCAAGTGCAGTCAGAACTGCAGATACATACAAGATTATAACGAGAGTCATAGCTACATATGCAGGTAAAGGGTACGGGGGATCAGTCCCCCAGGAAAAATTGCATCTCCTGGTCAAAATTAAGCCCCTGAGACACGGTACGCAGGCGGAGGATCCATGTAGCCTCCAGGCGTCTCAATTTGAGTTCTCTGTTGCCGCCCCGTACACCAATAGGGACAGAGTCTATCCCAAAAAACGAGACTTGTTTATCCATAGTCTGTTCCCCGCACGCAGCCGCGTGCAGAGCAACCGGGTATCTAGGATCCTGTTTGTGTAATGCTCTTATGTGTTCAGCTATCCTTTCTTTGAGCGGGCGGATGGTGCTCCCCACATAGATTTTTCTGCATTTGCATTCGATAATATATACAACATAACGTGTAGTACAGTTGATGTTCGATCTGATGATGTAGGCGTTGCCCTTGGTGTCATGAAATTCTGTGGTTTTGTGTTTGGCCCACCGGCACATAGAGCAGAACCCGCATTTGTAGAAGCCAATGTTGCGTTTGGTCAGCCAGTTACCATCAGTGTTGCTGCGTGGGATTGTGGGGCTGAGTCTGTTCCTCAAAGTCCTGCCCCTCCTGTAGGTGATCTGGGGGTGTTCTCCCACGTAATTCGAAATGTTCTTGTCTTTCTTGAGGATGTTCCAGTGTTTGCTGAAGGTTCTGCGTAGTGCTTGGTGGTGGTTGCTGTAATCGGTAATCATGCGGATGGTCCCAGGGTCGTCTGACCCTTTGTTAGATTTGTCTTTCAGGGTATCTTCTCTTTTGATTTTCATGATCCTAGAGGTGGCTGATTTAAGTAGGTCGTCAGAGTAGCCTCTTTTCTTGAAGCGTTCCTGCATACTTATAAGTGTGTTTTTGAAATCTTGATCGTCACTGCAGTTTCTGCGAGCTCTTAGGAATTCTCCAAATGGTATGCTGCTGATCTGGTGGGATGGGTGAGCGCTGTTGGCATGCAGAATCGCATTGCAGGCGGTGCTCTTCCTGAATAGTTTGCTGTTTAATTTGTTGTCAAGGATGTATATCTCCAGGTCCAGAAACTCAATTTTGTCTAAGCTTGACGTCATGGTGAACTTCATCTCCCACGTGTTGTTGTTGAGATGTCTGTAGAACTCCGTCAGCTGTTCATGTGAACCAGACCAAATCAGGAAGCAGTCGTCGATGTATCTCCCCCAAAATACTATTGAGTCTATGAAGCTTGCTCCTTTGGCGCCCCAGATGAGGTCGTTCTCCAGTGCGCCCATGAATAGATTGGCGAACGAGGGGGAAAATTTCGAGCCCATGGCGACTCCTTTCGTTTGTCTGTACCATGCGTTATTAAACATAAATACATTGTTATTCAAGATGAGTTCCATCATGGAGATAAGCATGTTAGTGTGTTGCCACATAGTGGCTGGACGTTTGTGTAGAAATTTGGTGACAACGTCAAGTCCAAGATCCGGTTTGATGCTGGTGTACAGAGCTACCACATCCATAGTGACCAGGAGGTTGCCTGGTTGCCATTGTAGATCAGAGAGAATGCTCAGTATGTGCTTAGTGTCCTGAATAAAGGAAGGCAAATTCCGTACTAAGGGCCCTAGAAACAGGTCAACGTATTCCGCTAATCTCTCCGTAGGACCCCCGATACCGGAGATGATGGGGCGTCCAGGAGGGAAGGGGAGATCTTTGTGTACCTTGGGAAGGGTGTACAGCCAAGGGAACGAGGGTTTGATTACTTTCAAGTAGAGATATTCGTCTTCATTGATTAGACCACTTTCTTTCCAAGTAGTAAGAGATCTATTGATGTAGGTTGTAAGTTGTGCTGTGGGATTGTGGTCAAGGTGTTGGTAGCACGTGTTGTCTTGTAACTGACCGAGAATTTCCTCATCATAGTCTTTTCGGTTCATGATGACGACGTTACCTCCCTTGTCTGCTTCCCTTATTATGATCTCTTGGTCTTTGGTGAGGCTGTTCATAGCTGCTCTTTCTCCTGTAGTCAGGTTGTCTTTGTATTTGAAAATACGTTTGGTGTCTTTTAGTTCCAGTTTGTCAATATCCTCCAGAACTCTTTTGTGGAAGTTGTCTATGGAGTTGCCTCCAGGTAATGTCGGAATCCATTTGGATTTGGATTTGAGCCCACTGACAATGCTAAAGTCCGATTCGATGTTGAGTTCCTCTAGAAGAGTATCCATGTCCTGAGGAGTTCGTTCTAAGTCCGTAATGGAAAGAAGGAGGTGTGTAGCTTGAATGTCATTAATGGTCAAAACATCAGGTTCAAACTCAGTAGGGATGTTGGTAGAACTTTTATTAGACATGATCTTATTAGAGAAATGCTTTTTCAGTTTTAATTTACGAGTGAATTTGAACAGATCAATTTTAAGTCTACATACATCAGTGTTTGAAAAAGGGTTAAAGTTGAGACCTTTACTGAGAAGGGAGATCATGTTAGGAGTGAGTGTTTTAGATGAAAGGTTTATGACCTGGACCTCCCCCTCCTGTGTATCGTTTACTGTTGGAGGTTCCCGGATCTGAGTTTCTTCCGGTAATCTTCTACACCTCCCCCTCCTGCCCCTACGGGTTTTGGTTCTAGTGTGCGGATGCCCCTTCTTATCCGCTGGATTTCGCATAAAAAAGGAGTTGTTTGGTTGTCAGTTCTATTGGACTCGTCTTCGCTGACACTGATAGTGCTCAGTGAAGTGCTGCTAGAGGAGATAGAGCTAGCATCAGTGAGATTCACTCTGTCTCTGGTCTTAGATGTAGGTTTGTTAATCATGTAATCGTATTTTCTATCGTAGGTGAAGATTCTGCCGTCAGTATAGTCAGCCTCATCCCTCTTTAACTGTTTGGCTTTACGGCTTTTAATCTCATTTTGATGTTTGAGAAGAATCTCATCTAGTGTTGTATAATTTTTTACAGTGGATTCAGGACGATTCAGATCTTTAATCTCCTGCTCCAAAATGGCAATCTCGGCTTGAAATTTAGCGACCTTACGGTCAGAGCTCTCAATGAGAATATCCATAAGGACATTGGAATTGCTAGTCAGGGCACCATCAGCCCGCTCAAAGAAAGGATAGCTGAACACATAAGAGCATTACACAAACAGGATCCTAGATACCCGGTTGCTCTGCACGCGGCTGCGTGCGGGGAACAGACTATGGATAAACAAGTCTCGTTTTTTGGGATAGACTCTGTCCCTATTGGTGTACGGGGCGGCAACAGAGAACTCAAATTGAGACGCCTGGAGGCTACATGGATCCTCCGCCTGCGTACCGTGTCTCAGGGGCTTAATTTTGACCAGGAGATGCAATTTTTCCTGGGGGACTGATCCCCCGTACGCTTTACCTGCATATGTAGCTATGACTCTCGTTATAATCTTGTATGTATCTGCAGTTCTGACTGCACTTGACCTATATACATTGTCCCTCGACACCACCCCTATCGGTTGGTATCTCTCAATGGGGTTACATGAGGTTAATATTGGTTTTGATCTAATTGTTATACCATACACCATTTGTACATACGAGTAATGACATTATGCCACTAACGATACTGCATTCACTGTGTTGATCTCTTTCACATCTAACCATGGAGTTTCTAACTGTGACTTTTACATTCACCAATGTTGTGCCATGTTTAAAAACTTATTATTGGTCTCCATGCGTTACGAAGTAGTGTGAAAATACCAATAGGAGTCTGGAAATGGAACTTGTACTCAACCTGTCGTATGCATTTGAACGTTGCTATAGGATTTATTGTATTTAACTTGTCGTGTGCATTTGAATTTTGCAACATGTTTGTTGTATCATGAAATGTGCCTATTGCCTGTTTATACATCACCTGCACCCTGGCTTGTTGTGGATCGGATGCATGACCACCTTCTGCATGCTTTTGATAACAGCCGTAGTCTCGATTACCCTATGGTTTTTGATCTACACTCACGGAGCATGAAGATTCGTTCCGTTCCTTATATATAGAAAAAATATATTTTTATTTTTTATTTATTATTTTTTCACTGCTAATTTTGCCAATTCTTGTTCTTATCAAGTTATGCTTTGCCAGAACGATATTGTCGACGAACTCTGAGAATCTGCCCTTACCCACGGGCATCCCGCCGCGCTACTCATTCTTTTAGAACACACCCACTAACGAGGTGTATCTGCCGCTCTAGTCTCTCACATACGGGCTCCGCGTCCTCCAATACAAAGCCATTTCCGGGGCGGGACCACGTGTCCGCACCCGGAACTTCTGTGTGGGAGCACCCTCCCCGCCGTCTGCCAACCTGATTTCTGGTGAGTTTGTGTTACTCCTATACCCCCCGTCTCGTGCCTCTCTCTGGAGAGACATTGGTCCGATCCCCCAAGTATTCCGAAAAAAGACCGCGCCTATCGGTCTACTTTTAACTCATGTTCATAATCCTTTACCACCCACAGATCCCGCCGAAAACTAGCGATTTCTCGCCTGCCACTTCCAGACTTAATACTCGGACACCCCTGCATCCTAATGTGAATGCGTGTCATTATTGTGTGGCACCACGAACTTCCTGCCTTTGGAGCACTGCCTCCGCCGTTGAGGTGAGACACTTTCATACTTGCCTTAATTTATTTGCTCGGAGGTAAACCCCCCCCCCCCTTTTACCCCCTGAAACCGTCGCCCTGATCCAGGGTGCATTGTAAATATACTTCTCCTAGTATTGGTGGTCCACATATACAATCCTTTCATTATACTCCCTTCCCAGTATTCCCCTCAGCGCAGCCGTCCACGGGATCTGGAGCCACATCCATCTACCCATCAGTAGCCTGGTCCTGAGCGAGGGCCGGGTCGGAAGTATCACCGGCTAAGCGGTGAGTCTTCACTTCTGTTGTGTCCACCTCTGTACATTTGCCTGTATCTGTACCTTATCATGGATGTGCAGTGCCTTTTCATGTGATCATACTGGTTATGATACGGTTTTTGCCCCTTTTTGTTTCCTTCTTCCCACCGTGTTGTAGACCTGTGGTCCTTCTTCTTCTCGTCACAGGTATGAAACGCTGAGTATCCCGCCGCCCCTTTTAAACAGTTAGCTTGTTTTTCTGTTTCCACTTTGACGTAGATACTTAAGGGATCTACCCACCGCCCTCATACAATGATTTTTTATGATATTTTTTATGATATTTTTCATAAGATTCTACTCGATCTTTCACGGGATACTTTCACCGCCATTCCCTAATGAATAGCCACACACACTTGGCGCATGGTTTTCACTTCTCCGCACCTCATCACGCACCACCATATAGCCACTCCTGGTCTCCCACATATAGTTCTCACCATCACCTTGTGTGGCACTGTGTGTCTCCACTTTGTTATCTGCAACGAATCTAAAGTAATTAAACTGTTACACGTCTCCCACCAGCACTCACCCGCTCACTAGTTAATCACCACCTGCAGTCACTCAAACATGTTTACGTAATACCGTGTGGACATCAAATTCCATTCTGTACTTTGTATCCTCCCCAGCCCTGATGAGTCGTGCAAGCACTGTTACCGCTTGACGACGAAACACGTGTCGGCTGGCCCTTCATGAAATAAAAGAGGATTCATCCACCAACTATTCTCCTCTGCCTCGATCACTGTTACTTGTACCTTTATGTCCATTGAGGCATCTCCTTCTTTACTGTAATTTGGTGTGCAATTGGTATTTGTTCTTGCCCTGCACTCCCATGATGTCACCACAGCCTTGGGCTGCTTTCGCTTTCTCACTTTAATCCCAGCGGCCACTGGCATTGTGTAATCCTGGGCATGTCAGCAGCATAGGAGAGAAACTGCAGACGCCAGCAAGGACGTTTCCTGGTGGTCCGTCCAAGGGGGCTGCAACAATGGGTTTCACAAGGGAGTCGTACAGTGATGCCCCCAAATAAAGGGACTTTGAGGTGTGTATGTATAAATAAACATTCCCTATTTACACTGAAGCCGGTATCGGGATGTTACCGGTCCGAGGGGCTCCCGAGAGCTAAAGCTGTGTCTAGGCCAGACCTGAAAACAACAGGTCAGTAAAAGCAGGAGTGAAAGGCGGGAAAGTACATCTGACCTCATGGGAACTGACGTCCATTCTTCTACAAAATACGAGAAGACGAGGAAGTGACGTCACAAAGGCGTTGCCACAATTACATGACGAGAGGAGAAGCCATGACGTGAAAGGGGTATACCGACCCTAGGATAAGTGCAGCGCCCACACCCCAAATACAGCCGGCAGACACCAGGCGCAGACAACACAGCTGACAGGCCAGATACAGACATCACACACGAGATGTAGAGCCTCATATGTGGGATACACTCGTCATAGGCTACATAAGTGCATGCACAGAATACATTCCTCGTATCAAGGATACTGCCTTTATACAAGGAATACAGCCATCATACCGACCAACAGCCGTAATACAGCAAGCATATCCGGATACACCATGGCAGCCACTGGAAATCTGATTCTGCCCCCTGACATATGATGGAGGCCTCATATGCCAAATACAGCCACCAGACACAAGATACAAGCAACATAAATCAGATACAGCAATTATACTCTTGGTACAGCCATTAAATACCAGATACAGCCACCAAACTCAAAACACAGCTATCATACGCAGCATACAGCCATCATACACAGCATACAGCCATGATACACAGGATACAGCCACCAAGCCCTTCTAAACTCTTCCCTTTGACTCGTCCCCTCCACATTCCTTTTTACTCATCCCAAGCCTCCCACTGCTGCTATGAGCTAAAAAACAAAAGTCTAAATCCTTCACTCTTCTATCCCTCCACCATCCTTTTCAATCAAAATGACAGACTAACTTGTCCACTTCTCAAATTTCATATTTCACTATACTAATTCACCCCTAATCCTTTACGGGATCCAGAGCAGCGTGCTACTCGCCGAAAAAGGGCTTCAACACGTCATCAGGGCTAGCAAGCGCTATATAAACGCAAACCTTTTTCCCTCTTCTATCCCTCCGCTACCCTTCTCTATTCAAAAACTGAATAACATATTCACCACTCAAATTACTTTCATATTTCACTATACTAATTCACCACTAATCCTTTATGGGTTCCGGAGTAGCGTGCTACTCGCCGAAAAAATGCTTCAACACCCCATCAGGGGTTACAAGACCTATATCAATGCAAACCTTTTTCCTTTTCTATCTCTCCACTACCTTTCTCAATCCAAATAACTGACTAACCTATCCACCACTCAAATTACTTTCATATTTCACTATACTAATTCACCACGAATCCTTATGGGTTCCGGAGTAGCATGCTACTCGGCAAAAAAGTGCTTCTGCACCCCATCTGGGGTAACAAGCGCTAAATAAATGCAAGCCTTTTTCCCTCTTCTATCCCTCTGCTATCCTGCTCAATCCAAATAACTGACTAATATCCGCTACTCCAATTACTTTCATATTTCACTATATAACAATTGATAAACTCTTGATACTCTGAGATCCTTACGGATGACTCCCGTGTGACGAAGCAATGGAAATACCTACATTACATCGATTGTTTTCTACTTACCTGCCTTGAAAAAGTCAAGATCGTCGAAACACGTGTTGGCTGAATTCTTTCTGGAGGCGGTGTTTGTTTCTGAAATAAACCAAATTCAAATAAAAGAGGACTGTGTTTATTGGGGAAACGGATCCATATCTGGACTTACAGATGTCACTTGAGTAAAAGAAAAAAGTTATTTTTCAGTAACTGAATTGTATAATTCGTGATTTTTTAATGTACTGATACGTGAATAATTGAAACCTATAAGAAGGATATTGTGTATCATATTCAATGTACCATTATCCACTACTGTGTTGGGTAGTGTGACCTTCTGGGAGAGTGCCTTTGATAGTTCCTTAACGCTGTATCTTTAGGGTAGAAGGTTGGCTTAAGAATTTTGATCGTCCTATCAAATTAAACTTCATGATTTGTTTGAATTCAATCCAGTCCTTTGTGCAAAGTGAATCCAGACTATCTTCCACTCAGTAGGCGTAACTCTACACATGGCATTACTCAGTAGGCATCATTCCATACATGGCAATACTCAGCGGGCATCATTCTACACATGGCAGGTCTCAGTGGGCATCATTCTACACATCCCATTTCTCAGCAGTCACATTCCACACATGGCATTTCTCAGTAGGCGTCATTCTACACATGGCATTTCTCAGTAGTATCATTCCATACATGGCATTTCTCAGTAGGCATCATTCCATACATGGCATTTCTCAGTAGGCGTCATTCTACACATGGCATTTCTCAGTAGTATCATTCCATACATGGCATTACTTAGTGGGCATCATTCCATACATGGCATTTCTCAGCAGTCACATTCCACACATGGCATTTCTCAGTAGGCGTCATTCTACACATGGCATTTCTCTGTAGTATCATTCCATACATGGCATTACTTAGTGGGCATCATTCCATACATGGCATTTCTCAGCAGTCACATTCCATACATGGCATTTCTCAGTAGGCGTCATTCTACACATGGCATTTCTCAGTCGTATCATTCCATACATGGCATTTCTCAGTAGGCATCATTCCATACATGGCATTTCTCAGTAGGCATCATTCTACACATGGCATTTCTCAGCAGTCACATTCCACACATGGCATTTCTCAGTAGGCGTCATTCCATACATGGCATTTCTCAGTAGGCGTCATTCTACACATGGCATTTCTCAGTAGGCGTCATTCAACACATGGCATTACTTAGTGGGCATCATTCCACACATGGCATTTCTCAGTAGGCGTCATTCAACACATGGCATTACTTAGTGGGCGTCATTCTACTCATGGCATTTCTCTGCAGTATCATTCCATACATGGCATTTCTCAGTATGCGTCATTCTACACATAGTATTTCTCAGCAGTCACATTCATTACATGGCATTTCTTAGTAGGTATCATTCCATACATGGCATTTCTCAGTAGGCATTATTCCACACATGGCATTTCTCAACAGTCACATTCCATACATGGCATTTCTCATTAGGCATCATTCTACACTTGGCATTTCTCAGCAGTCACATTCCATACATGGCATTGCTCATTAGGCGTCATTCTACACTTGGCATTTCTCAACAGTCACATTCCATACATGGCATTGCTCATTAGGCGTCATTCTACACTTGGCATTTCTCAGCAGTATCATTCCATACATGGCATTACTCAGTAGGCATCATTCTACACTTGACATTCCTCAGCAGTCACATTCCACACATGGCATTTCTCAGTAGGCATCATTCCATACATGGCAGTTTTCAGTAGGCATAACTCTACACATGGCATTTCTCAGCAGTCACATTCCACACATGGCATTTATCAGTAGGCATCATTCCATACATGGCATTACTCAGCAGTCACATTCCACACATGGCATTTCAAAGTAGGCATCATTCCACACATGGCATTTCTCAGTAGGCGTCATTCTACACATGTCATTTCTCAGTAGGCATCATTCCACCCATGGCATTTCTCAGTAGGCGTCATTCTACACATGTCATTTCTCAGTAGGCATCATTCTACACATGTCATTCCACACATGGCATTTCTCAGCAGTATCATTCCACATCTGGCATTTCTCAGTAGGCGTCATTCTATTCTACACATGGCATTCCTCAGTAGGAGTCATTCTACATATGGCATTCCTCAGTAGGCGTCATTCCATACATGCCATTTCTCAGTAGGCGTCATTCTACAGATGGCATTTCTCAGTAGGCATCATTCTACACATGGCATTTCTGAGTAGACGTCATTCTATTCTACTCATGGCATTATACAAATGGCAGTTCTCAGTAGGCGTCTCTCTACAAATGGCAGTTCTCAGTGGGCGTCATTCAATGATATTTCCCAGTATTTTAGTTGTAGTAATAAAGAACTTCTGGCAATCCTTATATTTGTTTTCGGATTAGTTTTAGTAAGAAAAGTACGGCATTCAATATTGTAAACAATTCTTTTGATTTATTCTGAATTTTGTGTTGAAGTCACAGAGTTTTGGAGCTGATTATGGCTCCTATATAATTTACCTTCCAGTTTTTAAAGATTAGAGGGTCCTTAGATGGAAGGCGGTAAGTCACAGTGAGTGAGTGAGTGAGTGAGTGAGTGAGTGAGTGAGTGAGTGAGTGAAGTGCTTTCAGTCGGGTGTGGTGAGGTGTCTGTCAGATTTCACCTGGGGTTTGTACCTGCACACACAGAATAAAACATACACACTCTCTCGCTCTGCTCTGTTTTCAAAGTTTAGAATGTTGGTTATTTCACACATATTGGGGCTTATTAACAAGCCCCTTGCGCCGCCGGTGCTCCACTTTTTCCCAGATTAAAAGTGACGTTCCGGTGGCGCACTGGGCTTGTAAATACGGCCCCTTGAGTTTAATTAATCCTAACAACCCATACTGCTCTCCCTTTCAACTGCCCCTTAAACGCTCTCATGCCCTGCTTCTCATGTATGCATTTTACCGTGACATGCCAGAGGGATTGTTTAGAAAATCTGAAGCCCCTTATTTAGGGCGTGTCCTCCGCTCCTAAAAAGGCCCCATAATCGTCAAGCATGCGGTGAATTCGACTTCTCGGTTTCCTTTTCTGCTGTTTTTGGGTTTCGCCTGCCGAAAGGCTGCGCTCTGCGCAGCCTTTCAGCGCAGGTGAAATCCTATGTCGACACTAAGCAGTTCGGGAACGTCCCACGGCTCTCATTGGCTAGCTCCATAAATGGAGGCTAGCCATTGGGTGCCGGATCTGTCCGTCAAGGCCGGACCAGATTCGGGGGCGTTCCCGAGATTTTTTCCCAGGGCGGAGTTACGTTTTTTCCCGTTCCCTCCCCTTTCACTGAAAGTGAATTCAGATGCGCTGTCCATTCCCGCCCCCTCCGTGTGCCTTTCCGCCCCCCTCGCTGTCCTGTGCACGTTTCCCGCCGTCCGTGTCCTCTCCCGCCCCCTCCCGCCGTCCGTGTCCTCTCCCGCCCCCCTCCCGCCGTCCGTGTCCTCTCCCGTCCCCCTCCCGCCGTTCGTGTCCTCTCCCGCCCTCCTCCCGCCGCCCGTGTCCTCTCCCGCCCCCTGTGTCCTCGTAGGTGCTTGTTCTTTAGTGCCTACGAAGACACCCATCGTTGAAATGCTGGTGCGGTTTAGAAAACATGTTGATGAATGAATGATTGCAGAATGTACAAAGGCCGCAGGAAATCGGCAGACTTTCCTCGAGCTAGTCCAATAGGAGAGAGGGCACACACGTTAGAGGAAGATGGAAGATGGAAGAGACGTGTTTGCATTAAATGTCGACATTCTGGTGCAAAATTGACATCTTATGAAGTGCTGGGCCTGTGTACTTTTTATCATGCATATTCGTGATATTTGTATGGTTCGTGTTTCTTAAGATGTATATTTGTTTTTCCTTCGCGCTTGACTGCAGTGACGTCAGCCGGCTCTGATTCGCTGACCATATCACCTGATTTCCTGTAACCGTGACTACGGATTTCTCTCCTCCCCCGGCCCCCTCCCTATTCACCCCGCCCTGCCATGGCCTCATTCTGTGAGGCAAAGGGAGGGGAGAGGTGGGGCCAGGAAAGAGCTTTAACGAAAACAAACCCCATGAAGGGAAAAAAAACACATAGCTGACACCGTGCAGCTGGCCCATCTGTCCTTCCGTGGATTGCTTATTGTGCTAAACCTTCCCCTCGCCCCCTCTCATCCCTCCCCAGGGAAGGTGCCGCTGCCTGCCAGCAGCCTGGGAATAGCGCCCTTCGTGTGGGCTGGTCCTGATTGCGTTTCAAGGAGAGTGCGGCATGCGTCTGCATTTTTGTTGTATTTTAAGCAATACTAGGCAGCGGTCGAGGTGCATTTCATTTTGCAACACACTCAAGTCCCGTATAAGCACACATATGTGCCAGATAGTGGCGTGTGCTGCAGTGCACCCCCCCCCTGTTTTTTCTTATCGCACATACCACGCCCTGAGCACGCACTATGCCGTAGCTTTACAAATGGAGAATTATGTGTATGAAGAACGATTGATCGAGCGTTGGGGACCCTCGGCAGCGGATGTATATATGATCACACATTTTATATCATGGCTGCAAACATGCTATTTAACCCGAGTCGGGAGGGATACGACCGATTTTTGAAGCCAAACGTCTGTATTTTGGTGTCTCCCTCCTCAGATTGCTGCTGCTTCCATACAAGTCAATAAGGAAAATACATTCTCCCGATTATTGCGTTTCTTACTACGCTTTTCCTCTTCTAAAATGTTGGCATGTATGTGGTTTCATTCCTTGCTCGTTCAGTGTTTCGACCACTCTCATTGACATGGCCGAACAGGAGGTGATTAGATACACGTCGTTTCCTTTGAGGTTCACATTACAGCGACAGCGCGGCAGCTGCTGCTAATGCAACAAAGTGAAATGAATAAAGTCACTTACATCCTTTGCTTACTTTAGGCGTCCGTGTGCGCTGCTTTCTTTCTGTTAATTTAATGGTTTTATTTTTCTTTGCACGTGCAGTTTCAATGAGAGGTTTTTCCATTATGCAGCTGGTCCCCTGATTCTGGACTGAGGAGTAAATCGAGGCTTTGGACATCAAAGGTGCTAATTGGTGGATGGGTCAGTGATATTCTAGTTCCTAATCCTGCGTTCCTCCTGGGCAAGGTTAAGCTAATGGCAATGTAAATGACAATGCCCATTTATTTATCTGTTTTCAAAACCAACACATAAATACAAATTTTGTCATTTACAATGCCAATAGCTCAAACTTTTCCAAAGGCGAAACCATTGCATTGTAAATGCTTGTTAAGTCTTTCTTCCGCATTCGCCCTTCTCTTGACCAAGAGGAAAGCGGCGCCGTCAGCTGCCCGGGGCTCGTGGGAGCAGCTGCGGCGCGGGGATCTTTTGATGTTACAACAGCAGCGCCTCGAGGGCTCTTCCTGGTCACTCTGGGCGCTGGGAAGCAATGAAACCAACCATATCTTTCCATCTCCCCAAAAACCCCACAGAGTGTTGTCACTCGACTTTTGGTGTTACAACAGCAGTGCCTCGAGGGCCCTTCCTGGCAGGTGGGCAACTAGATCCAAATTTCGGGGAGGGGGGGGGGGGGGGGGGGGGAAGGGGTGAAAATATTTCAGGGGGGGCTACTTCTTCCAACCAAGGACAAAGTGGTTGTGAGATGGGATGACCACACAACAAAAGCCTCATTTACAACTAAACTGTCTTTTAAAGACCTGTTAAGTACTCGGGTGCGGCTGCAATTACATGCTCGCCAGCCCGCGAAGGTGTGTCAGCCCGGGCTGACAGGCCCGACGGGGGGGCTGAAGTGAGCCCAATCGTAGGGTAACCAGATTCTCAAAACAAACAAGCATTTACAATGCAATGGTTTTGCCTTTGTTAAAGTTAGAGCTATTGGCATTGCTCTTGACATTATTTTTATTTTATTTATGTTTTGTTTTAACATAAATACATGGCATTGTAATTTACAATGCCACTAGCTTTATCTCTCGCAAATGACAGACAAAAACACCCACACAATGCCCTTCCACACACACAGCCACACAGAGCCCCCCACACACACAGCCCCCCACACACACAGCCACACAAAGCCCCCCCACACACAGCCACACAAAGCCCCCGACACACACAGCCACACAAAGCCCCCCACACACACAGCCACACAAAGCCCCCCACACACACCCACACAGAGCACTCTACACACACTTACACAGCACAAGCAGGCAACAGGGGCACACGGAGGCACAAGCAGGCAACAGGGTCACGAAAACGGAGGCACAAGCAGGCAACAGGGTCACTGTAGGAAGGTAGATCCCTGACTATGGTTGCCCCCAACTTTTTGCCTGGTGTTTTGCTGGTTTTCTGACTTAGTTGACCTGAGGCCCTGCTGTTCAGGACCTCAGGCCCACTGCTCTCTCTGTAAAATGGATTCCATGTACCTTAGGTACATATCTAAATTGGATACTGAGCCACCTTATCAGTCCCTGTACAGTGTACCTTAGGTACCCAGGGCATAGGTGTACCCAGGGCCTACCAGGGGCTGCAGCATGTATTATGCCACCCCTGGCTGGCCATCCAAATCTGACACAACTGGCTGCTTGACAGCTGGGGCAAGGTGGTGTAATCACCCTTTGCTTTAGATATAGTATACCTATATCTAACCCTAAAATGGACACACAGATCTCCTATCAGTCACTCCTATGGCAGGCCTTAACAATCCTGAAGGCAGAGTGCTTGGAATCGTGTGAGATGGTGCTCTGGCATGAGCTGAGCCTGTCTGCGGCTTTCGGGATCCATCCCTTAGCCGTTTCCATGATATCGCATACCATATACTCTTAAGTGCATTATAATCCTCGCGGTTAAATGCCAACTCTGGTATCGCTTTATCAAAACATGTCGAGTAAGGTGTCATACGAATTGGAATACTAACCCCTCGCCAATTCTGGCGACGGGGTTAGCATTCCACCCTTCTAGAAGGACACGACATGCATGTAACCTATAACCCGGTTAAAAGTCAGACAGAGCCTTAGCATCCACAAAATGGATGCTGCCACCGAGACACAAGTCTGCCCTCCTGCTGCTGGGAGTCCTCCCAGAGCAGGAGATAAGGACAAAGGGTTTCCTGCCAGGGGCGGTGCCAGCACCGTCCCAGACAGGGTTTTGTGTATTGTAGGTAGGCAGGGCTTTAGAGGAAGGTGACTGCAAGTGGCACCCCGGTGCTCACTGTGCATAGGCCGGCTGAAACCAGTTCCAGGGGCACTCCAGCCCCTGGCCTGGGGAAAGCCCGCCAAGGAAGTGGGTGTAACCACCCCCCTCCTGGTCCCACCCATAGCGCAGGACCTAGTCGCGTGCCAGCCCCCTTTTCCCAGATAAAGGTAGAGACTGGCCCCCTTCCAAATCAGATCATCTTTGAATCCTGAAACTACTTTCTACGAAAGGAACTCAAGACTTCTTCCTAAGATTTCTCCCTTGTGGCTAAGGAGTAGTCACCCTGCATCCGCAGGCACCATCCAAGAACACTGCGGTCTGCTGCACGTCCTTCCTCCGGAATCCGACTGCCCAGCTCGACGAGACCCGGCTTCCCTGGCACCTCTGACCTCTACCCACCTCTACAGCCCAGCTGAGAACCGTGGGTGCGACGAGACCTCGAGGGACCGGCCATCGCCAAGACTGCACGACTTCTGCACAGCAAGCCCACCGAGTAATTTCCTGGTGAGTGCTTTGGGGTCCGAGAAGCCCCCACCCTGAGCAGCTCCAGCACTGAAGAGCAGCCCCCCAGCATCTCCACGATCGGCGTGGGGCCCTTCTGCTTTTTGCTGCTCACCGCGTTGTTTGGCTACTAGCCCGCTGGCTTGTGGCCTTCCGAACGACGCCCGACGACAACACTGCTGCTGGTCTGGTTGCTCCAGACTGGCCCTTGCTTCCCTCCATCGGAGAAGTACCCTGGACCCTCCTGGTCCAGCTGAGACGCCATCTTAGGTCCACCGCGTGGGCCTTGCATTTGCCAAGACTTATTGCCCAATCCTGGGTCCAGCGACGTCGACAGCAAGAACCTTCGTGGGACAGCTCGCACCTCCATCCTGGTCGCCGACAACGCCTCCTGGTCCGAGAGACTGCAGAGCCCAGCAGCGCCCATTCACCTGACTGCGGTGACTTCGCCCGGTGCCATCCTGGTGCCCACTTAATCACTGGCTAGTGATTCAAGAACTTGGTCCCCTCTGCTTTCAGGTTTCCTTCTTCCTTGATCCAGGCTTGGATCCATCGAACTTTTCTTCACTGGTCGCCTGCCAGCAACTTCTTCCTTCCAGGCTCCTGGTCCGGCACGAGGATCCCCGACGTCTTTTCAGACCTATGCAGCTGCAGCCCCTGGGCTAGGTAACTTCGGCACTTCGGTGTCCCAGCATAGCCTCACTATCTAAGGGTCAGGATCCACTGTCGTTTTCTCCCTACCAGGTCGGGTTCGCCCGTGAACACTAACTTTGCCTTTACTAGCCTCCATAGACTTTGTCCCGCATCCCGCGTGAGAGTGCACACTCTGCACCCGAGTCCCCTAGGTCTCCTAGAAGTAATCTAACGATTCCCTAGCCAAGTCCTAGCGATTCCAAAGCCTATTAGTACTGTTACTTACCTGCTAGTAATTCGCATTCCACTTTTAGAATATATGGTTTTTCGTGCCCCTCGGGCATTTGTGTATAACGTGCTAACTTAAGTATTTTCATAAGAGTTTTGTTGTGTGCTTAG
Organism: Lissotriton helveticus; assembly: GCF_964261635.1. Taxonomy (NCBI): domain Eukaryota; kingdom Metazoa; phylum Chordata; class Amphibia; order Caudata; family Salamandridae; genus Lissotriton; species Lissotriton helveticus. The sequence continues at coordinate 187,104,021 of NC_136059.1, forward strand.
CACCCTGTCCTCATAAAGAGTACAGGGTTGTTGTGATTCTAATAAATACATTGTTTATTTTCATAACACTTGTGTGGTGTCCTTTCACTGGGTGTTCAAGGGGTAATGTGATGGTAAAACAGCTGGCTTAACACGCCCTCTAGAGTCTTAGCCTTAGACTGCTCGTATCCATGCTACTAGGATAGCTGGTCTATAAGGTTGACTTACAACCAATCATCAATAAGGGTTGTTTGGACTGATATATAGTGATCACTAGAATAGTGAGCACTGCACATCAGGCCAACTTCTCACATTGGTGAGCAGCGGTTGGGATTTGAGCTTGCTGTTGTTTTACCACACATATCCTAAGAATATCTTGTGAAAGATCACATAAGTACTAAAGGTACATATAACTTAGCTTAGAATACTCTGAGTTCTACTGAACCAGCTGTTGTAGCTCCTAGGGCCTAGCACACCCTAAACTACAACTCTAACAAGGGATCAGTAGGCAAACATATAGTGTAGGTAAGTGCACCACTTACACCTCACTAGAAAAGCATGTCTACCCAGGGAGAATCTACTGAGACTCCCCTGGTCAGTGTTGACCCTCCACAGGTCACTTCAAGATATGCAGCTCTCAGTTTTCAGGAGATGAGACAGATCTGTGTCTCCAGGAAACTGAAGCAGGGGTCTAACCCCACCATTCCCTTTCTGATAGGTCTCTTAGAGACATATGATGCCAGAAAGCTTTCTCAGTTACATGAGAACATGCCAGCCTTAGAGGGAACCTCTGGGGATCCAGACCTCCCCAACACTGCTAATGCAGTTGAGGAGGAGGATCTTGAGGAACTCTCTGGGGATGAGGCAGACAAAGGTCTTGAGGTAGTCAGAAGGCTAACTAGGGCCAACTTAGACCTGCTTGGGGAAGGATCTGGGGGACCCCCAGTACTGACCCTGATGAGGCCTAACCTTGGAGTTAGGAGAGATAGATCTCCTTCTAGGGACTCCATTAGATCTCTGCACTCTAATGCCTCTTCTCAGGGGAGAAGGAACTCTCCCCAGAGGAGATTGACTTCCCCTCAGAGAAGAGAGCATGAAGCAAGGATGAGACAAGCTAAACTGAGGATTGAAAGGGAAGAACTTGCCCTGGCCAAAGAGAAGCTTGCCTTTGCTAGAGAGCAGCAGATGAGTGGGTTAGCTCCCACTGGTGGCAGCAATCTCCCAAGAGAAAAAGAGAAGGGTTTAGATACTAAACACCTGACAAAGATAGTGCCCCCCTTTAAGTAAGGGGATGACATCCAGAAATGGATGGCTGCTCTGGAGAGGGCCTGCACTGTGCAGTGCATTCCCCAGAGTCAGTGGGCAGCTATACTGTGGCTCTCCTTTGATGGTAAAGGTAGAGATAAGCTCCTCACTACAAGAGTGGAGGATGCTAACAATTACCAGGTCCTGAAAAATGCACTGGTTGATGGGTTTGGCTTAACCACTGAGCAGTACAGGTTGCTGTTCAGAGACACCCAGAAAACTCAGTCTCAGGACTGGTCTGACTTTGTTGATTGTGCCACTAAGGCTTTGGAAGGCTGGCTACTGGGTAGTAAGGTTACTGATTTCAAAGGATTGTATAATCTAATTATGAGAGAGCAAGTCTTAAATAATTGTCAGAACCAGTTATTACACCAGCACCTGGTAGACTCTGATCTGACCTCTCCACAAGAATTGGGTAAGAGGGCAGACAAATGGGTCAGAACCAGGATTAGGCCCAAGAACCAAGGTGGTGACCAGAAAAAGGAATCAACCAAGCCTCAAGAGAAGGGTGGGAATAAATCTACAGATCAAACCACATCAGGGCCCCAAAAATCCTCTGAGGGGGGTGGGTCCCAGAATCCTTCCAATAACCAAAATAAACCTTATTGTTATCCCTGTAAACAGGTGGGTCATTTAAAAACTGACAGCAGTTGCCCAAAGAATAACAATAAGGAAAACATACCCCCAAGTAACATTCCCAAACCTCCTGTTACTACTAGTAGTAATCCCCCAGGTGGTGGGAGTGCCCCCAAGAATTTGGGTGCATTTACTTTGGGAGTTCCTGGGGACTCTGGCCTAACCAGGTCCCCAAACTTAGATACTCTTGTCTGTGAGACTGGCATGGGGTTTGCCAACTTCACAACTTGTCCCAACACTTTGGGCAAGTACAGACAGGAGCCCCTCATCAATGGTATAAAAGTTGAGGCCTATAGAGATACAGGGGCTAGCATCACTATGGTGACTGAGAGTCTAGTCCCCTCAAGGCAACTTTTACCTGGTGCCACATACCAGGTGACCAATATTGATGGAGTACAGAGAGATCATCCCATGGCAGTGGTCAATCTCAGCTGGGGAGGTGTCACTGGCCACAAGAGAGTGGCAGTGTCACCAAACTTGCCTGTAGATTGCCTACTGGGGAATGATTTAGAGCTTTCAGCCTGGGCTGAAGTAGAGCAAGAAACCCATTCTAGAATGGTAAACATCCATGGTAAGGTTAGTGGGGCAGTGGTAGCCACAGCCCCAGTCCAAGATATCCTCCCTGAACAGGTCAGGAGGGTTTTGCCAGTCACAACCCAATCTCAGACAACTTCCTTCCCAGAACAGGTTGTCAAGGCTGTAATGGTAACAGCCCACACCCAAACTGAGTCCCCTCCTGAAAAGGTTGGGAGAGTTGTGATGGCCACAGCTCAAACTCAGACAGATGACAGTGTTGTGAAGCCTGAAACTATGGATCACTCCACTCAGACAGAGAGTATTGAGGAGGAAGAGAAATCTCCCTCCCACCAGACTTTAGGAAAGGATCAGCCTCCTCAGGGAACTGATCTGACCCCTTGTGAAGAAACTGCCACAGAGGTAGTCAGGCCTAGCCTGGCAGAACCCCTGATGTCAGTGGACCCTTCCAAGGTGGGACCCAGTCTGGAGCAGGTAACCTGCCCCTCTCTACCCTGCCTCAGTCAGCCCAGGGCTGTAGAGGTCAGGGAGGCCAGTGTTGGACCCCAAAGGGCCCCCTGTCCAAAAGAATTCCCCAATCAGCAGATTAAGGGCACTGAAGCTAGTAGACCTAGCCAAGTGAAAATAAGACACACTCCTGAGGGATCCCCCTTAAAATTAGTTAGGGACCTCCCACAGATGGACACTGTTGGGCACAGCCAAACTTGGGACCTGAGGGCCCCAGACCTGACCTGTCCCTCCAGTAAGCCAAACAGAGGGACCCAACCTCCAGCTGTAGGTAGCCAGAGGTTGACCCTGAGAGCCCAAAACAACTCAGTCTTGGAAAGAAAGGCCTCTATGGTGGATGATGATTGGAGGAAGCTGAGCCCAAAGTTAGTGGAGCCTCACTTCAGTACTCCATTTCAGCACCAGCCTTTTTCTTTGACAAAACACACCACAGGTAGAGATTCCCTATGGTGGAGACCCTCAGACACCCTTAGGGTGAGGGATTGCTTAGTGGACCATGACATAGGGGGTAACCATGCCAGTGCTGGTACTTCCTTAAATGGCCACTTAGGCAATATAGGCTTACCTGGACAAGGATAGCCTTATCTCCTTTCGTTTGGGGGGGGGTTATGAAGGAAGGTAGATCCCTGACTATGGTTGCCCCCAACTTTTTGCCTGGTGTTTTGCTGGTTTTCTGACTTAGTTGACCTGAGGCCCTGCTGTTCAGGACCTCAGGCCCACTGCTCTCTCTGTAAAATGGATTCCATGTACCTTAGGTACATATCTAAATTGGATACTGAGCCACCTTATCAGTCCCTGTACAGTGTACCTTAGGTACCCAGGGCATAGGTGTACCCAGGGCCTACCAGGGGCTGCAGCATGTATTATGCCACCCCTGGCTGGCCATCCAAATCTGACACAACTGGCTGCTTGACAGCTGGGGCAAGGTGGTGTAATCACCCTTTGCTTTAGATATAGTATACCTATATCTAACCCTAAAATGGACACACAGATCTCCTATCAGTCACTCCTATGGCAGGCCTTAACAATCCTGAAGGCAGAGTGCTTGGAATCGTGTGAGATGGTGCTCTGGCATGAGCTGAGCCTGTCTGCGGCTTTCGGGATCCATCCCTTAGCCGTTTCCATGATATCGCATACCATATACTCTTAAGTGCATTATAATCCTCGCGGTTAAATGCCAACTCTGGTATCGCTTTATCAAAACATGTCGAGTAAGGTGTCATACGAATTGGAATACTAACCCCTCGCCAATTCTGGCGACGGGGTTAGCATTCCACCCTTCTAGAAGGACACGACATGCATGTAACCTATAACCCGGTTAAAAGTCAGACAGAGCCTTAGCATCCACAAAATGGATGCTGCCACCGAGACACAAGTCTGCCCTCCTGCTGCTGGGAGTCCTCCCAGAGCAGGAGATAAGGACAAAGGGTTTCCTGCCAGGGGCGGGGCCAGCACCGTCCCAGACAGGGTTTTGTGTATTGTAGGTAGGCAGGGCTTTAGAGGAAGGTGACTGCAAGTGGCACCCCGGTGCTCACTGTGCATAGGCCGGCTGAAACCAGTTCCAGGGGCACTCCAGCCCCTGGCCTGGGGAAAGCCCGCCAAGGAAGTGGGTGTAACCACCCCCCTCCTGGTCCCACCCATAGCGCAGGACCTAGTCGCGTGCCAGCCCCCTTTTCCCAGATAAAGGTAGAGACTGGCCCCCTTCCAAATCAGATCATCTTTGAATCCTGAAACTACTTTCTACGAAAGGAACTCAAGACTTCTTCCTAAGATTTCTCCCTTGTGGCTAAGGAGTAGTCACCCTGCATCCGCAGGCACCATCCAAGAACACTGCGGTCTGCTGCACGTCCTTCCTCCGGAATCCGACTGCCCAGCTCGACGAGACCCGGCTTCCCTGGCACCTCTGACCTCTACCCACCTCTACAGCCCAGCTGAGAACCGTGGGTGCGACGAGACCTCGAGGGACCGGCCATCGCCAAGACTGCACGACTTCTGCACAGCAAGCCCACCGAGTAATTTCCTGGTGAGTGCTTTGGGGTCCGAGAAGCCCCCACCCTGAGCAGCTCCAGCACTGAAGAGCAGCCCCCCAGCATCTCCACGATCGGCGTGGGGCCCTTCTGCTTTTTGCTGCTCACCGCGTTGTTTGGCTACTAGCCCGCTGGCTTGTGGCCTTCCGAACGACGCCCGACGACAACACTGCTGCTGGTCTGGTTGCTCCAGACTGGCCCTTGCTTCCCTCCATCGGAGAAGTACCCTGGACCCTCCTGGTCCAGCTGAGACGCCATCTTAGGTCCACCGCGTGGGCCTTGCATTTGCCAAGACTTATTGCCCAATCCTGGGTCCAGCGACGTCGACAGCAAGAACCTTCGTGGGACAGCTCGCACCTCCATCCTGGTCGCCGACAACGCCTCCTGGTCCGAGAGACTGCAGAGCCCAGCAGCGCCCATTCACCTGACTGCGGTGACTTCGCCCGGTGCCATCCTGGTGCCCACTTAATCACTGGCTAGTGATTCAAGAACTTGGTCCCCTCTGCTTTCAGGTTTCCTTCTTCCTTGATCCAGGCTTGGATCCATCGAACTTTTCTTCACTGGTCGCCTGCCAGCAACTTCTTCCTTCCAGGCTCCTGGTCCGGCACGAGGATCCCCGACGTCTTTTCAGACCTATGCAGCTGCAGCCCCTGGGCTAGGTAACTTCGGCACTTCGGTGTCCCAGCATAGCCTCACTATCTAAGGGTCAGGATCCACTGTCGTTTTCTCCCTACCAGGTCGGGTTCGCCCGTGAACACTAACTTTGCCTTTACTAGCCTCCATAGACTTTGTCCCGCATCCCGCGTGAGAGTGCACACTCTGCACCCGAGTCCCCTAGGTCTCCTAGAAGTAATCTAACGATTCCCTAGCCAAGTCCTAGCGATTCCAAAGCCTATTAGTACTGTTACTTACCTGCTAGTAATTCGCATTCCACTTTTAGAATATATGGTTTTTCGTGCCCCTCGGGCATTTGTGTATAACGTGCTAACTTAAGTATTTTCATAAGAGTTTTGTTGTGTGCTTAGCACCCTGTCCTCATAAAGAGTACAGGGTTGTTGTGATTCTAATAAATACATTGTTTATTTTCATAACACTTGTGTGGTGTCCTTTCACTGGGTGTTCAAGGGGTAATGTGATGGTAAAACAGCTGGCTTAACACGCCCTCTAGAGTCTTAGCCTTAGACTGCTCGTATCCATGCTACTAGGATAGCTGGTCTATAAGGTTGACTTACAACCAATCATCAATAAGGGTTGTTTGGACTGATATATAGTGATCACTAGAATAGTGAGCACTGCACATCAGGCCAACTTCTCACAGTCACGAAAACGGAGGCACAAGCACGCGACAGGGGCACGAAAACGGAGGCACAAGCAGGCAACAGGGGCACGAAAAAGGAGGCACAAGCAGGCGACAAGGGCACGAAAACGGAGGCACAAGCAGGCAACAGGGGCACACGGAGGCACAAGCAGGCAACAGGGGCACGAAAACGGAGGCAAGCAGGCAACAGGGGCACACAGAGGCACAAGCAGGCAACAGGGGCACAAGCAGGCAACAGGGGCACAAGCAAGCAACAGGGGCACACGGAGGCAACTGCAGGCAGGACACTACCGGGCTGTGCCTTGGGACTGAGGACGCCGTGAAAAGGGGGCATGTTATAGCGCCATAATTCTGTGAGTACTGACCCCCCTCCTTAAGGTGTGGAGCTCTCGGCACTGACCACTCGGCCACTGGTGGGCGTCATCACTATACCAGCCCTCTCTTGGAAACTGGGAGCCCCGGCTCGTGCTGCTCTGCGGGGACAGGGTAGGTGGACAAATTCTGTCCGTGCAGCGAACGAGGGTGCGGCGGGCCTGCTGTTGCCCGGATCCTCCTGCTGAATACTGTGAGGAGCGAGGGAGCTCCGAGTGACCAGCCCGACACTACCTCACAAAGACTGAGGGCAGAGGAAGGTGCGGTAGTGGGAGCTGTAAGAGCGACATACACCCGACTCTCCAGGACCCCCTGAATGCGCCGCCGTGCACATCGGTCGGCTCACCGGCCCCCCACGCAGCAAGGGTCATACACGGATGCACGCTTTTGAGGGGTGCTGTGTGCTCGTCCCTGCCGCTGCCTCATGGTGTTTGCGGACGACATACACCCCATTCCACGACAGGGCCACCAGGGGAGGGGGCGAGAGAGAAGGAGGGAGAATCAGCGGGAGGGAACGGACAGACAGAGAGCGGGATGGGGGGTGCCGGGGCAGGAACGGACACACGGAGAGCGGGAGGAGGGGTGCACCCAAAAACCAACAAGAGAACGATGACATTTGCTACCACACTCCTCCATACATGATGTGACATCAGCAGGCACCCTGGCCTTTTCGACAGTTCACCACTCATACCCTTACTTATTGCTATAGTCATCCACAAAGAACACAACTCACTGCATACCCTTCCTCTTCTTAGTAAAACCCATGGTGACCTGACAGTAGCTAATAATTGCACAGTTTTGCATGACCACAGATTGTCCCTAACAGTATCTACAACTTTAGCTCTGCACTGGTAGGCACTCTGCACACATCCCACTAAAACTTTGTTAAACATTGTTCATGACATTAAAGGTAAATGAACCTAATTTTCTATCAGAATAACACCAGATGTACCTTCTTTGTTAAATATCTCTAGAAAGAACCAAACAGCATTCTCTGTGATCACTTGATCCACAAATGTCACTTCCACTCACTTGTGATAAATGATTGATCATAGCTACTGTCTAGTTTCAATGACAGACCTAAATGTAGAAAGTAAAAAAAAAAGAGAACCAGCACCCACTGACTGCCACACACTTTCAAGGCATATAATAGAACCTTCAGCTGGAGAGATAATCACTAAATATTTATGAGTCGACCTTTCCATCCCATCCCTGACACCAAAAGCCATTCTTAATAATTATTTTGACCAAATTATCATCCAAATAACTATATCAACATGACCCCTCCGGTGTCACAAATGAAGTGAGATGTTTCGAATCCTGGTGTAACTCAATTAATGTATGCTGCAGACATATCTAAAATTGTAAAAACTGAAATAACTTTCAATGTAGCTAGCATCTCATTGATATGCTGAAGCAGTTGACAATCCTCCAAATTTTGCGATTAAGATTGCGTAGATCCACACATAGACGCAAAGATTTACCTGCTTCAAGTGCCAACATAATTTGAGATAACTCCCCCTCTTCTATGGGCTCAATAACAGACATGGAACACAATTTGTCAAGTTCTTCCTTCAATTCTTGTCTAGGACAGAGAGGCACTGTTACAAATGGGGTTTCTGGTTCGCTAGGGCATGCACCAAAGCCAGGCAGAAACCACCACTCTAGTCAGGGCAAAGGAGGTACAAGCTGAAGATAACCCCTGCTCACCCCCTTCGTAGCTTGACCAGAGCAGTCAGGCTTTTCCTAAAGTCAATGTGTAAAGCAGTTGAGCAACACACTCATACATCAGCGACACACTAGGCACACCACAAAAGAAACGCCACACAAGGTAATATGAATTATCCATAAAAACACGTTAGAACACAATCACATATATATACTGTGCCACCAGGCTCTTGTCATGACTTCACAGGTAGTACATAAATCAGTGTGCCAATCGGGCAGTTGTCATAACTTTACATACATCACAAGACCAATCGGGCCACAGTCATGACCATTACAGTTAGGGATAGTCAATAACTATTTGTAGAAACTGTACTTAGTATAAAGCATTAGGCATAAGCATCACATAAGTCGCACATCACTTTGTCTCAGAGGAGGCCATAGGACCATAAGTCCCCCAGAAACATTTGTGCCCCCTAATGATATCCAGCACCAACATTTAGTCGTGCACCACAGCCCACTTGTAGCAGTGCAAACACCAATACATGAACATCCCAATCAGCACAACACCTGCGCTTTCCTTTGGGTACTTGGTGTCCTTTGTACAGGCTTCCGGGCCAGACACCCAACGACACCAGAAAATGCAGCAGTCCTCGTCCCCGGGGGCCTCCGTTGAGGTTTCACCCCGTTTTGGAGCACAACACCACAAGTAAGGGGTGCAACACACCCTGCCTTAACGCCAAAAATCTGGAGACCCCAATGTAGGCGAAATACCACGGGTAGGGGTGTCCCATGCTCTGCCCACGTTGACCGGGGACCTCCCTTCATGCCAAGGACTGGTCCCATGAGCGCATTGCATGGGGCTCATCAGCCTGAAGCTCAGTCTCACTTACCATTCCCTGGGGGCTGAGCGAGTGTAGGTTGCAGCCGTCCGCTGGTCCGGTCTCCTCACATTCTGCTGCAGGCCGCCTGGTGCGGCTGGGAGGCTCCTGCCATCGTTCACAATGCACGCACCCAGGGCTGCTATCCAGCTAGGGGGTCCATGTCGAAAGCGGCTGAATGGAGCCCGCAAGGCTCCGGTCTCTACTGTGTGTGTCTGGGCCCTACCCCCAACAAGGCTGAGGAAACCCACGGAGCACTCTTCCTCACAGGAGCCCCGCCAAGGACCAGGCTTCCACAGCCTGACTTCCAGTTGGCGTCACGGCTGCTCTCATCATGAGGAAGTAAGAGCCCACTTCTCAGGCTTAGAAGTTTATAGTTAGAAGCGCCCTACCCGTGCTGTACTAAGCAGGGGCACACATCTTTGGGCCATAGGTTTTTTCAGTGCTTTCCCAGCGCACTATGATATGGGAAAAATGCCACATGAGCCCCACATCTGGGCTCACCTACACCGGCCACAAAAATCCTGGTTTCAGCACCTAGACACCGCAACGGCTTATAGTTTTGTAAAAGAGGCTGAGCTAAGAAAACACACCGCCAGCGGCCCGGGACCCGTGAGCAGCATCGGAGCGGCCGCGCTAGGATTGGCTCACTCAGGGAGGCTCGTCTGAGAAGGACGCGCTGCCATTGGTCCACCGCCAGGGTCTACACGAAGGAGCTGCGCTCCTATTGGCCGAGGACCGGAGAGGCGTGCGGCGTCATCAGGGGCTCGTCCCGAGAGCCGCGCACGGATTGGACGCGCGCCTGTGCCCCTCGAGAAGAGGCGCTGCTGCCGGGGGAAGTCCTCCTGCCAGCCCCTGGGACCTCGCGTGACTGCTGCCTACCCCGCGTGTGGCGAACTCATCACCAGAGATCCCCGACTGTTGTGGCGGCATAACGAGGAGCAAGGGGAAGGTGACCGGAAGCGCTGAGAGCGCAGGAGAGACGTGGCGGAAAAGCACTCACGCAAGCAGGAAGGCGGGTGCCGGCAATGCCGGAACAGATTCGGGGGCGTTCCCGGCTTTTGGCTGACGTCGCGTGACGTCGGCAAAAGCCAAAGAATCTCGGGAACGCCCCCGAATCTGGTCCGAGATTGACGGACGGAGCCCTCTCCCAATGGCTAGCCTCCATTTATGGAGCTAGCCAATCGGAGGAGGGGGCGTATCCCGACCCACACACACAACTCAAGAGGTTTTTTGGCGCATGCGCAAAGCGCATGGCCAGGCAAAACCTAAAAACGGGGACAGGTCATTGACATAGAAGAAGGACTGCGGTTTGCAGTAATTATCGGCATAAAAGTAGGACTATTTGACAGCTGTCATAGACATAGAAAAAGGACTACAATGACAGCTTCCTCCACAGACCGAGATGAAGCATTACAGAAAACAAATCTGAGGTCTTTTATTGGCACCCCTCTCCTTTATGCAGCAGCATTAGTACTTTTTATTACATTTACACTTTTAAGGACTATAGCATATATTTGCCAAAAATCAATAAAACATCACAAGCTAGCAAACGCCAGATTTACTAGAGTTATCAATGCTTGTTTCTATAGCTGCGCATCAGCACCACGTAAAGTACAACTCACTAATGTTGCTTAGTTGCTCAAGACAGAAAAGCATGGGAGGTAAACTGCGGAATGCTAAATTGCCAAAGGGCAGCCAATGAAAAACAGGGACATTTCTGTGTTTAACAGGGACACTGTTTGAAAACAGGGACATTTGAGTCACTTGGAGACAAGTGTCGGGACACGGGGACACTTCTCCAAAAACGGGGACCGTCCTGGGAAAACGGGGACGTCTGGTCACCCTAGCCCAATGGGTGTTGCGCGCCTGCTTCCTGGTCACTCTGGGCGCTGGGAAGCAATAAAACCAACCATATCTTTCCATCTCCCCAAAAACACTCCAGAGTGTTGTCACTCGACAAAAAACTGCAAGGACCCCATTTCCTCTTTGAGGCTTTCATGAATGCCACTGATATAAAGAGGAGCCCCGTATGTAACGCAGGTTGGATGTGTAGGCAGCACAAGAATGAAGACACCTTTATTTGGAGCTTTATATAGCGCCAACTTGTCTCCTTGGCTCTGTGTAGCTTTGTGGCAATCAGACCACAAGATTTGGCCCCCAGACACTATTCCATTGAAGGGATACTGACCGCCAGTGTGTATTGGAATAGAAAGCAGGGCAGATCATAGATAAGGCGGCTGCCAGAGCAGATGACAAGAGGAGCGGGTGCAGGTGTGGTAAGGAGTCCTGGCTAGCACAGTTACTGTGGCACCTACACCCTGCACAAAGAGATAAGTTTCTTTGCAAGTTTTTTTGGGTAAATTTAAGGTATAATGCGCACTCAAAGTAGGTACCAGAATTCTTTGTTTCTACAGGGTGGGGATGAGGGCAGATCGCAGTCACCCCCGGGTGTAGAGTTGTGGGGAATACGGGAAAGGTTTTTCATGGGGCTGACTTTGATCTTTACAGGCTCAGCAGAGAGCACACAGCCTACTTCATGACATGCTCAGACCACAGGGTGGACGAGATTGTGATGCAGCAAGTTGGGCAGGGAATGCACGAGCCTTGGCCTCATCCCCTTCACATGCACCATCCTCCTTTAGGGCAGCTGAAGCAACGCTTTCGTTTTCTCTGGGCACATTCACTCAGACCCTACAAGAGTACAGAGATGCAGTACATTTCAACCTACATAGTAAACCCTTCCCTGGGAGGTTCACAGGTGAGAGCAATGAATGCTGGCAAGAAAAGGGACCCATAGAAACAGGCGCAGGATCAGTCCCATGGTGGTGAGCATGGGTGTGTTGGGAAGGCCAGCGGCACCAATACTTGTACTCGAGGAGGAAATGATAAGCGTTCAGGGGAGTCGCGTGCAGGCGGCTATCACCAGTAGTAGTAGGGCATGAGGGTGAATCTGTTAATCACACTTCTGATGTAATGCCCCCACACACAGCCGTCTGCTCCTCTCTGCCTCTCCTGAAAGACGGGGACTCATGTTATGAGCTCTGAGTAAACTCAGGGGGCAGATTTACAAACCCCTTGTGTTAGAAAGGCAATCTCAGGGGAGGCAGAAGATGTCTGACTGACCACCCCGAAACCCCCTCTCCTTCTGGAGTTGGCAGAGCGCCGCCGAGAGGCCTCCTCGGCGAGGCTCCTCTCTTAGAACCGTGACAGCTGAGCAATCACACCACTACAAAGGGACACCACACAAGAGGGTAGATTCTTAGAGTCTTTATCAGCAATCAAGGTAGGTTCTCTCAGCAAGAGGTACAAACGGATCGAGGGATCCTTAATGTCTCAGTAACTGTGGGAAGGGGGTAGCGGGACAGTCTTAGTACCAGCCTGGCACCGGGATACCCTACGCACGGCTCTCAATCCTCGAGCTGGGGGGTTCCGCCAGGTGAGCCGCGACGTCGTCAGCAGGGCTCCGAAAATGGTTCAGCGAGGTCGGGCCGCGACAGCGTCAGCAGGGCTCCGAGGATGGTTCAGCGAGGTCGGGCCGCGACAGCGGCAGCAGTGCTCCGAGGATGGTTCTGCGAGGTCGGGCCGCGACAGCGTCAGCAGGGCTCCGAGGATGGTTCAGCGAGGTCGGGCCGCGACAGCGTCAGCAGGGCTCCGAGGATGGTTCAGCGAGGTCGGGCCGCGACAGCGTCAGCAGGGCTCCGAGGTTCCGTGATGATCTTCTTCTCAGCAAGTAGGGGGGCCGCGACCAGGTCAGCAGGGCTCCGAGGTTCCAGGGTTCAACGTAGTGAGTTCTTCTCAGGGTCAGCCGTGATTCAATCAGCAGGGCTCTCGACTCCAGGATACAACTCCCGACCCATTCCAGAGCTGCCCCAGATATAGGTCTGGAGTCCTTTGATGTCCGGACCCTTGCGCCTGGGGGTTAGAGGGGCCGGGATGAGAGTGTCCAGACACCCAGCAGGGGGGTGGAGCCAGCGCCCAGGGAGGCCGGAGGGCGATCGAAACCAGGCGTCCGGGGACGGCTGGAGGGCCATCAAAACTCCCCTCCTCTTTGATCCGTCAAGTGGCCGCTTTACCACCTGGTCGGACCTTGGTGCCTCGATGTCGGGGCTTCTCTTAGGCCGCGGCTGAGGTCGGGCCGAGGCCACGTGGTCCGGACGTGGAGGGCCCAAGATGGAGTCGGGGCCTGAGATGGCGGCCCGGGGTAGGGGCCGGTCCAGCAGAGCGGGGCGAGTCGGGGTCGCCGTGTTCCTGAGGGGGAGAACCGGGGGTTGCCAGGAGTGGCGGCTCTCGTTGCAGGTTGGAGAGGGTAGCTTCAGGGGGGAGGACAGGGGTCGATGCCGTCCAGGGCCCGCCATGCGGGAGGAGTGGGACCACGCCACGAGGCCGGGTCCAACACCTTGTGACACTTTTATGACCGTTGCTTCACTTTTGTGGCGCAGCCGCGGCATAAACAATGTGCTACTATGCAACATATTTACAACAAAAAGCTCTGCGCTACATTATACCTGCGTCAGGTATAATGTATGCAGGGTGGGAATTCCGTCGCAAGGAAGCCCTGTAAAAGTGACGCAGTAAAATCTACAAGATTTCACGGAGTCACTTTTACATACCTGCAGTGTCAAAACCTTATGCCTGTAGCAGGCATAAGGCGTGACACAGCACAGCAAGTATAGGACACCCCTGAGCAGTGCTGGAGTTGCGTCGCCCTTGCGACACAACTCCAGCACTGCGTCACCTTTACGCCTGCAGATGCATCATGCATCTCTCTATGCATGCGCCATGGTGCGCCGCAATATAAATGCGGCACGTCCATGGCAGCGCAAGAGGTTTCAACCATCAAGCAAAATAATTGGCGCATCCCTGGGGTCCTCCACGGACCTCGCCTGGCCAAACAAGCATTTTTTTAGCATTTTCATAGCAAACATCATGACAGATTCATGTATTTACGGCAAAAAAATAAAAGTCTCCCGTGCTTGTTTAAACATGTGCCCCCAGGTGGGTCAGGTCCCAGGGCTTCCTTCCCCATGGCAATCTTGGCCCAGGGGACCGCCACCTCCTCAGGGCACACCAATTATAAACAAGCATTTACAATGCAACGGTTTCGCCTTTGGAAAAGTTAGAGCTATTGGCAATGTAAAGGACAATGCCATTTATTTATCTGTTTTCAAAACCAACACATAAATACAAATTTTGTCATTTACAATGCCAATAGCTCAAACTTTTCCAAAGGCGAAACAGTTGCATTGTAAATGCTTGTTGTATGCATGCAGCACATTATAATGTGAGATTACCGACACTTCTCAGGAGCAAACAGGCCCTTTAAACAGAGTACCTGCACCTATATATTTCCAATTAAAGCACTGGTTACGAGTGAGTTACACACACACACGTCCATCTCTACCTCATTAAGACAATTCTAGAGAGAAAAAGCTTAGGTACACCATCCCATGCTCACTCGATAAAGCCGGTATCAGGAGAGTAAATATCTCCGCACACAAGCAACTTCCGCCATATGAACAACACACATGCGCAGCTCCTCCTGAACAGAGATAGCACTGAGAAAAAAAAGCAGAGTACACGCGAGCCGTCATTCGAAGAAAAACAGAGAAATCACACACAACGGCCTTCCTTTCGGAGCACAGAGCTCAGAATTAACACTTGCTCGCAAGACCATACTACGGAACCCCAACATTCAATCGAAACACACGTCTGCCATCAAACTGCAGTCTTCTCCCAAGATCTCGCGCAAACGCACCTTGGGAGCTGCAATTGCGCATGCGCAAAGTTGAGACACGACTTTCTTGTACAAGCCTTTGTTAACTTACAAGTGCTATTCTTTTAGCATTTTCAGGAAAGAAGAAAACAAGGCGGGTGTTGTTGTCCAGAAGAGCGAGCAGGCACAGTGTGTTCTGCCCCCTCCGCGGCCGCTGCGCAGGGAGGAATTCGCTGAATTCCGGGGGTAGACGGAGACGTCAAACCAGCATTAGATAAGAGCTGCTGCCCGCTGTCTGCCCCTCTGCCTTCAGCCACAGTGCCCTCCCGTGCCCCGAGCAGGGAGCTGCGAGCCGACGTGCATTCAGAAAGCGAGCACTGTCAAAGCCAATAGGCCTGGCTACAGCAAGCATACATTGTGTTACTTTTTTTTTTACAAGCATATGCCATAGAAATTAAACGTTTACAAATTAAAACAAGAAACAACGGCACAAACAGGGGGGCAGAGGCTTACCGCATGGCCTCCGTAGACGCTGCTCGGAAAGCACAGCGTCCTGTAGGGATTCGGGGGGCGTGCTCTCCCCTTCCCATTGGCTGGAAGGTAAAATTCCAGCCAATGGGAAGAGGAGAGGGCGTGACTTAAAAAAAGACACGGAAACGCCCCCGAATCGCGTTAAGGCGGGCCCTGAACTCAGTGACGCTCCTCTCCTCCAATGGCTGGCCAGCATTTACGAGGCCAGCCAATGGAGAAGAGGGGCGTGTTCAGGCCCCCATACTACTAACAAAAGATTTCGGCTCCGCCCACCCACTGCTTACGCAGTGGGACGGTAGCCGAAACCTAAAAAAATAGAAAGAGGAGGAGGGCTCCATGGCCCTTCTTCTGAACCTTTTATGAGCCCTGGGGACCACCAACTCCCAGGGGCTTTATTGGCAATGGCAATAGCTTAATCTCTTGCAAATGCCACACACAAACACACAGACCCACACCCACACCTACACAGACCCACACACACAGAGCCCCACACAGACACACAGAGTTACACACACACAGAGCCACACACACAGAGAGCTACACACACACACAGAGCCAGACACACACACACACACAGAGCCACACACACACACACACACACACACACACAGAGCCACACACACACAGAGCCACACTCACACACAGAGAGCCACACACACACAAACAGAGCCACACAAACACACAGAGCCACACACACACAGAGAGCCACACACACACACACACACACAGAGCCACACACACACACACACACACACAGAGCCACACACAGACACACACACAACCACACACACACACCACAACCACACACACATACACAACCACACAGACACAGTCACACACACACACACAACCACACACACACAAAACTACACACAGATAACCACACACACACAACCATACACAGAACCACACACACAACCGCACACACACACAACCACACACACCACACCCAACCACACACACAACCACACACCCAACCACACACCCAACCACACACACAACCACACACAACCACACACACAACTACACATACACACACAACCACACACACACAACCACACACACACCACCCACACAACCATCCACACACAACCAAACACACCACAACCACACACACAACCACACAACCACACACACAACCACACCCACACGCACACACAACCACACCCACACCCACACACAACCACACCCACACACACCCACACCCACAACCACAACCACAACCACACACACAACCACACACACACACACAACGCCACACACACAACCACACACAAAACCGCAACAAAAGGTTTTATGAAAAATTGACTCTTTTAAAAATTCTGATTCCACCAATATCTGAGTCCTCCACAACACCCTGTTTTTCTTGGCTGTCAGCTGTGAAAAAGAGACCAATATTGCCCCCATTTGTAGGTTTCGACCTTGTCGAGATTCTAGTAAGCGCTCCGAAAAGTCTGCCAAAACAGCGGATTAGACACAGTTCATGTGATCTATGCGCGTGCACAAATCAGCCGCGTCACAAACCACTATTTGTCTGTGCCTCGCATCAGACTTCAAAGCTGCCCCTCCCCAGCCCGCCGCATCAGACTTCAAAGGAATGCGCTCCCCCGCCCCCGTCACAGCAATGCCGAGAGCTTGTTCCCATTTGGCACTCCACAGTTTTAAAACTGAATCCATGGCTTTCTGTCAGTGAAATGTGGAATTTTGCTGCAGAGTAAAACAACTCTTCAAGTCCTCTTGTTAACCCCTATTTAAATTAAAATGCTTCCTACTGATTGGCAGATCCGCCCCATTCTCCTCGTGTACTATGGAGATGAATAATAAGACTCCACACCTCGTTAGCCTTCATTTTCTCCTGTATGAAGTCAGAATTCTACAAAAAAATCCTGTGAATCGCTCATAAAACAGTTCTTTGTTACTAACCCTGTTGTCTCCATGAAAAACTTGTGATTCTAGCTGCTTTTCACAGCACCAGAAGTACATTTGCAATGCTACTTTAATCACTCAAAATAAGGAATAAAAAAAAAAAAAGCTTTCACCTGCAAAGCCGTAAGACTTTGAAACTGTTAGCATGCATCTATTGGATTGTCCCCAGTTCTCTCAGCAGGGCATTGTAAACCTTTCTTTGCAAGCCCTTCTTTGCCCTGGAATGATCTGCTAATGTGCATTTCTCTGTAAATCTCTTCCGCCTCTCTGCAGCGCCTGTCTGCTGAAGCTCTTCGTTTTAATGACCTGTTCTGTCTGTTTGGTTTACATTTGCTTTTTCACTTACCCCCTGATTTTAAATTAGTGGCCTCGCATACTTGCACTGCTGACACTCTAACCTGCATTTAAAAGGAAATACTCACCGCATTTTGCGGGTCCCTGCCCCTGATTCGTGCGGCCATATTGAGTTGAGCATTTCTCGCGCGCCTTAGTCCTACTTCTGTGTTGTTAGGCGGACATAAAGGTAGGCAGTTCTGGGCAGCCTCGCTCTATTGCAGCGCTTCCGCCTCTCTGCAGCGCCTGTCTGCTGAAGCTCTTCGTTTTAATGACCTGTTCTGTCTGTTTGGTTTACTTTTGCTTTTTCACTTACCCCCTGATTTTAAATTAGTGGCCTCGCATACTTGCACTGCTGACACTCTAACCTGCATTTAAAAGGAAATACTCACCGCATTTTGCGGGTCCCTGCCCCTGACTCGTGCGGCCATATTGAGTTGAGCATTTCTCGCGCGCCTTAGTCCTACTTCTGTGTTGTTAGGCGGACATAAAGGTAGGCAGTTCTGGGCAGCCTCGCTCTATTGCAGCGCTTCCGCCTCTCTGCAGCGCCTGTCTGCTGAAGCTCTTCGTTTTAATGACCTGTTCTGTCTGTTTGGTTTACTTTTGCTTTTTCACTTACCCCCTGATTTTAAATTAGTGGCCTCGCATACTTGCACTGCTGACACTCTAACCTGCATTTAAAAGGAAATACTCACCGCATTTTGCGGGTCCCTGCCCCTGACTCGTGCGGCCATATTGAGTTGAGCATTTCTCGCGCGCCTTAGTCCTACTTCTGTGTTGTTAGGCGGACATAAAGGTAGGCAGTTCTGGGCAGCCTCGCTCTATTGCAGCGCTTCCGCCTCTCTGCAGCGCCTGTCTGCTGAAGCTCTTCGTTTTAATGACCTGTTCTGTCTGTTTGGTTTACTTTTGCTTTTTCACTTACCCCCTGATTTTAAATTAGTGGCCTCGCATACTTGCACTGCTGACACTCTAACCTGCATTTAAAAGGAAATACTCACCGCATTTTGCGGGTCCCTGCCCCTGACTCGTGCGGCCATATTGAGTTGAGCATTTCTCGCGCGCCTTAGTCCTACTTCTGTGTTGTTAGGCAGACATAAAGGTTAGTCATGCAGACGCGCAGCGGGTACGCGCAGTGGGGACGCCGGACTGACGCCGGAGTTACGCCAGAGTTCAGCCCGTCTGCGCCCGTCCGCGCTGAGGACGAGCTGCGGGCGGGACTGGACTCTGACCTTCCCCTTCATCGCTCGGCTGATATCAGGTATGCAAGATCAGACCTTATGGCACTTAGACCTGCCATCATGCCTTGCCTCCATCGTTATTCTCCTGAGGGGATCTTGCATTCTGCCAGATGCTGGGCTTGTACTGCCCCTTTTTACACATCCCCGATAGGCACTATAATCTCTCAGTCATCGGCTGCATTTCCTTCTGCTGCCATGAGATCTGGATTTTTGGTTAATGCTCGATCACTTATCAAGCATAATATCGCTTTTCATGACTTTGTTGATGAGCGACAGCCAGACTGGGTATTTATCACAGAGACCTGGGCCTCTGACTCCGCAGGACATGACCTGATTTTGGCCATCCCTGATGGGTATTCTCTTTACAGGCAGGACAGACCTCTGCGTAGAGGAGGAGGTATTGCCATTCTTTGTAAATCCTCCCTTTCCTGCCTGACAAAGTCTCTCTCAATGCCCTCCGATCGGTTTGAAGCCCTTTATTTCTGCATTACCCTTTCTCCTTCTGCCTCGTTCTCAGGAATTTTGGTGTACAGACCCCCTGGTCCCAGAGTCAGCTTTCCATCTGAATTACTGACAATATTGGAACCCTATTTTGGTAAACCCGCTTTTACCATTCTTGGTGACTTTAATTTCCATTTAGATGTGGCTGACTCAAAAGACACCATATCGCTTGTTGACTCTTTTGTAGCATGTGATCTTATCCAGCTCGTCAAGTGTTCTACCCACAAGGCTGGGCATATACTTGACGGGGTATTCTCCAACGATGTCAGGCTTTCCACCGGCCCCCCATTGCCTTTGGTATGGACTGACCATCTTGCCGTGCCATTAGAACTTTCGCTCCCTGCCCTCTGCCCTACTAATATGGAAGCTGCTCCATATACCCTAAAGCGTAATTTTAGGAAAATTTCAGATGAGACTCTTGCTCCATTTATCTCTGCCCTTGAATCTTTATCATCAAAAGACGCAGCTGTTGGAGCTCAAGAGTTGATGGACTCTATTGCTAATGCAGTGGAACACCTTGCCCCCCCATCTCTGTGTTATGCTGCTCGTCGGAAACCCACGGCGCCCTGGTTTTCTGACCAACTGCGACTTTTGAGGCAGGGCTGCAGGAGTAGTGAGAGAAGCTGGAGGAAGTCTTGGGACCTGAAAGACCGTGAGGCCTATAAGACGGTACTGCGGGAGTACAAACGGAGAGTGGTAACAGAGAAGCAGGAGTACTTCTCTAACCTTACAAGTTCCCTCTCCTCCTCTAGGGAGCTCTTTAAAATCGCTGATACCCTATGCTCCCTTCAATTGCCAGATCCCGTAGTTAGTTCGCAAGAACTCTGTAACAACATCTCCGCCTTCTTTCATAATAAAATTCTCGATATACATACCGCCCTGGAAGCCAACTACCAAGCGCTTGATCAAGCTGTTCCACTCGCGATCTCCAATTTGGATACCCTAGGCACAGATCCCCCCTGTTCCCTAGTAGAATTTCCTCTCTTATCCTTGGAGGTTTTGAACCTGTTGCTTGATAAGACTAAATCTGCTTCCCCCCTGGATCCTCTACCTCTGAAAAAACTTAAAGAGTGTAGAAACTGTTTCTTCCCCCTATGCTTCACATCATGAACAAGGCAATAATCCAGGGTTCTTTTCCATCGGTATGGAAGAATGCCACTGTGAAGCCTCTCCTTAAGAAGCCATCCCTCGACCCGGCCCTTTTGAAAAATTTTAGGCCTATCTCCCTCCTCCCTGCCCCTGCCAAGATGCTTGAGGCGCATCTAAATTTGCATCTGTCCTCTTTCCTGGAGACATCTGGGTATCTCGACAACACACAACACGGCTTTAGGAAACATCATAGTACCGAGTCCGCTCTCCTCTATGTAGTCGATAATATCCGACGCAAAGTGGACTCTGGTCTCACCACGGTACTGGTTTTGTTGGACCTCACGGCTGCGTTCGACACCCTATCCCCGGCCATTCTTACATCTCGGCTCAGGGAAGTTGGTGTCACGGGGTCGGCCCTGAGTCTCCTCAATTCCTTCCTGTTGGAAAGAGAGCAGAGAGTGATGCTTGGGAACCACCTCTCCCCTGCTAAGTCTTTGCAGTGTGGGGTGCCACAGGGGTCGGCCTTAAGTCCGACCCTGTTTAATATCTACGTGGCCCCCCTTGCAAGACTAGTAAGATCTCAGGGGATGGAGGTGGTGTCCTATGCAGACGACACCCAGATAATGGTGTCACTGGCTCACTCCTCCGTCAGTTCATCTGCTGCCAGTTTCAGGGTATGCATGCAGTGTGTGGCAGACTGGATGACTATAAATTCCCTGAAACTGAATGGCGAAAAGACGGAGGTGTTGATTTTTGGGAAGGACCAAGATGCCTGGTCTGATGAGTGGTGGCCATCTTCTCTTGGCATCTGCCCCACTCCCGTCCCATCGGCCAGAAATCTGGGTGTAATATTCGACACCTCTCTCTCTATGACCCTTCAGGTCAACAGGACCGTGTCTACTTGCTGGGGTGTGATTAGGATACTCAATAAAATCCGCGGGTATCTGTCCCCCCAGGCTCGGAAACAAGTTGCTGTTGCCTTGGTGGGATCAAGACTAGACTACTGTAACTCTCTCTACAACGAAGCCAATAAAAGTTTGGTTCACCGACTGCAGGTTGTGCAGAACGCTGCAGCTCGGTTTGTCCTGGCTCTCCCTAAATCCTCCTCTGCCACTGCAGCCAGGAAAGAACTCCATTGGCTTCCTGTTCATCAAAGAATCTCTTTTAAGATTCTGTGTCTGGTCTACAGAGCCCTTATAGAAGGCCCTCCGAGCGCCATTGGCTCCTTGATCACGCGCTATGTCCCCACACGAGATCTTCGTTCCTCTGGACTGTGTCAACTGGTTGTTCCTCGTGTTAAATCAGTTAGATGGGGAGCCAGAGCTTTTTCTGTTGCCGCTCCAAAGCTCTGGAACTCTATCCCCATCCTAATCAAAACCCTTCCTACATTGGAGACATTTAAAAAAGCCCTTAAAACTTACCTTTTTAAGAGGGCATATCAATAAGAGAAGGTTGCAGAATGGGGGATTTTTGTGCTGCTATATTTGATTTAGGCGCCTTGACGCCCACTGGGCTAAGTATGCGCATAACAAGATCTGGTTCATTCATTCATTCATTCGTTATGTTGCGTGTTACCTCTGTTTCTTTACTATTGCATCATGCTTTGCTGATCCTGAATCACCGTCATGTTATTTATCTAAGGCACATTGATAAATACAAAAATCAACAAACATTTCGCACACCCTCACACCCTCACCCACCCTCACACACCCTCACCCTCACACCCTCACAACCCTCTCACCCGCACTCACCCTCACCCCTCACCCTCACACCCCCGTACCCTCACTCGCCCAACACCCTCTCCCTCACACACCCTCACACCCTTACCCTCACACCCCCACACCCTTGCACCCCTGACCCTCACACACCCTCACCCTCACTCCCCCTCACCCTCAGTCCCCCTCACCCTCACTCCCCCTCACCCTCACACCCCCTGACCCTCACACCCCCTGACCCACACACACCCTCACCCTCACACCCCCACACCCCCTCACACCCCCTCACCTCCACACACCCTCACACACCCTCCCCCTCACACACCGTCACACCCCCTCACCCTCACACACCCTCACTCACCCTCACACCCCCTCACACACCCTCACCCTCACACCCTCACAACCCTCTCACCCGCACTCACCCTCACCCTCACCCCTCACCCCCCCCCACCCCTTCACCCTCACACCCCCTCACCCTCACACCCTCACCCTCACACCCCCTCACCCTCACAACCCCACACCCTCACTCGCCCAACACCCTCTCCCTCACACACCCTCACCACCCCACACCCTCCCCCTCACACACCCTCACATACCCTCACTCCCCACACCCTTGCACCCCTCACACTCACACCCCCTCACCCTCACTCCCCCTCACCCGCACCCCCCTCCCCCTCACTCCCCCTCACCCTCACACCCCCTCACCCTCACACCCCCACACACCCTCACACACCCACACCCTCCCCCTCACACACCCTCACCCTCACTTCCCTTCACACTCACACTCACACCCCCTACCCTCACACCCCCACACACCTTCACACACCCTCACCCTCACAACCCCACACACCCTCAACCCCCCTCACCCTCACACACCCTCACCCTCACATACCCTCAACCCCCTCACCCTCACACCCCCTCACCCTCACACCCTCACACCCCCTCACGCTCACACCCCCTCACCCTCACACACCCTCACTCACCCTCACACACCTTCACTCACCCTCACACCCCCTCACCCTCACAAACCCTCACACCCTCACCCTCACACTCCCTCACACACCCACACACCCCCTCACCCTCACACACCCTCACTCACTCACCCTCACCCTCACACCCTCTCACCCTCACACACCCTCACCCTCACACAACCTCACCCTCACACACCCTCACACCCCTCACCCTCACACCCCTCACCCTCACACACCCTTACCCTCACACCCCCTCACCCTCACATCCCCTCACACACCCACACACCCCCTCACCCTCACACACCCTCACTCACTCACCCTCACCCTCACACCCTCTCACCCTCACACACCCTCACCCTCACACAACCTCACCCTCACACACCCTCACACCTCTCACCCTCACTTACCCTCACTCACCCTCACTCACCCTCACTCACCCTCAGACACACTCACACACCCTCACCAGCATAGCATAACAAAACATAGCATAGAATAGCATAACAAAACACAGCATGGCATAGCATAATAAAAAAAGCATAGGATAGCAAAACATAACATAGCATAACAAAACAAATCATAGGATAGCAAAACAAATCATAGCATAACAAAACACAACAAAACATAGCATAGCATAAGAAAATACAACATAGCATAGCATAACAAAACAAAGCTTAGCATAGCATAACAAAACATTGCATAACAAAGCATAGCATAGCATAACAAAACATAGCATAACAAAACATAGCATAGCAAAACAAAGCAAAGCATAATAAAACACAACAAAACATAGCATAGCATAACAAAACATAGCATAGCATAACAAAGCATAGCATAGCAAAACACAACAAAACATAGCTTAACAAAACATAACATAGCATTACAAAAAAGCATAGGATATCAAAACTAAACATAGCATAGCATAACAAAACAAAGCATAGGATAGCAAAACAAAACATAGCATAGCATAACAAAACAAAGCATAGGATAGCAAAACTAAACATAGCATAACAAAACAAAGCATAGGATAGCAAAACAAAACATAGCATAGCATAACAAAACATAGTATAACATAACAAAACATAGCATAGCATAACAAATCAAAGCATAGGATAGGAAAACATAGTATAGCATAACAAAACAAAACATAGCATAGCAAAACAAAACATAGCATAGCATACAGCCTCACTCCGCACCACCACAGCATCACTCAGGGGCACCACAACATCACTATGCGCTACCACAGCATCACTGAAGGCCAGAGCATCACTCGTTCGCCATCACAACATCACTCAGCGCCACCACAGCATCAATCTGTGCAACCATTCAACAACACCAGGTTCACATATGTTCTCTCAATGTTTCAAGCTTTATTACAAATGTAACAAAAAGATGTTAATATTTCACTTCTGTTCTTGGATTTTCGTCACAATAAAATACACTGAACATAATCTTCACAAAAGTTATTGACAAAACTTTAAGCTAGTGCGATTATAAATTACAATAACTTTCATTTAGGTATTAATTATTGAAAAAAAATTAGAAGCCATTGTTATTTGTAATATCAATACATGTAAGTCACGTAAATACAACACATATTGCATTACAAATGCTATAGGTGTCACATTTGCGAAAGTTATAACTATTGGCATTGTAAATGACAAGGCTATTAATTTCGCTATTTTCAAAAACAAAACATAAATAAAAAATTTGTCATTTACAATACCAATAGCTCAAACTTTCCTAATGGGAGACCTATTGCATTGCAAATGCTTGTTATTATTCTGTATCCTCGGTTCAATTCTGGGGTGCTTTTTAACTTGTCTCTAGTTCATTGCGAATCTTACCGTTACTAATTCAAATTGTGTTTACTTTGGCTTATTTGCAATGCAAACTTTATCTCTATAAGTTGCGGTAAAAAGCTGCAAGTCCGCTACGGAAGCCCATTCTTTGGTAATTATTTTCCACATAAGGTTCCAAGACCATAAAGGGTAGAATTCAGGATTTTGAATACTCTCTTGTTTTAAGATATTACGCTCTCCTGCGCACCCCACTCCTGTACTAAGGTTACGAGTGACCTGGCACCTGCCTTTCAGAGGTTCTTGCATCCACCCAAGTCTGGCCTGGCACTGGTGCGTCCCAGCCTGGCACACACCGGGTGATGATCTCCACACCTCCTTCTAGACCCCAGCTCACTACTGTTTGTAGTCTGTCACTCACCCCTCACCTCCCTGGCACTCACCCTTCACCCGTCAGGCCTGGCAGTCACTCCTCGCACCTGGCATTCACCCTTCTCCCTCTCTGGCATTCAGCATTGACTCTGCTTGACACTCAACTGTCACCCCCCTAACACTCACCTATGTTCCTCCTGGCATTCACTACTCACCCCCTTGGCACTCACCCTTCTCCTCCATGGCACAAGCCCTTCCTCCTCCTGGCCTGGCAGCTACCCTTCACCCCTTGCACTCACCCTTCCCTCCCTGGCACTCACCCTTGACCCTCCTGACTCTTACATCTCACCTCCATGGCTCTCAACCTTCATCTCCCTGGCACTCACCCTTCTTCCCCCTGACCTGGCACTCAACCTTCACCTCTGTGGCACTAGCCCTTCACCCCCTGGCCTGGCAGTTACCCCTCACCCCTGGCACTCATACGTCCCCCTTCTCTGCACTCACCCTTCCCCTCCCTGGCACTCATCCTTAACCCTCCTGACTCTTACGTCTCATCTCCAAGGCACTCACTCCTCACCTCTCTGGCACTCACCCTTCATCCCCATGGCCTGACAGTCACCCTTGTCCCTCTTGGCATTCACTCTTCACCTCCCTGCCACTCACCCTTGACCCTCCTGGCACCAGCCCGGTTTTTCCCAAGAACAAAAAATAACAAACATTGGCATAGCCAATAGGTCTCGCCTTTGGGACCTTATAAGTGTTTAGCCACACAATAGTTGATGTTGTTACACCAAGGATATTGTGCTGCATAACTAAATACTTAGAAGGCCCCAAAAGCGAGACCTATTGGCTATGCCAATGCTTGTTTCACTGGGGGCCAATGCAGTTGGTGAAGTGCCACGTCCTTGGATGCCCATATAAATGGACTTTCACCTGCAGTTAATATGCCGGTTGAACCTGCTATACTCTGAGCCTATGGGTGAACAGGGCACTGTCCGAGCCATTTTATCTGTGTAGGGAGACAAGCTAGGGGTGTCCTCCTATTGCCACTGCTCCCTGCGCTAATATAAGAACTATTGGCAGCATGGATTAGGTGAGATGCTCTGGTTTGATGACTTCAATGGCACACCCAATAGGGTGAGATGCTATACCTTTTTGCAGATGGTGTACAAAGTATATGACTGACCTGGGGTCACAATTGACAGAATCTTTTCAGACTATTTTGTATATATAGTGGGAGAGGTGTGGCGCCGCGGCCAGGGCGACTGACGCTGGAATCTGGGGCTCACGCTTCGATCCCCAGCGCCGGTGGCAGGTTAGCCCAGCACCATGTGACTCTGGGCAATAGCTTGCTTAATCTTCCCGACGGCCCCCAGCGCCTAGAGACTCTAACGGGTGATTGTGCGCTTTACAAATATGAATTATTATTATTATTAATATTATATTCCGATTTTCAGATAAACTGCAACAAATCTGTGTTTACACCCTCTTAGCATGGAAACAAATAGAAGACTCCCCTACCCCCCTTCAAATTGGCGGCTGGGAGCTTCACATACCTAGGTGTCTACATTACCAGGGACATGAATAACTTCCATAGGAACAACCAGAACCGTCGACATGCATGCTCTGGGTGACGTTGGGTACCCTGCTGCTGAACATGGAGTCTCATATGTCGAAAGACTGCTGGTGTTGTGTAACAAAACACCGGCCCACACTGCCACAGTGGTCAGAGCGTGGAAGAAGGCTACCCAAAAAATTGTGCTTTAAAAGCAAAGTGACCGGGCTCATCCCTCTGTGGGTGTGCGGTGCATTAAGGGAACTGAGGATCCTTCTGGGGTTCTGAAGCTTGAACACAATTGGGATTTCCTCTTTGGGGAAATTATGGGGCCCAAGAAGGGTAAAACCCTTTCACCAACTTGTAGACAAGTTCTGTATGCAGGATACAGAGATAGATAGATATCTGTGATACCGGCATGCACTGCTAGTGCACATCAAGGAAGACACTGAGATCCCAGATGGAGCCTGCTGGAGCACAGGATGATGGGGTAAGTTATGCTAAGGCTTGCTAACAAATGGGACCCTATTATACAGTGCTCCGGGAGATCAGAGTGACCCCAAGCCAAATAGGAAGCAGAGCAAGGAGATGTTGTATATTTGTACTTCCTACCTTCCCAACCTCCCATAGTACCTAAGAGTGTTCTATCTGGTATGTGAAGGTTCCAGCCTTGGCTGTTGATGGTCTGGTCAGCTGTGAGGTTCACTGCTCTGCTGTGTATCTTAATAAATCTACCTTAATAACCTGAAGACGTGTCTTGCTGTCTACCTAATCTACTTACAACAGGAGACTTGGAGGATTCTGGTTGGGACGAAGCACTACTGTTTTAGGGTGGGCTTCAGGCAAGTGCAAATCAAAATCCTGCAGAGAGTAAACCACATAAGCTACATAATCAATGGAACAGATAGAGGCACTTGTCTTAGAGGGTACAGACAAGAGGGCACTTCCATTCATATCCTATAGCTCTGTCTTCGACTGCAGGAATTTTGGAAAAGGAAAAACCAAGTACCTGATAGGGAACATGACCCAGAGACTAGACTCGTGTTACTGGGAATCTGGGACAATACCCCCCATGTGATATAAAATTATAAAACCTGGGGTTGATGATAGCCCATAGGGATATAGCCAGACTGTGGGGTAGGAGCCAGTGTCTTCTATTAGATGAGCCTAGCCCAATTAGGGTAGAAATGTATTCATAAGAAATCTTTTGGCTTCCAATTTGAACGCTGTCGTTGAGGAGATTCTGCGTAATCCTGGCGTTTTCTGCTTATGTCCCCATGCATTTCATTTATTTATGTATTTAAGTGCATATTTTTATTTATAAATGAGTGTTTACTGCACATAGTATTGATTGCACATGCATATGCAGTGTTTCCTTTATTATAAGTTAACAGAACATCAACTAGTCATACATATGTATTCATATGGTTTGAAATACGTGACGGATTTCCATAAAGCTGCAACAAGATTAATATGATAATTGTTGCTTTCTGCAAGAGATCTGCTACTTTAAAATAACCAGAAAAGTGCATTTAAACATAGTGCAAACATGAATTAGGAAGAAAGGAATCTACAACTCCCTCAGAGGCTTGGTTTGTGTAAGCTGTAGCTGAACATATTCTCAACAAGGTGCCAAAGTCTTCTTGGAACCAGCCAGGGCTTACTGGGTTGCTTTGTCATGCCTCGTCCACAGTCCTTAGTCCATCTGGAACAACAAGTCCATATGGAAAAATGTGTCCTCCTTGCCTGGGAAACCGTGCCCTGCTGCATGCACAAGCACACCCATAGCATGCATCGCAGTCACAGCACAGTCAAACACTCTCCATGGCACTGACACTGGCAGATACAGGAGGTGGCAACACCTTCAGTGCTCATGTATACAAACCCGAGCACCATACCTTGTTCATCTCAATCCCTGAGCATTATGCACTGTTTATCTCAGCCCCCAAACATCTGCTTGATATTCCGCTTGCTTTGAGATACATTTTTATTGCAGTTTTTCAAGTAAGCAGTTCTATATAAACAAACATAGAAAAGCAGGTGTGCACGGTCAGGGCAATGAATGGCAAATTGTTTGCCAAACATAGATGAGAGCAAAAACAACAGTTTTTTTTTTTTTTTAAGTTCAACTCTGCTTTATTGGATATGACATGGCAAAGTACACAGCTTTTCATGCCTACAACCCGGAGGCCGGCAGCATATATCGGTAATTATAACACAGCCTTGTAGCCGCCATCCCTGAGGCTCGGCGGCGTAGTGTATGCACTAGTGATGGTAGGTACACAGCCAATGGTGCAAGGTCCCTAGAGGATGAGCGGCAGCAGAACAGTGTTTTTTCAAGGTTAACATTGAATGACAAAACAGTAACAAAAATTTACCCCAACATGGAAGAACCCAAGAGGCAGTACACTCTTCCTTGACCCAAGAAACATTGTCAAATCAGTGAGGTGGTCTAGATAGGCAGTGCAGCGCGGCCCTCCGAGGTCGCGACATCATGTTCCGAGCTACCTACTGGCAGACCCGAGGTCAGGTATATGTGCTGTGGCTGGTATGCATTGCGCCAGGATGAAAGAAGAATTCGGGAACGTGCAGTGTGTAGTGTATGGGACCATGGTCCTACATAGAGGTGTGGGGAGGGGGGCGGTGAAACACTCGCTACCAGGATGGAGGGGCCCTCCACGGTGGGTAAGGGGGCCATCGGTGCAGAAAGCTGGTTATCCCGGCTCAAACCGCAAGAGCCAGAGCATGTCCCTCCCCAACTACAGATATATGCGAGGGCTGTAGCAAGAATGAAGGGTCCGAGTTAGGGAGGCGTACGATGTAGCATCAGGGAGCAGCAGGGTCCTCCTCAGGCACATCCGCCTCGACCGATCTATGGAGCATATAGCACACCAGGGGGCCCCATATGTCTCTAGGTTTACAGGACGTAGGTAATAAGTCAGCGAAAGTATTGTGTTGGTCTTGACAGTAGATCAAGTCCGCAAGCCAGTCCTTAAATTTGGGCGCCCTGCCCCGGCCCCACTGACAGGCCACACGCCTTTTGGCCACAAGTAGTGCTATGTCAACAAATTTCCGGCTAGAGCTAGGGATCTGCTGAGTGTATCCGAGTAGTGTAACCAAGGGGTCCATAGGCACTGTAGTGTTTGTCATGTCTGTAAGGGCATCCGTCACTTGCTGCCAATAAGTAGCTACCTGAGGACATTCCCATGCCAAATCCAACACGTCCGCATGGTCAGCACGGCAACGCGTACAACGGTCGTCTTCCGCCAGACCAAATCTAAGCTGCCGCACCGGTGTATAGTACACCCGTTGCAGGAATTTATAATGGATAATTTTAAATCTGCTACTTGCCGATAAGCGGGAAGTAAGGGCACAGCAGTATAGCCACTGGTCGTCAGTGATGTCAGCAGCCAATTCCGTGGCCCAGCGTGCCCGAGCTTTGGATTCTGGTAGCGGTGCAGCATCTCGGAGCTGACGGTAAAGGCCAGATACTAGATGTGTCCCATCCCGGGAGCTCACCAAGAAATGAAGTGGAGGGAAAACCTCGGGCTCGTCTGGGAAGGCGGGGAGTATGTCCCGCATCCCCGCCCGTAAACGGATGTAATAAAATAGTTCCAGAGGGTTTGGGGCCGTGTGTCGCGAAGAAAAGGTCCACCGTTTGAAACTTACCATTAGCAAACAAGTCGCCCCAGCAGGAGACGTGTAGTTTAGCACAGAGATTACGGAATCCCTGTTCCCACAATAAAGTGAGTTCAGGATGATAAGTTAGTGGTAGCTTCAGTGAGTAAGGCAGTTGGCACAGTGAATTCTTGGCCATGCGACGCCACGCATCCATCGTGCACGAAACGGAAGTGTTAGGGGTAGTGATGGATGATTCCGGGCAGTGGAGTAACCCCGAGAGCGGGAGGGGGTGCACTATCCAGTCCTCGACCGCAATATGTGGCATGTAAGGCGTAGGGGCCATCCAGTGGTAGGCAAAATGTGCCTGAGCACACTGGTAATATTCCTCGAAGTTCGGGATGTCAAATCCTCCTTTGTCGTAAGGCAAGGTCAGGGTAGTCCACTGAAGACGTGCGGTCTTGCCGCCCCAAAAGAGTCTGCGGATCTCCATCTTCAGTGTCTTAAAGAAGAAAGCGCCTGGGAAGTAGGGAATGTTGGTAAACAGGTATAGGAAGCGGGGAAGAATAACCATTTTAATTAGAGATGCCCTGCCGGCCATGGAAAGCGACAAAGTAAGCCAGCGATCCACGGAAGCTGTCAGTCTTGTAATAGCTACTCCATAATTGGCCCGTAGAGTCTCCTCCCTATCACGGGAAATACGTATCCCCAGGTAGCGGAGATCCGTTCGGCACCATTCCAATGGATAATCAAGAGGAAAGTCACTCACAGCTTCCGTCAAGGGGAATATTTGGGACTTGGACCAGTTGATGTGTACACCGGACAACCCACCAAACAAAATGAACTCCCTGAGCAGGGGATTGAGATGTATCTCCGGGTGCTTGACATATAGGGTGATGTCGTCTGCATACAGGGACACGTCAATTTGTCGTTGTAAACATTGGACAGCCCCTTGTCGATGAAGTTGACGTAGGCGGCAGGCCAAAGGTTCGACAGCTATGGCAAACAATAAGGGCGAGAGCGGGCAGCCCTGCCGCGTGCCTCTGGTGATGTCAATAGGGTGCGATAAATGCCCATTAATCAGCACTCTTGCCGTAGGCTGGGTATACAGTAACCGAACCCAGGACACAAACAAGGGTGGGAACCCCATACTCGTCAACACAGAAAATAAATAGGGCCATTCGACTGAGTCGAATGCTTTAGTTGCATCCAGAAATATTGCCGCAACAGGTGTTTCAGGATGCACAGTGCGTAGGAGAGAGAAAAGGGTACGAAGATTATGCGATGTGGAGCGGCCTGCCATAAATCCAGATTGATCGGGCAGCACAATCCTAGTCAAAGTCAAAGTCAAAGTCAAAAGATAGCTTTATTCGGTATTTGACAAACACCATATAAGCAAACTCAACAAAATACAATAGGAACACAACATTTTAACACTTAGATTAAAAAGGGAAATCACTGCAACAAGCTCTTCTTCGTTACACTTGTCAATCAAGTAACCTAATATTAAAAACCCTAAAAACATTTCATAAAAACAGTTAATACAAAAATAAATTCCTAGGATTATTAAGAGGGTTGAGGTAAATATAATCATATTTATGTATTATGTGATGTTATTAGGCACAATATAATACTCCAACAAACCCTCAGCCTTCTAA
This sequence comes from Lissotriton helveticus, assembly GCF_964261635.1. NCBI lineage: Eukaryota > Metazoa > Chordata > Amphibia > Caudata > Salamandridae > Lissotriton > Lissotriton helveticus. Next base: position 187,136,264 of record NC_136059.1, read on the forward strand.
TCATTTCTCATGGTTCCTCTACATTTTACAATGAACGACAAGAATTTTATCACCACTACGATAGTGAGCTCATCTTGGAGCAGGTACAATCTATGAAGGGCAGTCTTACAGCTTCTCAAACCCCACAGCTTTAATAATGGCAGCAGGTGTTTTTTCCTCCCCCACTGATAATACTTGCAGAAAAGAATACAATGTATATTGGACTGGGTGGCTACTCCGTCACACGGACATTTCATCAATTTCCCAGACCAATCATTTGGGACAGGGAACGTTATTAGCCTGAAAAAAGAATCCGTCCTCAATCGTGCTAAAAGCATTCTATGATAACTTGCAAAATTTGGCCCCAGATAAGGATGAAGGCCATGATCATGGAGGATCTGGCGATGGGCTATGATGGTAGGCTTATTCCCATCTAGATGATATCTCCTCTCCTCCAGTAGACCAAGACATGTCTCTTTTAATGCTTTTTTTGACACTTGGGCACATGAGGTTGGGTTCAAAAAGAATTCTGGTTGGCCGATAGAATTCAGAAATTTTTTAACATAGGCCAGCCATGGCTGTTTGTCGCCATTAGCTTGCTGCAGGCAGTCATGAATTACTTCCCTATTAACCACTTGGCTGCTAAGGCACCTGATGAGCTTCCATTGACTTTCCATTGAAATCAATGGAAAGTCCATGACGAGTTACCCTTGTCATTAGCGCTGAAGTGGTTAAAGGTCGTGTCCTCGCATGTCCAAATCTTGTGCCACAACATGACTGGCGCTAACTTTATCAGATCACTAATGTGGGATCTGTCAAGTTCATTGTGGCATATAGTAGTAGATGTGGAGCGCGGGACACCTAAAAGATACCTCAGGAAAGCATTTTCCACCCTTTGGATTTCCGAGCTATCTTCAAGTCCCCAGATCCCCGCCCCATAGACAGCTGTAGACACACATTTTGCTGCATAAATCTTAAGTAGTGTGTCTACCGGTTTCCCGCCAAGCTTTTTAGCAAATTGCTTGACCGCCCCTATTGAGCGGGCAAAGGCCAGGTTCCGGGAGGTAATCGCTGTGGACCATGTCCCCCTATTGTTAAAAATGATTCCCAGATAAGAAAAGGTTTTAGTCATTGCTATCTTTGAATCGTTAACAAAGGTTTTGCAGTCCGGTGCTTTTTTTCTGGTGGTGCATGACATCGTGAAAGTTTTCCCCACGTTTATTTTTAGGCCTCTAGTGCTCATGAAGGTTGCAAAGCCCATTAATGCCTTTTGAAGTCCCCGCTGAGTGCGGGCCATAATCACCGCATCATCGGCGTATAACAATAATGTGACAGCGAGACCGTTTATCTTGGGGTAATCCACCTCCAGATCGTTTAAAAAAGCCGCTACCTCGTTAATATATAGGTTAAATAAAAATGGCGCAAGAATGCAGCCCTGGCGAACGCCTTTTGCTATTGGAAATTTTCTAGTTCGCTCGCCATTTTTGCCAAATCTCACTGTAGCGCCTGCGTCTCTATACAGCTCCTGGATAAAGCTTAAAATGCTTTTATCTATTCCCATTGTGGTCAGGGTTTTCCACAGTATTCCATGATCCAAACAGTCGAACGCCGAGGTTAAGTCGACGAATGTTAGGAACAGGTTCCCTTTTTTTGAACCAATGTATTTATTCATTATAAGGGACAAATTTAAACCCTGCTCGTTCCCACACCCGACTTAAACCCATACTGGAATTTTGAAAGTATCCCATTGCTCTTGGACCAAGTTTGCAATTTGGTTAGCAACACCCTACCTGCCACTTTCATTAGATTGTCTAGCAGGGAGATAGGGCGGTAACATTTCGGGTCTTGTATGTCCCCTTTTTTAAATATTGGGATGACTATTGCTTCATTCCATGTGTGGGGGAAACCTAGTTTAGTGTAGGCGTTCAATACATTTGCTAGTAAGGGGGCCCAAAGATCTACATTCCCCTTGAACAAGTCAATGGGGACTCCATCAGGTCCCCGGGCCTTTAGACTAGCACTCTGGCAAATCGCTTGTTCCAGATCTGCAGGAGTAAACATTACTTTTAGTGGGAAATTTCCCTGAAGCTGTGAAAGAACCTCTCGCCCCACATCCATCTCATCTCCCAAAGCAAGTGATTCTTTCTTATAAAGGGAGGTAAAATAATTGACCCAGACGTCTTCTGATATGCCTATTTCCAGGGAGTCTACCTTCCTATCCAAGAAGAAGGGGGCATTGATTTCTTTCCAGAATGACGTATTATCCCTTAGGGCGCTTGCCTTTAACAGGGCTTCCCACGCTGCATTTTTTAGTTCTTTCTTTCTGGTCAGGAGGGTCAGCTTGTAAGCGTGTCTGGCCTCCTTAACTCGGCCGGTATCCCTAGGGACGGTCTTTAAAGCCTGTAAAAGGACTTTATGTGCATTGGTACAGGCTCGATTAAACCAGCCATATAATCTCGTGTCATCCCCTACCTTTAGTTTTTTAGTTAACTTGGCGTTTATTGTGGCTTTAATCCCTTCATACGCCTGTATTATTAGCTCGGGGTCGGTGTTTAGTTCCAGACAGGTGGCAAATTGTCCAGATTCTTTCTGCACTAAATCTTTCAAGAAGTTTGTGGGTTCAATTTTTGCCCATTTGATGGCGTAGCCATTTTTTCTGGCCAGCGCCACTGAACGGCCATGCAGTATATTCATAGTGCTTATTTTCTGAGTCCCCGATTTCCCTAGTCTAAGGGAGATGCTAATAGGAAAATGGTCGCTTATTGCTAAATCCTCCGTATTAAAACCCCTCACCCAGCCTTGATTCCTATTGGAGACCAGAATAAAGTCAATTACAGTGCCTGCCCCGTGGCCAAAAAAAGTTGTCTGAAACGCTACGGGTGGCTGACAAAGTTCATTAGCAAAAGCCAAATCCCATTCATGCATGAATTGATTTAACAAATTTCCCCCTATGGAGTGTTCAAAATGCGTGGTAGGGTCCCCTTTTAAGTCAAAAATGCCACAGTTTTTTGTTTGACTATAGGGGCATAGGTGACAATTAAAATCCCCTGCTATAAGTAAGCAGTCTGCCGCCTGCCCACCTCTCTTTAACAGTAAGTCCAATTCCACTATTAAGGTTTTAACCTCAACTCTTGGCGCGTTATTATAAAGGTTGACTAGAAAAACGGAGCGCCCATTTGATTTAATAAACAAGCCTTGTAACAAGCTCCCTACGCCTGCTTTTGGCCCGCTTGCCTCATGCATACTCTGTTCTACGTTACAGAGGTTAGAAGTAAAGATACACAGTCCCCCAGAACCTCTGCCTCTGTTGCCCTGGATCGAGGGAACGTAAAAAGTGCTAAAACCCTCGATGTGGGTCTCTTCTAAGTCCCAACACTCTTGTAGGCAGATTATGTCCTGCCTTTCCACAAAAGTTAGGAATAGCTGGTCCCGCACTTTTTTAGCCAGCCCTGCAATGTTCCACGATGTTATTTTTAACGAACATTTCTCCCCATTGGAGGGACTGGATTCTTCCTGACTAGTTAGTGAGACAATGCCCACGGGCAGGGCTCCCATCTCATTTGTAATTTGAGTCTTAGTCTTGTCTACTGTGCTCTGATATGGATGCGTGCTGATGGTTTCAGTTGTAAACTCAAGTCCGCTCTCCTTCAGTGGCTTACTAAGTTTTTCTATTAGATGCTGGCCTGACAAGTTTCCACTACCCGTGTCATGCTCTAATGTAATCTCTATCATCATGGGGTTAGTGTTTTCTAAGTGGGAAGAGACATCATAGATCTTTAATTGGGGGGCTGGAACTTGTGATACCCCTGTAATGACCTTTGTTGGTCAATCGACCATGTCTAAGCAGTCATATCTGTTCCTTATGGGAACCCCCCCCCAATAGTCAGGATTTGGGTTACCTCTACTATGGTGCCAGGGGCGAGAATCCCAGCCTCTGTTCCAGTAATTATTGTTGTTCCTATTTCTGCTTCTATTAGTGTACCCTACCTGTGTCCAAGGCCAGTCTTGGACTTCATCCCAACCAGTTGTATTCTCATAATTGGGAATATTTAACGGTGGATAAAAGAAGGAGAGACGCTGTACGTCCACCCCCCCCTTTTTTCTAGCGCTGGCCAAGAAGCGATATAGTCAGCCATGGCAGGATCGTCACACTTGACTATAACACAGTCACCCTGTAGGCTTTTTTTCGTGTCCCCAATCCAAAACACTCTTCTGACTGAATTTATTCTGCTAAGATGCGATGGCTGAATAGGTCTATTTTGACTTAGCCATTGCAGAACTTTGTTCCTTAGTGACCACGGGGGCTCCTCCGAGCCCTCTGGCAGTTCTGACACCCCTGTTAGGACAACAGTGTACGGGGTAGCTTCAGGTGGGAGATGGAACGGCCGCCTGAACCTAGTACCCGTCCTCTGTTTTCCCTGCGATTGGAAGGACTGGGTTTTTTGTGGTTTATGTGTCATATCCTTAAGGTTGGCTAATTGTGTGTTTAAAGCCACTAGGGCTGGGGTGGGTTGTGCATTATCGCTGGTAATATTGAGTTGGCCATTCCACTCTACATTTATGGGGTTAGGGGTATTTTGTGTATTTTGTTTGATACTTTTAGTCTGGGTGTTTCCTTGTTTATCTTGTACATGGGGCTTTGGACACACAACAGGTAAGGTAGGTGGTTGAGCCGGTTTAGCCGGTATAACTGGCTGTTTGGTTTTCCCCTCCCCCGTGTCTAGGGTACTCAATGACTTCTGGATAAAAGCAGGAGTATTCAATTTAGCAAGTTGTTTTTCAATTATCCCTATACTTTTTTCCAGGGGTTTCAGATGGTATTTTAACAATTCCCCCATGCTATTTGTGAGAAAGTCATGTAATGTCACACATGTGGTGCATGGTTTATGTATACCCCCTGCTGCACCTAGTGCATCCAGGTTCCCCAGTGGCGCTTTAATCTGTGGGGGCATGTTAGGGATCACACTGATGGTGGATGGTGGGGTTTGGAGCACTACAATATTATTACTATTCTTATTCAGGTTGCAAAGGTTCACACAATTAGGTGGAACCGGTGTGATCTCGTGTGTAATCAACCCCTTGCTTAGCCTCTTAGGTATAGCACCCTCCCTTTCCCCCGTGGAGTTAGGTTCTAACACCGTGTCTTGGTTTTGTATGAGATGTAAGTCCGGTGTTTTTTCCAGATCCTCCACAGAATCAGATCCTAATGACAATTGCGTTGCCGACAGGTCCACAGTATTTGGAACTGTGTGAACTAGTGCACTTGCTTGATTCAACAGGGGAATAATCGGACCCTTATGGATTGGGGTTTGTGCTAAAGCCAAGGGGCCCATTGACGATCTTTTTCTGGCCATCTCCAATTCATGAGACACCCGTCGATCTATCAATTGGATGGTATTATCAATGGCTGCATTGGCCTTATTTAGAAATAAGTCAAGTGGACCAGTTATGTCAGTGGTTGTATCTATCTTTTTGCTTCTAGTAGCTCTAGTCATAGTCGCGCGCTGTGCGTCTCAGACGTGGTAAATGCTAGGTCACGAGCAGACAGGTCTCACTGTTGAAATATTGGCTAGGATGTAAGACCCCACAAATTTTTACCAACACAGATCTACAAATGGGTAGGGGAAAACGCAAATACCGTGGCCCAGTCCAGTCTCTCACAGTCTGGAACGGGCTGAAACAGGCCCGCCCTTGGCCCGGGCTTCGCCTCGCGCTTCTCCTCGCGCGCGTCCCGCGTTGCGTGTAATGCGGTTTAATTTAAGGGGAGGTTTGTGCACGGGGGTGTTACCGCCGGGGGAAGAGGCACCAGGTGGAAGAAGCAAAGGCTTCTGGGCCTCGCAGTCCCCCGGTGCAGGCAGCCAATGGAAATGGGTTCAAGCGCTCGCTGGGAGCTGACAGGCACTCCGTCGACCACGGAAGAGCTCCCACCAGCAGCGCGACCTCGATGGAGTCTGGAGACAGGCAGGTGTTTGCACAAAAAGCGCTCCTCGCTTCCGATGCTGTGCAGAGTTCCTTTCCAGGCAGTAGTAAGTTTGTGAGCGGCACCCGCGGAGCGGGTGTCGCGAAAAGTTAAAGGCGGCAGATAGGGGGCGTTACCGCCGGGGGAAGAGGCACCAGGTGGAAGAAGCAAAGGCTTCTGGGCCTCGCAGTCCCCCGGTGCAGGCAGCCAATGGAAATGGGTTCAAGCGCTCGCTGGGAGCTGACAGGCACTCCGTCGACCACGGAAGAGCTCCCACCAGCAGCGCGACCTCGATGGAGTCTGGAGACAGGCAGGTGTTTGCACAAAAAGCGCTCCTCACTTCCGATGCTGTGCAGAGTTCCTTTCCAGGCAGTAGTAAGTTTGTGAGCGGCACCCGCGGAGCGGGTGTCGCGAAAAGTTAAAGGCGGCAGATAGGGGGCGTTACCGCCGGGGGAAGAGGCACCAGGTGGAAGAAGCAAAGGCTTCTGGGCCTCGCAGTCCCCCGGTGCAGGCAGCCAATGGAAATGGGTTCAAGCGCTCGCTGGGAGCTGACAGGCACTCCGTCGACCACGGAAGAGCTCCCACCAGCAGCGCGACCTTGATGGAGTCTGGAGACAGGCAGGTGTTTGCACAAAAAGCGCTCCTCGCTTCCGATGCTGTGCAGAGTTCCTTTCCAGGCAGTAGTAAGTTTGTGAGCGGCACCCGCGGAGCGGGTGTCGCGAAAAGTTAAAGGCGGCAGATAGGGGGCGTTACCGCCGGGGGAAGAGGCACCAGGTGGAAGAAGCAAAGGCTTCTGGGCCTCGCAGTCCCCCGGTGCAGGCAGCCAATGGAAATGGGTTCAAGCGCTCGCTGGGAGCTGACAGGCACTCCGTCGACCACGGAAGAGCTCCCACCAGCAGCGCGACCTCGATGGAGTCTGGAGACAGGCAGGTGTTTGCACAAAAAGCGCTCCTCGCTTCCGATGCTGTGCAGAGTTCCTTTCCAGGCAGTAGTAAGTTTGTGAGCGGCCTAGTCATCAGCAGCGACAACCGAGTAGCCAGGACTTTAGCAAGGATCTTTACATCGCAGTTTAAGAGGGAGAGTGGGCGATAGGAGTTACAAGAGTCGGGGTCTTTGTCAGGTTTCAGTAAGGAGGTGATGACAACCTCGCGCATCGAGCCGGGTAAAACACCCTCTGCAAGGGATTCCACGTAAACTTCGCGTAGGACAGGTGCCATGATATCAATGTACGTTTTGTAAAATTCAGCAGGTATGCCGTCAAGACCGGGGGCCTTGCCGTTCTGAAGAGACATGATGGCGTCCCGAATTTCATCGATCTCAAACGGTGCGGCTAAAAAAGCCCTATCCACATCACTAAGCCAACACAGCGCAACATCCCCCAGGTAACCAGCATAGGACGTTGCGGATTCAGCGATGGAAGTGTATAGTGAGTGATAGTGTGTCACGAAAGTATTAAGGATGTCATCTGAGTTTCGGACAGTGATGCCCTGTGCATCTGTAAGTTCAAACATAATATTACGATCTCGTGGTGGACGAGTGAGTGCAGCTAGTACCCTGCCAGGCCTATCCCCCTCACAATATTTCCGGGCTTGCCAATACTTGCCCCGGAACTTGGATTCCCTAGTAGCCTCTTCCTCAAATCTTGACAGAGTTTCCCTAAAGGTAGCATGTAGGTCAGGACTAGGGTCCTGTATCATGCGGTTTTCCAGATTCTTCAGTTCTGTCTCCAATGTACCAAGCGTGCGAAGAATATCCCGCAGGACTCCGCTGCTCTTAGAGATACAAAAGCCCCTAATGGTCACCGTGAAAGCCTCCCACACGTGTTCAACTGAGTCAACTGACCCCTTATTTCTGGGGAAAAAAGCAGCCACCTCTTCTCCCAGTTCAGTGCAAAATAGAGTGTCTAGCAAGATTTCTGGACGGAGCCTCCAATGTGGCCTAAGATTGTCCCATCCGGGGATACGAAGTTGGAGTACAACAGGGCTGTGATCAGAGTGCGTCCTAGGTAAGTGGGACACCCTCCCGAGCTCAGCGGCAATCCCTCTGGTAATTAGAAAATAGTCCAATCTAGCCCATGTCCCCGTGTGTGAGGTGAAGTGAGTGCCCTCTCTTTTCAGCGGGTGTAAGTGTCTCCAGGCATCCAGAAGGTCCCCCTCCATAATCACTCCCTCCAGTGCCTCTCGAGCCCTTGGCTTATAGGAGCTCACACCATCAGCTCTGTCTAAGTGTGGTATCAATGACAGATTGAAATCACCTCCCCATATGATGTGTCGGGAGCCTGCCGCCAAGATCTTGCCCCAGAGTGAAGTAAAAAATGTAGGTGTGTCCACATTAGGCGCATAAATTACCACAAACGTATAGGTGTCTCGACCCAGCCTACCCCACAAAAACGCGCAGCGCCCCTCCTTATCAGCAAATTCTCCATACTTGTGAAACGGTACATTTCGGGCCACTAGAATAGCCACACCCCTTGCATATGAGGAATAAGAAGAAAAAATGCGGTCCCCCGCCCACCTGCTTGCAAATGTATTTCTGTCACGTGGCGGTAAGTGGGTTTCTTGCAGCAAGACCACTTGAGCGTGATGCCTATCAAGATAGGCGATGACACTGCGACATTTTCTAGCATCATTCAACCCTCGCACATTCCAGGACAAGCAGGTTAAATGTACATTAGCATTCTGCATCGCCATAAGACGGTCCACAGCCAAAACCAGTGTATCATGTAGGGCAATGAGCCCGGGCCTACAGCACCATACCACCAAAGCCAGTTATAGTATCTGAGAGTCCGCTTCCATATTTCAAGCATGTGTAGCCTCAACTCGTAACAGTCCACCCCCCCTCCCACCCCAGCATCCCAATCATGCCAGTAGCCATTGAGTCCCACCCACCATTCCTCCCCCCGCCCCGTCGCACCCACCCATCGTAACAACAAAACAATCAAGAACATCTTTAAAGGGAGCACCCTGTGGGGGTAAAACATAGAGTACACACAGCCACTCCCTGATCTCTAGCTCCAGTCTGTGCCGCCCTTGGTGGAGCCTAGAGGCAAGAGAGCGGGCCTTGGTTTACATTACCACAGGCATGTCGAGGCCATGCAGGATCGATGTCCATATTCAAGTCAGGTCCGGACGGTGATCAGCAACAAGATAGTGCAGGCGAGCAGCTTGCGTGATTCGTGAAGGCAAGCGTTATTCGTTCTGGTCAGGCGGTAGTTCCTCGTGATCCAGAGCCATCGCATCGTCTTGTCCCTCGCGCCGCGCCCTTCGGAGTGTTTTTAGAAAGTCTTCCACTTTCTGCGGATTCGTAAAGAATCGTTGTCGTCCCTGATGAGTGATCCGCAGCTTCGCAGGGTACAGGAGAGCATAGTCTACTTGGGCTTCGCGTAGTTTTTTCTTCACGGGTAGAAATTTACGCCCTTCTTCCTGCACCAGCGGTGTGAAATCCGGGTATATGGAAAAGGTGATGCCATCGTATTGTAGGTTACGTTGAGTACGGGCTGCTCTCAGTGCCGCGTCACGATCGTGATAATTCAACAACTTGGCTATGATGGGCCGAGGCGGTAACCCGGGCTTGGGTACCGGTGCCAGGGAACGATGCGCCCGTTCTACGATGAACTGGGGAGAGAAAACCTCCTCTCCAATCGATCCCTTAAGCAATTTCTCAATATAAAGTTCCATCCTGCCCGTGTTGGTAGACTCCGGCACGTTCGTGACGCGTATATTGTTGCGGCGGCTACGAGCCTCCAAATCCTCATTTTTCGCCGCTATGATCCGAAGTATATTATCCATCCGTGCCAGTTGTGTCGTATGGGCCGCGGTGGTATCCTCGGTAGTAGAGAGTCGTTGTTCCGCATCAGTCAGTCTCTCTTCATGGCGATCTACCTTATGAACCAACGCATCTAGGCGGGATGTGACACCGTCTACCTTTTCTACCACCGTCGCGAATCCCTGCCGCATTTCCTGAAAGTAAAAACAACAGTTGATGGACAGGATGCAGAACAATGTCATACATTCACCCCAGTACATAGATCTGGGCCTACATCCATCGTTCTTTTGCTCACCATGCCATTCCAGTTTGAACCCAGCCATATACAAATCAGTCTTGACCCTGTGCCCCATGGGAACAGTCCAGCCCGAACTGCCAAGCCAGGTCCTCCCTGGACTGGAAACAACCATCCAAGGACCGGTTTTGGGCTTTCAGCCCTCATCAGCCTGGATAGCTTGATTCCAGTGGCATGGAGAGCACGGGACTCACGTCTGAGCATACCTGTCCCACTCGGGGTGACAAATGCAAAAACAACAGTTGATGGACAGAATGCAGAACAATGTCATACGTTCATCCCAATACAGAGATCTGGGCCTAAATCCATCGTTTTTTTGCTCACCATGCCATTCCAGTTAGAACCCAGCCATATGCAAATCAGTCTTGACCCTGTGCCCCACGGGAACAGTCCAGCCCGAACTGCCAAGCCAGGTCCTCCCTGGACTGGAAACAAGCATCCAAGGACCGGTTTCGGGTTTTCAGCCCTCATCAGCCTAGATAGCTTGATTCCAGTGGCTTGGAGAGCACGGGACTCACGTCTGAGCATACCCGTCCCACTCGGGGTGACAAATGCAAAAACAACAGTTGATGGACAGAATGCAGAACAATGTCATACATTCATCCCAATACAGAGATCTGGGCCTAAATCCATCGTTTTTTTGCTCACCATGCCATTCCAGTTTGAACCCAGCCATATGCAAATCAGTCTTGACCCTGTGCCCCATGGGAACAGTCCAGCCCGAACTGCCAAGCCAGGTCCTCCCTGGACTGGAAACAAGCATCCAAGGATCGGTTTCGGGCTTTCAGCCCTCATCACCCTGGATAGCTTGATTCCAGTGGCATGGAGAGCACGGGACTCACGTCTGAGCATACCTGTCCCACTCGGGTGACAAATGCAAAAACAACAATTGATGGACAGAATGCAGAACAATGTCATACATTCACCCCAGTACAGAGATCTAGCCCTAAATCCATTGTTTTTTTGCTCACCATGCCATTCCAGTTTGAACCCAGCCAACGATGGATTTAGGCCCAGATTTCTGTACTGGGGTGAATGTATGACATTGTTCTGCATTCTGTCCATCAACTGTTGTTTTTGCAAACATAGATGAGAACCATTTAAAAAAAGGATACAGAAAGGCAGGCAGTGCCACAGCGGTTCCACGCCACACCCAGCACATAGACGTCTAGCAAACTGGCAAATACTACTCACTCAGCCAGGACCTTGTCCATTTGGACATCGGCAGCAGGGGAAGGGACAACGGTGTTGTACCTGCTTCCGGCGAGTTCACCGCAGAGACCACCTCCTCAGTCAAAACCCGCCCCATTGCATATTCTGGAGCAGGCCAACAATATTGCTTCCCAGGCAGGGAGAATTGGGGCACTCCATTCACCTGGCCTCCTCCCTCCGAAGCACCTTCCTCTCACAATCTGTCTTTCTGGACAACTCCTTCTCCCATCTACACTGGTTGGGTCCGTTGGCAGATTTCCAGCTCATTGTCCATTGCCGTCGGGCAAGCGCCAAATCCGTAAACCTGTCTGTCGCCTTTCGGGATGGACTTTGGGCATTAAACAATAAACAGGGCTGTGAAGAGCAGTTGAAGTGTCTATCTGTAGCTCTACAGATAACTTGTAGTACGGCAGACCAGTACAGAGCCAGCACTCAGCAAGTTCATACCATTGGTAGAACCGCACCTCAGTTGCATGACGGTGTCAAGTCAAGGTGCCTGCAAGGGATTTTATTTGAGAAATATGATTTCTGATTAATTATATTGAAATTACTAGGTAGTTCAGTCTAATCAAATCTTAAACCAAAAATTCACCAATTTACACATTCAATAAATGAGCAGAGAAAAACAGAGCAAACACGGGGATATATTTTTGTAAATATACAAATGTATTTTCATATATAAATCACGTTAAGAAGGGTACAGTGAGGACAGAAATAAATTCAGCAATAAATCATGAAGGAGGTATATTGCAACTTATCCTGCAATTCATGAATAAAAACACAATTCCAATATAGTCCAAAAAGTGACATATCTCCTGATATAAATAACAATCACTTAAGTACATTAAATATTAAGGAAGTGGATGATGGAGTCAACGTTTCGGTCTTTTGTGACGTTAATCCTTCAGACCATCTTCAGGACGATGAGTATTGCATATAGCAAAGACCCTTTTTTGTAGGAGGCCAATTTTTTAAAAATTGACCCTGCACGATTAATTCAATTTTCAAAGAAATCAGATCCACTTCACAGCTTCAGTGTCAGAGTTATCACTGGTCCGGTAGTTATGATCGGTTCAGCACGGTGATACCAGTTACAAGGAGGGTCAAATTTGCCTCAAGATTCAACTATCTGGACAATCGATATTCTTCCAAATAACTTGCACACGGTCGTCAGTCCTGTGGCAGCGATGTAAAAAGTTGTATGACAGCTGCTGACAAATCCCCAGGAAACATGGCATGAAGACAGAGGGGTGAATCACGACGGGTGTAAGAAGTAAAACTGAATGAGTTTAAATCTAGCATTTCGGGACACCTTGGGGATGGACTCCAGAGTTGTCTTCCAGGCAGAGTCACTGACCACAATTCCCAGGGCCAGCACTGGTGTAGCTGAGAAAGGCCCATCAGCTCCCCTTTTAACAGAGCTCCAAAGAGCAACATGACCACATTCATTGTCCCAGTGACCAGACACAGATATTGAAGGCACTATGGTCAGGGGGCTCGGGTGAACCCGTGTTCTAACACGCATGACACCTACCAATCAGCGCTCCATGCAAAAGGAAGTGCCCTGCTGGAACTCCATATATCTCCCTCAACTCCATGAAGGAGCGCTCATCACACGCTGCAAATAAGTCACCCAGTAAGGTAAGCCCAACCTCCCCGGTGCTGCTAGTACTGAGAAATCATCAAGGGGAGCTTGCAGGAGTATGGGACTGTGGTACGCGTTCTCTGTAATGTATGTGCCCATACATGCTGCGCCGTTCGAACTAGGACCTTGTTCATCATGCGCTCGCCTGGTGGGCCACTGCACCCCAAAGTATCGACCACCATCAAGCCACCCACTGCAACTAAGCGCCTAAATAATAAAGTTCAAAATCTGGAGTAGCCATTCCACCCTCAGCCACTGGCAAAGGCAAATGATACATTGCCACCCTGCGACTTGAGGGCCCCCAATATAACATAATAAGGGTGCTATCCAATTCCCAAAAGTAAGCCCTAGGTAGTTGTAGTATTGTACTTTGTATTATTCTTCTGAACGTCAATGTAACTTTTACCTGTTATGTACATGTTTGAGTAGCACCATGGTAATAGAAACTGGTGTGAGGACTCTGGAGTTTGAGACTGTCAGCTGTACCTGACACAGCCTGCTGGATGGATGGGACCATTTATTATTCCATTAAACTTCATTCTTTATTCAACTTTAAAGCATTGTTCTTCCTTTTAACTTGATCTCTACACTGGCTACAAGGATGGGACAGTAAGGTTAAAGGAGATTGTGCTAAATATTGACAGGTGAAGGACGAGTTGTGTGAAGGTCTAATATTTTGAGGAACCAGATTGGTTCCGCCTGTCATTTTTCGTCAAGAACTAATATATTTAGCCCATCAAGGACATCAAGGAATGTCTAAAACAAAAGAAAGACTGAGACTTAACTATTGGTGGCCTGGTATGGACCTACAAGTTGAACGTCTTCTAAGATATTGTATACCGTGTTACATGAGTGAAAAATGTCTTAAACCCAGAGTTCAACCCATGGTCGTCAGGGAGCATCCTAAAGGGCTGTGGCAAGAATTAGCATTTGACATTTTGGGCCAATACAAGGAAATGGTTGTGAATGTTATGTATTAGTGCTCATAGACTTGTATTCTAGGTGGCCAGAAATTAAAGTCACTAGAGGTATTGATACAAAACAAATCATAATGTTTCTCATGGAGGTGTTTGGAATGGAGGGCTTGCCTGGGGTCATCCTGAAAGACAATGGTACTCAAGTGGTCTCCAAAGAGATGGAAGAATTGTTTCTTAAGTGTTCCATCAAACACAAACTGTGTGCACTATATCATCCCGAGACCAATGGTATGGTGGAACGCTTCAACCGTGTATTGAAGGAAACAATTGCCATGGCCAAACAAAACTGTATGGACTGGAAAGAGGAAATCTTGAAAAAGGTGGAGATTTACAGGATCTCTCCTCATGCCACTACTGGGCACACCCCTTTTGAATTGTTCAAAGGAAGGAGTGCCAACAGTATTATTACACCTTTTTGGGTTAATGAGGCTATGTCTAGAAAAGGGATGCCTAGGTCTGATGACAAGTGGAAGCTCAAGGAACGTGGTAGGATAAATGCGCGTAAATTGTCCTTTGATCTCAGAAAAGTTGTCAAGGTCACTCCAGTTAAAGTGGGTGACTACGTCATGATTAGAGCTCCCTTTGGTAGGAAAGCGTACAGCTTGTTTAAAAAACCACACAAGCTCATTAAAGTTTTAACCAATGCCATAAAAACTGAGGATTCCCTGCATTTGGAATCTGAACAAAGTGGTCGTCATCAAGAACAGTAAGTTAATAGCCAACGAGGATATTAGTAAATCTTTGATCTCATCATCTTCAGGGTGCACCAAATCAGCTACCGTTGATGATAGTAAGAACGTGAGAAGTCAAAGAGAGAGAAGGTTTGTTAGACAACCATCCAAATTTAAAGATTTGACTATGATGTAGTTAACTTTACATGCCTTCCCATGTTTTTTGATTTATTATAAAGGGGGAAGGTGTGTAGTATTGTACTTTGTATTATTCTTCCTCATGTCTGTTAGAAATGGGATTTCTGGTTGGCTCAGGCTTGCCCCAAAGCAAGGCAAAAACCACCACTCTAGTCAGGGCAAGGGAGTTACACGCCAAAAATAACCCATGCTTACCCCCTTGGTAGCTCGGCACGAGCAGTCAGGCTTATCCCGGAGGCAATGTGTAAAGCGTTTGCGCAACACACACACACAGCAGCAACACACTAGGCACACCACAAAAAGGAACTCCACAAAAGGTTTTATATAAAAATAGCCATTGTATTACCATAAACACATTAGATCATAATCACACAGATACACTGTGCCAACTGGCACTGGGCAGTATTTACAGAGGATTATTTACACCAGACAGGGCCACGTGGGCCACTGTCAGAATCAGCACTTTGTAGAAATAGCTCTTCTAGAACATAGAATAATTGTAGCACAGAATACCATGGGGTCCATTACGATGTCGGGCGGATTGCCTCCGCCAGGCTGGGGGTGGCCACCGCCGGCCTGGCGGAGGCAATCCGCCCGACATCGCAAGCCCAAATCCCCCCCGCCATATTAGGATGGCGGGGGGGATGGCGGCGGTGAAAAACACCGCCCGCCTGTTTTCCGCCACGGACGCCTTGCGGCCGGGGCGGAAAACGAGTAATATGGTGGTGGTGTCTGTTAGACACCGCCCGCCATATTACTATGTGCATTTTTCAATGCCTTTCCATGGCGGCAATGCCGCCACGGAAAGGCATGCGGTGTTCACTCTGGGGGCCCCATGTGGGCCCCCAGAGTGAAGGCCAAAGGGGGGTGGCACACGGGGCATTTACATGATCGAAGCGGCAGGCACCGTGCGGTGCCTGCCGCTTCGATCATTTAAATGCGCGCATTTTTTTTAACATTGTGCCGGGCGGTGCAGTGAGCACCACCTGCCACAATGTTAAATTGAGGAATGCGCCCGCCACTGTGGCGGGCGCATCCTAATACCAATGTCTGGACCCCCGGCCTTTAGGCGGGCGGTCCCGATAGCCGATAGGGTGACCTAAGAACCCCCCAAGTGTAGAACATAACCAGTAACCCTTGGTAAAAGGTAGGAACACACTACGCAATCCTAATCACCTTAGGCATAGATCACGCAGGGAAACATGAACTCACTATACTAGGCAACACAACCTCCTAAGCATAAAAACAATAATAGAGGTATCACAGGCATAAAGGCATTGCACATTACGCATAAATCACATTAGGCAATTATCATCACAAACCCAAATCGCCAATTACCTTGCGCAGAATCACATTAGATACTGACCCCAGGCCAACTGGCCTTCCATGGGGCTCAAACGCCCCTTGTCCCAAATAGTTAGGGATGGCTGCGCACGCAGCCAAAGAAGAATGCGCAAGAGTTTAGGGCCTAAACGTAGCAGCTGCCCACTACTTGCTGGGCAGCTGGGTAATCCCAAAGAACATGTCCCCTAAAAATGAAATGCCTAAGCAGTGCAGCTGCCCACTACTTGATGGGCAGGTGTGAGGTAGGAAAAAATGCGGCAAGGGCTCTCAGTAGCCCTTTAAACAAACCCCAAACGTTGGAGCCCTCTAGGCTCTGAAAACAATATGTGCCTGGTTGGAGCCCTCAGGCTCTAGGACCACTGGGGCTAGAACAGAACTTGACCAAAATATGCCCCAAGCGTTGGAACTGCCTGTGCTCTCGCAGGACAGCTGGAAGAATTTACAAATACAGCCTGGCACTCCTGGTGCCTCCTGGGCCCCCACTGGGGCTTTTCAACACAATCTGCCCCCACGTTGCAGTGGCCCGCTACGGCGGAACCACTGAGGGAAACTTGGCCCCAGCACTGGGGACCGACTAGTCCTCACGTTGGAGTCCCGCTCTGGGGCTCAAAAACCACGGGTGCCCCCTCAGTGCAGTGGCCTGCTACGGCGGCGCCACTGAGGAATTTGGCTTTCTACAGGGAATAACTGACCCTCCCCAACCGGGCCTTGGAGCACCCACCAACCGCTCCCGTTTCCACTCACCGGGGCTCTGCAGGACTTCTCGGATCCAGTGGCGAGCGGCTCCGGACTTCGTTGGCAGCCGGCAGGTACCCGCGAGGCTCCTGGTTCCCCCCCCCGGCGACTCTCTCCTTCAGGATGCGGGGCTCTCTCCAAGCATGGAATCCCCGCGCCACACACAGCACGCGCTTCACCCGGTCCCCCTTCCTTGGGACCGGGACTTTGTTTTGGAGCCCGCGAGGCTCCGGGTCACTTCTGCCTCATCACGCGGCCCCGCCCACAACCAGGCAGGGTCGCCTGGCTTCCGGGTTGCGACGGTAGCGGCCCGGCAACGTTTTCGCAACCCCTGGGCTGCGGCGGTGATTCCTCTTCGGTCTTGGCGGCGATGCGGGGTGGGCACCTGCTCGTCCTTTAAGTAATCAAGGTGGGGTAGGCACCTGAAGAGAAGAAATAATAAAGCGGGGTGGGCTCCCACTAAATGAGCACAGCACAGGGGTATCAAGCAGATAGGGAATCCCTCGGGATGGAAGGCAGCTCAGAGCTGCGAAGGCCTCACACGCTCTGCTTCTTCTGGGAACAAAATCGCTCCTTAAGAACTGGAAAATAAAAGCGCTCCTCAAGGGCATAAAGCGCTTCCAGGCACTACAGGAAAAAGAAGTCCAGGGGAAGTCCTTCAGAGTGCAGGGGGCAAAGACTGGGCCCAGGAGCCAGCTCACAGGGCCCTACAGCAGGGAAGCTGCATCCAGTGGCGGTCCTCCTGGCGCCCAGCAGCAGCAGCAGGCCCCCCTCAAGTTAGGAGCAAGAGAGAACATTTCCTTTGTCTAAGGCTGTAGGGCAGGGGGAGAACCAGTTACAACTGGTTCTTGAGCACTTTGTTTTTCTCGGCCCTTTCCCTATTCACAGGACAGGCTAGGGACATCAGACGCACCACAGGGGGCAGAGCCAGCATTGTGGAGGGAAAGCACAGCCCTATTCAGGTCCCAGGTGCAACTCCTCCCTCCCATCTACATGCAGATCTCCTCATTCACCACTGGGCAGACCCATCCTGAACCCTGGAGCCAGGCACACCAGCCAGCTCCAACCAATCACAAGCCAGACAGTCAATTCACATTCACTGCACAGACACGCCACCTTCTAAAAGTGGCACTTCTCCACTAGACACAATAAATCTGCGCACACCATTGCGCAGCATTTATTCTCACGAGTTCGCACATACCAAACTCGCTCCTGCACTCCTCTCACACCAGGAACTACCATGGACACACATCTCCCCCATGCATTTCTATGGGAGGGCAGGCCAATCTCACCACACGCACTCAGAGTGCGCACGCACTTTACACTGGGACACAGTGTTAAAGTGCGCAGAAGCCAAAAACAACTAACACCAGGTCACGTTTAAAAGCAAAATGTTTAGGGGTGAACCTGCCAAAAGGGCCAAGTCCAACAATGTCAATGTAACTTTTACCTGTTATGTATATGTTTGAGTAGCACCATGGTAATAGAACCTGGTGTGAGGACTCTTGAGGTTGAGACTGTCTGTTGTACCTGACAGCCTGCTGGATGGATGGGACCATTTATTATTCCATTAAACGTCATCTTTTATTCAACTTTAAAGCATTGTTCCTCCTTTTAACTTTATTTCTACACTAGTTCCACTGGCAAGGCCGCTAATAGATAAATGAGCCCAGGCACATTACCATCTTAGAAATGACTATCCGGTCACTGACCGATATAGGCATGGTACTCCAAAAGGCATCGACCGCTGCAGGGCAGACAAAGCCTGGTTGAAGTTACTCTCAAAGGACTACACCGCAGATCTATGAATATCGACTCCCAGGTAACGAATGGAAACATGTTCCCAGCACAGCGCCAGCACGGCAGTGGAGGGGTGATCCTCCTCCAAGCCGGATAGGGACAGGACTTATGCCAGTTAACCTCTAGCCAGATAGGCACCTGAGGTCTGACAGGGCTGCCACCGCTCCTCCAGGTCAGAGGGCTCGCTCTACAAATTAAGCAGCATGTCGTCTGCATGTACTGAAATATACAAATGATCTCCAGATATCTGTAGCCCCCCTATAGTGTCCACCCTGCTGCACCGACCGTCTGAATGGCTGTAGGGTCAGCACAAATAACAGAGAGGGCAAAGGGCAACCCTGTTGGGTGCCCCTCTCCACTGTGTGTGCATCTGATATCAGCAACCCAGTCCTTACTCTTGCCATCAGTTGAGTGCATGTGGTATTGGTAAGTCACCCCTACAGCAGACCTTACAGCCCGAAGGCAGAGTGCACTATACCCATGTGTGGGCGTATCTGCCTGAGTGGATGTGTCCCAGTGATATCTACGTTTATTCTTATATATTAGGAGTGTGCAGGGAAGCCATAATGAGTACATGGGCTGGACACTCATGATTACGAGTACACCTCATCTTAATAAACCAACATTGATGCCAGTGCTGGATTTATTAATAAATGTACTCAGAGGGCACCTTAGAGGTGGCTCCAGAAAACCTACTGACTACCACTGTGTTGACTGATTGGTCTCGACCAGTCATCCACCCTAGGTAGGTTTCTGACCCCCTGAGATGAGAGCCTTCTCTCTCGGGGGTCAGAAACGAAGCCTGCTCTGAGCGGAGGTGTTCACTCCTCCTCCAAGCAGGATGGGCATTCCAAATTGAGATTTAGCTTCAAAGGCCCTGGTGCCTTTGGTATGCGACCCTGGGTCTCTCCAGATAGTGAAGATCCCCATCCCCTTGTCCTTCTCCCACTTTTTGCAACAAGACAGGCGGGAAAATTTGTAAGATTAGGAGGTGTGCCCACATACAGCCAGCATCCCTCCTAAGACGGGCCAGCTGATGTGGGCCCCACTTTTCCGAATCCTCCATCTAGTGTTGGAGAGAATTAGCCAATTAGGATCAGGGTTATGATCACTTCCCAGAGGAAGTGATCACATAGAGGGTGTAGTCACCCTACAGGTAGCTCACATTCAAATCAAGATACACAATGCATACAATGCTGATCCAGTTCAAATTGGATCTGCCCCAACTGTTAATGTACCACTAAAGTCAAGATATAGCGTTGAAGGATTATTTAATATCCTAGAATAACACATTGTTTCACAATGCACTTTTAGTGATTAAAACACATAAAAATAGAAACATAAAATTCATGTACAGCATGCAATATACAATGAGACACAATATGTATTAAAATCTGACAAAATGGCTACAATAATAAACAACAAAAGAGAAAAAGGTTTTATATATATATATATATGTATGTATGTATATTTTAAGAGCGCTGTTCTATGTACAACTTGCCAATTTGGGAATAGTGCAATAATAATCAAATATACCCTTGCTTTACCATATAGTGCCTCGGAATACGGAGAAAAAATATAGCGCCAAGAAATTTATGGTTGGGCACCTATATTTCTCAAAACGCTTGGGTAATTATGCATATCTGGCTCTTTACATGATATGGGCTATAATTGCAATCACTAATACTTTCTATAATATATGACTGACGATGTCCTATGACTACCCCTACAGAAATACAGCGTACCTACCGCTACATAGCAGCGCCTCAAATACATGACCACTGCTACTTTGAGGTAAATAATACAATGATTTAATGGGGTTTTCTTAGGGGAAAGATCTTGACTACATAAGAGATAAACGATCGTCTAACCTGTAGGTTATAGGATTAGAAAGTCATTTTAGTCATTATTATAAGCTATTTGCATCTACGTAGTAATTATCATCACTCCACTTATTGGAAAGTAATGGCATGTTCTCCTCCATAGCTATCTACCTGTCCACAAACAATGAATGGTGATACCCATTAGAGAATAAAACTTTTGCCAGCAGCTTGGAGCACATATTGCTTGTAAGTATATATATATATACATATGTATTTACACCATTTGATATGGTAGATGTAAGATTGAGAATATAGAATCATTCAGAATCCAAGTAGACATTAAGGTACATCTCCCACATTTTATATAAAAACAACGCATTGGTATACACTAAAATACCTAAGGAGGCTATGGTATTTGTATATGGAAGCAATTTGTGTTTTTGATATAGCAGGACGAAAATTATAAGGAAAAAATATGTTTTAACTGAAAAAATGGACAATAAGTGTCATCTGTTATGTACATAGGTAACTGTCTCACATATGTGTCTCTCGATATGATATGTATACAAATCAGAGACTGGGATAAAAGGGGAATATGTTTGTATAATTTGTACACATAGTTTGTCTGATCTACAATCACATGTATATAGTATGTATCACTGGTTTATATTTACCCACATTGTTTTTAATATTTGTAGTGCAATACATGACCACCTGAGGAAGGCTAACCGGCCGAAACGCGCGTCGTGGATAACCTTGCCGTATTGCGTACATCACTTGCCTGGTTCTTATGTGTTATGCCTGGTTGTAAATAGTTTTTATGTACAAAATTTATGTACTACATATCAGTGTTAAAATGAACTCAAATAGATAATGAAAAACAGAGATATATGTATATAAAATATAATTTTGTAATAATAGAAAATAGAATATTCACTTGATTAAATAAAATTTTTACAATTTAATAGAATTGCACTTGTGGGTAACCAGTCCTTTTATTGGGTTCGTATGCTGATTATAACAATTTGTTGTGTATAAATGTGTAATTTTACTTGACTATAGACCTTTACTAAACTCTGTATATATATATAAACAGGACACCTTTTTTGCACAGTTCTAAGCGAGCTGTTACGTAAACTGATCCAACACTCTTCATCAAGGTTGCATGCTGGTGAGCATTAAAATCTATATCTTCCCCAGATGTCTTGTGGCTGGATTCAGAAATGCTTGGCGTCAACGCTTTTCGGTGGTAAGTGACTTTATTTAAAATCCTCCTTCATCAGGACATAAGAATACAAGGGATTTTTATCTCCCTCCTTGGAACGCTAACAGTATTTGTAGTCTATAAAGGGAAGGAAACATAAAATAATTAATTTTAGTTTCTATGTTATCTAAACCATTGTCCCGCCTTCCAATCATGGGGATTTTGCTCATCTTTACAAAAGACTAGAACCCCCACTCTAAATCCGTGGTATTTTTCCATTTTTTAAAATAATTTTTTTAATTTTTTATTAAAAGAGGAAAAAAACAACATACAAGGCATAATACAATGTACATGGACATGTGTTCACATAGGGGGACACCTGAGCACGATGTTACACAGCAGATCAATAGCACATGAAGTGTGGAGGGGGTCAGCGGGGAAACAAATTCGAATAACATAAAGAACACACTCTATAGAATGTCGGATCAGGGGGACAGGGGGACATCGGGGTTCTCCGCGAACGGGGGCGTACATATATTTCCACGGTATGCGTTCCATTGGCACCAGATGTTGTTCCATTTCCTAGGTTTGCCCCGAGCTACATACACAGTTTTCTCTCTGAACATACACCAATCCATATTCTCCGTCCATACTGAGACCGTGGGCGGCCGCGGGGAGCCCCACAACTGCACAATATCTTTCTTAGCGATCATATTCCCAAGGGTCGCCCACGACGTCTGTGCCACACCATAATCATTCGGCTCCCATACATTCAACAGACAGCATCTGGCCTCGGACAACAACACCACTCCAGTGACCCTTCCCATCACGGCATGCACACGATTCCAGAACGTAGCCACCTCCGGACACTCCCAAATTATATGAAGGAAAGTTCCAAGCATCCCACAACCACGCCTACATAACCCATCTGAGGAATAACCCATACGAATCAAGTGCGGACCAGTAACATATACACGATGTAAGATTTTGAGCTGAACGAGTCGGAGACGGACAGGAATCGCAACTTCTTTAGGCAAGGATAATGCGGCCTGCCAATCCTCGTCGTCCAGCTCCAAACCATCGCCGGTCCAAACCTCCCTGAGACGCACTAGCAGATCCACCCGGGCATTAATCAACTTCTTATATATCAAAGAAATGGTACTGTCGGGCACGTGGCCGTCAAGGACCCTATCTTCGAGGGGGGAGGACTCCGGGATGACAGTACTCGCAGGGAGAGCCGAATTTAAAGCATGGTGAATCTGTGCATACCGGAAGAATTACCTGTCGCTTAAAGCATATTCTGTCTTTAATACGGCGATGGTCTTGATTTTGCCCTTGACCCAAAGATCGCCCACGGTGCTGATACCAATCACGTCCTATTTTTCAAACCCTTTCGTTTCCCAGAGACATCCCAACCTTTCAGACGCATACAACGGGGTCGCAAGAGTCAAGTGATCTCTCCATCCCATAGACGCATTCGCATCATGCCACACTCGTACAGCAATCCTGGTGGGTCCAGATAAATTCTTTCCTGCTACCTTGGAGTAGAGCGCCCTTCTGTAGTCCCCGCCCGGAAGCAAATATTTATCCATCTCAAACGCCGGGTTAGGAGCTGGAGTATACGTTGCATGATTGATCGCACTCAACTGCGAGGCCCAATAATAACGCCTAATATCCGGCATCGCTATACCCCCGTCATACCAGGGAAGTGTGAGTTTAGCGAGGGCGATACGTGAACGTCCATCCCAAATTGACCGTCTCTGCAGGCTCTCAACCTCTCTAAAGTAGCTCGCCAGAATAATATCGAACGTATTCTGAAGCGCGTACAAAAAACGCGCCAGAGACATCATTTAAAAAAGGGCTGCACGCCCGAGCGGTGATAAAGGCAACCCGCGCCAGCGCACAACATCAAGTCTCAATCTCTGAAGAGGAGGGAGCAGATTACGTTCATATCGAGCCACGGGGTCCAAAGATATAAAAATCCCCACGTACTTAAAGCCCGTCTGAGAGACCTGAATGGGGCACCTGCGAGGCAAGGGAGGGGGACCCCCTGAGAGCACGTATACATAGGACTTAGCCCAGTTGATCACAAGGCCCGAGTTCCTCCCAAACGAGGTAAGCACGTCTAACAAAACATTCAAAGATTTTTGAGGGGACATAAGGTACAACAAGATATCATCCGCGTAGAGCGAGACGCGATCCTCGAAGTCCGGGGACAACTGGATCCCCTTAATCGAGGGCTCCCAGCGCAACCAGGCAGCCAGCGGCTCAAGGGCAAGAGCGAAAAGCAGTGGTGACAACGGGCAGCCCTGCCGTGTGCCCCTCCCGAGGACAAAATACGCAGACACTCGACCATTCACGACCACCTGCGCCAATGGCTCCTCATACAAAAGTTTTACCCAGCCGATGAACCCGGGGCCGAAACCAAATTTCACAAGAGCGGCCCAGAGATAAGGCCACTCTAGCATGTCGAAGGCCATCGTAGCATCCAAGGAAGCCAAGATGGCCGGCTCACGAAAAGACGCCGCCCTCGCGAGAACACCGTGCAAGCGCCGCAGGTTGAGCGCCGTGTTACGGTGTGGGATAAAACCGGACTGATCCGGGTGGATCAAGTCACTGATATCGCTAGTCAGGCGGGTAGCTAATAATTTGGCAAGAATTTTCGGTTCGGCATTTAGAAGTGAAATTGGTCTATAAGAAGAACAGCGACCCCGTGGCTTCCCCTCCTTGTGAATCACCACGATAGTAGCAAGACGCTGGTCACGAGGAAGGGAGCCGGTGTCTCGCGACTCTAGAAACATATCGCAAAGATACGGTGCCATTTTGTCAGGACACAATTTGTACAATTCAATGGGCAGACCATTGGGACCCATGGCTTTGCCAGAACGCACTGAACGAATGGCAGTAGCCACCTCATCCGCCGAAAGCGCCGCGTCCATTAGGTCTCTGTCAGCCTCAGACAGGCAGGGCAATGTAATATCGCGGAGTAACAAGTGAGAGTCTTCCTCAGGCCTATCAGAGACCGGAGAATACACAGTTCGGAAGTGTTCCGCGAAGCACTCAACAATTTCAGCCGGGTCAGTCACACACGCTCTGTCAAGGTTCTCAGTCATAGGGACTACACGACTCGCCCTTTTTTTCTTGTCCAGCCACGCAATCAATTTACCCGCCTTATCCCCAACATCATACAGTCTGCCCTGCTGTTCTCTGCTCATGACTTTTGCAGCGTCAGTAACCAGGGACCTGTAATCTAATTGTTTGAGGCTGAGAGAATGAAGCTTGGCACGGGACACTCCACGCTCCAGGTCACCCTCCAGCTTGGCTATCTCTGTTTCCATAGGACCACCTCTTCGTGCTTACTTTTCTTGGCGTTAGCGATTAGAGATCAAGCCTGCCCACGTATTACAGTTTTAAAAGCTTCCCACAATGATACAGCAGAGGACACAGACCCCACATTTTCAACAAAGTAATGATCGAGGGATTTCAGCAACTCAGCGCGGGTCTTGGGATTGCGAAGATACCAGGGGTTTATTGGGGCGACTCGCCCCTCATTACTCATAGTAGTATCCATGCTAAGCCACAATGGGGAGTGATCGGATATAACCCCGGGCGAGGTGCCGCACCTCCCTGACGGAGGAGGCCAGCGCCGCCGGCATCAGAACATAGTCGAGTCTGGACAGACTGCCATGGGCTCCAGAGTGGAAGGTGTATTGGACCTGATCAGGGTGTAGCAACCTCCAACAGTCTACCAGACCCAGGGTCTCCATGAACCCACTCAGCCAGGATTGAGACTTGATAAGATCTCTGGGGAGGTAGCGATCCAAGTTACCGGCGACAACCGAGTTGAAGTCTCCGCCCACCACCAAGATGCCCTCTGGGAGCCCCAGTACTACACGTCCAAGATCCGCAAAAGTCGACGTCTGTAGACCCGGCCGGATATATACAGTAACAAATGAGACAGTCCTCCCCTCCCATCTACCAGTGAGAGCAGCGTAGCGCCCCCTATCGTCAAGAATCACATAATCTATTGCCAAAGGGAGGGAGGACCTGACGAGGATACCCACACCCCTAGAACCAGAGGTAAATCCAGAGTGTGCCACAAGGCGATACCCTCGCCGATTCATGGCGTGGCACATGTTCCCAACCAGATGCGTTTCCTGCAATAATACAATGTCCGGGGAGAGGCGCCGCAGCAACTGGAACACCACACCCCGTTTTATCCTATCCCCCAACCCATTGACATTCCAACACATTAGTTTCAACCCACTAACCCCCATCCCTGAAAGAAGTGCTGAGTCCACCCCACGACGAACACAATGACCAAATCAATAAAAGAGACGATACGTTGCCTTGAAAGAAACTCACAAACACCCTGAATCCCCCTGCACCCCCCAACTAGAGACCGTTACAACACCACCCACCCTGCACCCCTGCGTTAGACTCGAAAGCCACCCCAACTTGCAGTGTGCCTGTCACCAAATCATTAAACTAGTCTACAAGAAGAAACCCCTGAGGAGGAAAGAGTCCCACTCCCCCCGCCACCCTCGGGTATAATGCAATAGAACACAGTAGTAGAGAAAGTATCGAACCCAGCCGAATGACATGTAAAGTGTTCAGAAATCAGGAATCATAATGTCACTCTTGTTCCGACACACCGCCCTCGGCTCCACCCGGATGCCCGGTTGAGTCATTCTGTTTGGGAAGGGTATCCAGCCAGTCACTAACTCCGTCGGGACGGTCAAAGAAGAAAGACCGGTCTTCATACTCCACTCTCAGCCTGGTTGGAAATAGCATTGCATATTTCAGGCCCAAGTCTCTCAGCCGTAGCTTCACTCCCTGAAACCCCATTCTCTGCCTCTGAACAAGCTGGGTGAAGTCCGGGTAGAAACTCACCGTCGTGTTCTCGAATTTTACGGAGTCAGTTCGGTGGACGCAGTCGGGTCATCCTTGGGGTCCTCCAAAACTCGCCCGGTGTCACCGGGGGACCCCTTGGGTTGGGTATAGCGATCCATGATGTTGGTTTGGATCGGACCCCCACGTAGAGGAGCTTTGGTCTTCCGCTTCTCGTTGTCGAGCCTGGCAGTCATTGTGAATGGTGAGCCCCGAAGGGGCCCGCGAGACCTGGTGAAAATGGCCGCGTACCACCCGACCACCGAAGATCACGAAAGTGGGCCACAGGGGCGAAAGCAGCAGCTCAGACCATCACCCACGCACTCACGCCCATTGGCACACAATAGAGAAGCAGAGTTAGGCTAGACCCCGGTGGGGGCGCGAAGCAATCAGGCAATCAGATGAGGCCAGAGGCACAAAAACGAAACCGAAAGTCAACTCAGGGCAACAGGGGCAGTCCCTCAGGCCGTTGTTGTTCAACTACTTCCTGGTGTCTTGGTGTGCCATCCCCCGGTGTCGCTGTAGGGCGGGCCTCAAAAACTCCGATCGGCTTATCTGCGGTTCCCAAAGTCCAAATGAAATTTTGAATACAGCTAAAATGTCAGCTGAGGTTCATGTTCAAGAACCCGTCGTCAAATTCAGGATATCTTTCAGGATATATGCGGAGGGCGGCGAGGGACTCGGGAGCCCTGTGCTCACGCGGCCATCTCGGATGCGCGCGAAGCTCCTCCCTATTTTTCCATTTTTAAACAATCCCATTACGCAATGATCTTTTATTGATGGTTACATGGAGCCCCAAATTCTTAAATAAACAAGCATTAAAAATGCAATAGGTCTCGCCTTTCATTAAGTTAAAGCCATTTGCTTTGCTATACAATACCATTAGCAAAGTAAATGACTTTAACTTAATCAAAGGCGAGACCTATTGCATTTTCAATGCTTGTTTAAATGTGATACCTAATGAAAGGGTTTGTCCCTTTATAAGCTTTATAATAAGCATAATTGTCCATTTGCTTTATTCAACTTCATGGTAAGCGACATAGAAAACAGACAAATAGTACAAAACTTAATGGGAGACTTCATCCCCCAGCAGCCATGTTATGCTGTGTCGGTTTTGTTTTGATGTCTTGTATCTTTAGGTATCCCCGACTGACCCGGAGTAAACTCAAGTATCAGGCAGCAAGCTGGTCCTTTGCAACTAACTCGCCTTGTGCCTTTTTCAAAAATGTTTACGGCTGAAAAATCTCAGTTTTAGGTCAGCAAAGTTATTTACTCAGGCGAAGTCTTACCCAAATTAAAACCTGGGGCGGCGGTACAGTTATCAGACTCAATTGTACTGCGCAAGCGCACTGGGTGCAGGCGGGGGAGGAGAAGGGGGCGCAGGTAACGGTGAAAGGGGACGAGAGAGACAGAGGAGGCAAACAGGGCGGAGCAAATGTATATTGAGGTAGATTAGAAGAAATGGGAGGGTCAGACACGTTGAGGCAAGTAGCGAAGAGTCGATGCGGAAAGAAAGAGTGTCCACAAGGAGAAAGTAAGAGGCAGTGACCGGGTGAGGCGCAAACTGCAAGAATGTGAGCAGGTTGGGCTAAAGTAGGGAGATGAGGGAATAGGCGAGAGAAGTGAAGTTCGAAGAAAGAGACCTTGAAGCAAGCCAGATGCAGAACACCGGCTGCGGGCTGTGGAGGGCATGACAGCTCGGTTGAGATGAGGTGGGCGGTACAGGGAGGAGGAGCTTTCAGGGGAGACGGTGAGTGTGAGATTAGACATAGCAGCATTAGGAAGGAGAGGGCGGAGTCCTATGCGAGCCGCCCGGAGGGGCCGTACTTTGAGTCAGGATTGCTGCTGGCAGGCTGAGGCGGACGGCGTCCGTCGGAAACCGGCACCTGGCCTCTGCCTCCCGTTATGTGTGTGTACTTACGAGCTCACGGTAAGGGAATATCATGGTCGTATCTTTGCAACACTATCATCGCTGCTGCTGTTAAATCTTTAACGGGTGAAAATTGCGGCGCCGGACACTAGCTGCTGTTTGTTCCTCATTTCAGAACTGTGGGGGAGATTGTGTGAAAAGGACGGTGTGCTCGTGATGTTACAAGTTCCAAGAGCCAGACAAGCCTTTCACCGTAACACGGCTGGCAGGGGAGGGGGCGGAGAGGGGAGAGGTGCGACACGGCAGTAGGAGGAGGAGGGGGGAGGAGAGTAGGGGAGGCACGGCCTAGCGGCAGGCAGGCAGGGGAGGAGAGGAGGAGGGGGGAGGAGAGTAGGGGAGGCACGGCCTAGCGGCCGTGCAATCAAGTAGTGAGGGGGCGGAGCTGGGGGAGGCTGTGAGAGAGAGTAGGCAAGGCAGGCGGCTGGGGGCATGTGCACGCGCTTTTAAGCTCAATGCACATGCGCATTGAGCTTAAAAGTCACGGGCACTGCAAGGAATCGCCACGATTCCTTGCAAGTTAGATAAAGTCTGGATGAGCCCCTATAGTCTCGCTTGCTCGATGCGCATGCGCATCGACAGGCGAGACCTAAAAAACGATAGCATACCCCTTATAATCACACTCATCAGATATACAAATTCATCTATATTTAAAAAAAGGGGTAACACTCACCACTTTTGGTGAGGTAATTCTATTCGATAGGAAATGGTTGGTTGAATATATCCAGTGGATAAGTAATAATTCTCTGTAGCAAAGAAAGGAAAAAAAAATACTTACTTGCCGCCTGCAGCCTGCCGCATTGCCGTCTTCTGCTCCTCTCGTGGCTCCACTAGAGGCAGAGGCTCCCAGCCTCCCTTGCGGTCAATCCTAAAGCTGCTGTCATGCATGCACTCTCAGGAAGACTGTGAGCCTGTGCTTGCTGTCTTCAACCAGCAACGCACCTGAGTTGGAAGGAGCTTCAGTGCGCATGACGGTTTGACTGGCCTGAAAGGCCAGCCAAACCGTCCTGCGCACTGATAACAGTGCATACCACTCCCTGTGGTTTCTGATATCCCCCTGGACCTCCACCAATAAACCGGGAAACAAAATAAAATGATAACAAACCCAGGTTTTATATATCGTTTTCTTTTCCTTTTTTTACACTGCTGGCAGGGAGGGGATGACACTCCTCTGCCATAGCGGAGTAGCCACCCAGGTGTCCATGTGGGAGGCATCCATGCCCCAGCACCCTGCTTGATCCCCTCCAGTGGGCGCTCGTTGGGGGATCATCCTTGGCCCTTTGAGTGTGACTCAGACCTGGGGCAGATAAGGGAGAGGAGGCTCCCCCAAAATTCAGTATTCAAAGTCAGCAGCAGTGATGTCAGGAGCCACAACACCGTTAGCCACAACAGTAGTAGCGGTGATGTGGAGGCGCAAGGCAGACAGGAGAAGCTAAGGCAGCTGCCAGAAGAAGGGCGAGGTGGGAACACCTGCTCTACCACCCAACGAGTTGCACAGCAGTCCAGGAAGGCCCCCAAGTGCAACAAGGGCAATCCCCAGTCAACTTGACTAGCCAGCTCCAGTTACGGTGTCACAAAAAACATTCAATGTCCAAAATAGCAAGGGGAGGGTTGTATCACCAACAACTGGGCCCAACCAGGGCAGCAGCAGACAATGCAAGGCAGCAGGTTAACTCCCAGGTTGGGTGAAATAGCACTCGCCAGGGGCTAACAAGTCTGGGGTCCGTATTCAGCAGAAGGGACCCCC
Organism: Lissotriton helveticus; assembly: GCF_964261635.1. Classification (NCBI taxonomy): domain Eukaryota; kingdom Metazoa; phylum Chordata; class Amphibia; order Caudata; family Salamandridae; genus Lissotriton; species Lissotriton helveticus. Next base: position 187,166,435 of record NC_136059.1, read on the forward strand.
AGGTGGCCCGACTGCTCCCCCAGATGTCAACAGAAGGGAGAAGCAGATCAGCTACAAGGCCCAATGTCCCCAGGGCCCCTGTAATCCCCAGTGCCTGCAGTCCGAGAGATCTCAGGTCAAGGAGGCCACCCCACATATCTATTAACCTGTATCATGCACTCGCCCGGCCACTAAGAAGGGGGACCCCTGGAGAAAATGAGAGCGGGTAGACAGGGGAACAGACAAAATGCATACAAGGGGAACTACCCGCCCACAGTAGATTAAACAAGGCCCAGTAGGGGGTCCTAAAGTGAAACCAATGCCACCCAAGCCAGAAAAATACAAAGAAGATCAGTCACTACAATAAATATATAATTTATTAAATTTTTTATAAAGACATATTTCTGGAAAATATCATATTTAACATGTTACACATGGAGCATAAGCATACCCAAAACAAAAGTATCAAAACATATCATCCCAGACTCCTCTTACAAACTGCAAATACATAGCCTCATAATCGCCACCATTCAACACACAGCCAAAATATCTCAAACACACAAATAAATCACATTCACACAAACAGGACATTAATCAACGCCACATGTTGGTACTGAGGCCGGATGATGCGGCTCATCGTAGTACAGGGGGCAGGGGTAGATATCATCCAGCTTTCCCTTGACTAAAAACGCCTACGCCCGTTTCGGTGAGTGGATCCAGCCGGGGCTACACCTTCTTCAGGGCGGAAAACATAACAATAGATAAAGAGGAAGTGGGACGACAGAACTCCTGAAAAAATGAATGAAACAAAATATAAAAACACGCTCTCAAAATAGTAACTGATCATTCTTATAGAGTACATCTTCAAAAGCTTCATAATAACAACGTGTACAGATAATGCTAAAGGGCAGCTATTAAATGATACAAGGCATACGGAAAAGGTAATAAAAAACTGGAATGTAACAGACCAATGGTTAGCAGCAGAAATAATAATAATGCGAAGTCATCACACAATCATACTTACATAGAAGAGTTTTAAGTGCAGCCATAATTATATTGCACAGAGTGAAAGAGAAACAGAAAGAAGCGTATCAACTTCATAGAAAAACTAGTTTGGAAGGGATGTCTTAGTCAAAGAAGGGGAAAGAAAAGAAGGGGAGGATGAGGGGGGGAAAGGGAAGAGGAGGTGGGAGAGAAGGAGGGGGGAGAGAAAGAGAAGGAAAAGGTGAACATAGTGATTCAGATGTGTCAGATAATGTAAAAAAAATCGCCAAAGCATGAGAAAATGCTTTGCCGATTTTTTTACATTATTTTACGTGTTTGAGATATTTGGCTGTGTGTTGAATGGTGGCGATTATTAGGCTATGTATGTGCAGTTTGTAAGAGGAGTCTGGGATGATATGTTTTGAATACTTTTGTTTTGGGTATTCTTATGCACCATGTGTAACATGCTAAATATGATATTTTCCAGAAATATGTCTTTATAAAAAATGTGATAAATTATATATTTTTGTACGTATTGTAGTGACTGATCTTCTTTGTATTTTTCTGGCTTGGGTGGCATTGGTTTCAATTTAAGACCCCCTACTGGGGCCTTGTTTAATCTACTGTCGGCGGGTAGTTCCCCTTGTATGCATTTTATGCACTCACCCGGCCTCAACCACGGACAAAAAACTAGAGCCGATGCTGGACCTCCTATCCCACCCGAGGACAATGCAAGTCAAGGAACCAAAAACCTTAGATTACACACCGTCCCTCAGGGGGGAAGAGGGGCTGGGATAAAATAAGAAAAGAGAGACTTGCTGTACTGGATCTGCTCAGAGGCTGTGCGACACTGCGTAACAGGATTTGTCACCTCTGTGAACTTCTACGTTTGTGAGATGGATGTGATCTGGACCACAACCTCTGGCTTTGCAATGACACAATGCACTGGAAATAACAAGAGTTAGTACACTAACAGGTACATACAACGAACATGCATTAACTTCAGTGACATCAACTTACAGGGTTCATCAGCAGCATGACAAAAGAACAGAATAACCAAAGTTACAGATTGGAGTGAGGCACTCCAGGAATAAACTTGAAATACAGATTGGAGTTATTGGCACTCCCAGGGTTCATGCATATACCAAGGACTCAGAAGTGCTTTATCTTGGCACTACTGTTCATCAGAGAATCACGAAACTCAATCCTTTAATCCTTGTGCGATACAGTTCTAGCACCAAAGTTGCAAGTAGAGTCCGTAGGATAAACACAAAAGCGCTGGAGTAAATCACAGAGAGGACATGGAGGAAAAGTCTATAGGCTTTGAAGACAGGGATACTCAGTCCTGTTTACTACTATAGGAGGTTTAGTGCGCACTAACCTGATATCAAGTACTTAGCCTAGTTCTTCCACTTGACTGAAGTTAGAAGATCTCAAGGCTTTGACTCAGAGAGTCGCGGGGGTCTGGAGTAGCAGTGCAGGAGGATACGAGGAGGAAGACATCAAGGGAGCTGGTGCCACGAGAACCACAGGTTTAGATGAACTTGAAGGAGATTGGAGTGCTTCTCGGTTCCAGCAGGATTCTTCAGGTGAGTGGGAAGGGTGAAGCTTGTTCTGCAGGGGCGAAGCCAAGCTACAATCCAGGTTTGGGTGGGGTTTATATACCCTCTCGAAGGCTCAATGGATGTAGCGAGATCACTTGTGGCATGTAGGGCATATGTTTGTCTTTAAGGTTCTCAAACCTTGGAGAAAACACATGTTAGTGCACTATCTTTGACCATATAGAATGGGCAGGTCCAACTTGTTGATCCAAACCAAATAACAGGAAACTAATGTATCATTTTCGCTCAAACGTGCATAATGGAAAACAACACCAAGGCCCATTAACAGGGAGAGCAAGACTTGCAATTGGCTAACAGTCTTCTAGGGGAAGCTTGCAGGGATTCAAGCACAGTGGAATTATAGGTGCTGGGGAAGCATTGGTTATGAGGGTGCTGGGGGAGCAGTGTGTTGGGGGAACATTGGTTATGAGGGTGCTGGGGAAACACAGATATGAGGATGCTGGGGAAACATCAGTCATGAGGGTGTTGGGGGAACATGAGTTATGAGGGTGCTGGGGAAACATCGGTCATGATATTGTAGCGTGCCATAAAGCACCATAGGTATAAAGCAACAGGCGCCCTGTAAGCTAGACCACTAAGCAGGGGTTGCAGGAAGGGGTCGTGACAGAGGGGTGCTGGAGTGGATTGTGAAAACCTAGCAGTCAGGAGGGCGCTCCAAATGGCCCAGAGGGCGGAAGCCACTGAGGGGGCCCGCCCGCAGAGTCGAGGGGGCTGGCGCTGGGCCAGTCACTAGGAGGATGGGGGAAAAGGAATGCCCCCCACAGACAGCACTGATCCTGACGTGTGATCACTGCCCAAACGGGCATGGCAGAGTCGGGCTCCGTGGCCTCCGTGCGATGTGAGGAGTGCTTTGGAGGCATTCATTTACAGTAAAGCCTTACCTTCAACCTATCTCCAAGTTCCTTCAAATGTAAGATTGATTGCTTCTCTGGTGATGAGGATCACTAACGCTGTGCAGGGGACAGCAATATGCCTCCATCCCTATTGTTGCTCTCGCAGCTCAAGGCCATCATAGCTAACTAAGCAACGTTCCATTAAATCCTGATTGAGCATTCCTGTCACACTTGTGCTTCTGAGCCAAGATGCATTACAGTGTAATTGACTATATGACTGATGTTATGGCGGTTCTCTAATTTTCATGCTGGGCCAGTCTATGTGGTTTTCTGGAGACTGTCTTGGGAGCTTTCCTTCTAGAATCAAAGTGTGCTAGGCAGGTTCATATTGGATCTGTTGCTGAATTAAGTACAGAACTCCATTTCTTTGACAACATTCCAAGTGGGCTTAGTTCAGAGTACCCATGACAAGTGAGGAAGGCTTGGCTTCATGTAATTCAGTCACCACATTTGTATGGCAGCACAAAGAATAGGGAACTTTGTTGGACAACTTCTCTATTGGGCTTGGCTCAGTGTATTTATATGATCGCCGCTGTAACGTACTGCATGGAGTACGAATTATGGCACTTAGCACGTCTCTCAGCATGGCAGATAAATCTGTCCCCTCAGCTGTGTCTTCTACTGTTCCACTCCAAGACAGGTTAAGTCACCTCTTCAGGTTCAACATATCCATAGAGCAGTCGTGACTGCACCGGAATTCTCATCAAGTAGCCGTGGCTCATATGTTATGCCGATGACAACGGCGTTCAAATCCCCTTACGGATCAAACTCTACAGTGCGGCAATTTATTCCGGTGTACCTCAGGATTTGAGAACCATGCCCCTGTCTTTAACAAAGGGATACTGAAAATATCTGCCTGTGCCTAACACTTGGGAGACAAGATAAGTGAAGAAATCTTTAATTTCATGCAAAAAAATCATGCAAAAGGACTACTTGCTCTAGTTTTCAGCCTTCACTTAAGAAGATCGAACAGCAAGTTTAAGAGAATATATCCTTTCTTCCAGTGATTGTTAACTCTTTAGTGAAGCAGCTGTTAACCTTTTGACTTCTTGTTAGAAATGGGGGTCTCTAGTTGTCAAGGGCTTGCACCTTTGTCTAAGTAGGGACCCTTCTTCCTAGTCAGGATAAGGGAGTTACACTCCTAAAATAACCCCTGCTCACCCCCTCGGAAGCTTGGCACGAGCAGTCAGGCTTATCTTAGAGGAAGTGTGTTAAGCATTTGCACATAACCGACAGTAATACAGTGTAAGCACTACCAAAGGACACCACACCAGTTTAGAAAAATAGCCAATATTTTTATAAACAAGACCAAAAACGATAAGAATCCACAATACAGAACATAAATATCTACAGTTATCATAATATGCTTTAAAAACAGTTCCATGATGTCGATAGCTCCGTCCGGGGCTATCACGGCGTTCTGAGCAAACAAATCCAAACAGTTCAGGCTGGTCGCGGCGTCGCAGACCAGCTACGGCGTCGGGAAGACCCCCAAACAGGACCTGTTAGAAATGCAGGGCGCCGAGGCCCTTGAAGTCACTTGAATTGCAGGTCATGCTCCTTTCTTTGGGGATCAGGAGTGCTGGCATCGGCAGGCATCGGGTGCTGTGTTGCGAAGTGCTACAAAAGGGGGTGGTGATGGACGGAGCATCTGAACCAATCAAACAATCACACCCAGTCAACAGATCTGGGTTTAATCCATCACCGTTCTTTAGCCAACTCTGTCACCCCAGTTCAGACATGGCCATTTGCAAATCAGTCTGACCCTGTGCCTCATGGGAACAGTCCAGCCCGAACTGCCAAGCCATGTCTTCCCTGGACCGGAAACAAGCTTTCGAGGACCGGTTTCTGGCATTCCAGCCGTCTTCAGCCAGGCTTGCTTGAATCCAGTGGCAAAGTGAGCAAGGGACTCACATCTGAGCATACCCTGCCAAACTTATGGTGAACAAAGCAGTACAAAAGGGGGTGGTGATGGACGGAGCATCTGAACCAATCAAACAATCACACCCAGTCAACAGATCTGGGTTTAATCCATCACCGTTCTTTAGCCCACTCTGTCACCCCAGTTCAGACATGGCCATTTGCAAATCAGTCTGACCCTGTGCCTCATGGGAACAGTCCAGCCCGAACTACCAAGCCATGTCTTCCCTGGACCGGAAACAAGCTTCCGAGGACCGGTTTCTGGCATTCCAGCCGTCTTCAGCCAGGATAGCTTGACTCCAGTGGCTTAGTGAGCACGGTACCCACGTCTGGGCATACCCTTCCCACATAGGGTGAACAGGAAAACACACAAGATGATGGACGGAATGTTGCACAATGGCAAAACATTCACCCCAGTCACAGATCTGGGTTTAATCCATCCGTGTTGTGAAGTGCAACAATGCGGCGTGCGGTGCCCTCAGGCCACGGTGCGAGCAGCGGCTCGGTGGCAGCATCAGATGGCGTCGTTGGTGAGACTAGGGTCGTGGTGCGAGGTGAAGGCGGTGCTCGTCATGGTGCTGGCAGGTCACGGTGCAAGCAACGTTCTAGTCGTTGCTGAAGCGCTGTCGCCGGCTGACGAACGGGAGTCGATGGTGCCAGCGTCAGTAGGCCAAGGCTGCGTTGCGAGATGAGGGCGGTGCATCATGTAACTTTATGAGCGGTGCACTCGTACCAAGGTGCAAGCAGTGGAGTCGATTTCGGCGTGGAGCGGCAGCATCGTGGAGGCCAAGGCGGCATCGTGAAGCAAGGCGGTGCGAATTGCGGTGCCCACAGGTCGCGGTGCGAGCAGCGGCATCAGCAGGCATCGTCGGTGAGACCAGGGCCGCAGTGCAGCGTTGTGGCAGTGCTCTCTGCGCTGTCCAGCCTTAGACATAAAGCGAGGCGGTGCGGAGTGTGGTGCCCACAGGTCGTGGTGCGAGCAGCGGCTGGGTGGCGGCGTCAGCAGGCATCGTCGGTGAGACCAGGGTCACGGTGCAACATTGCGGCGGTGCCCTCTGCGGTGCCTTCAGGACACGGAGTCAGCAGAGGCATCGTAGATGTCGTCAAGTTGCTTTTCTTCTGTCGCAGCACAACACACAGAGTCCCCAGTGCTGAGGGCAGAAGAGCTTGAAGTGTTTGCTATTCCTGAGACTTCTTGAACAGGGGGCAAGCTCTACCTCAAGCCCTTGGAGAAACTCAGAAAGTAGATTGCAGAAAGTGCAGTCCAGTCCTTTCACTGCCCAAGACAGAAGCAGTCACTGTAGGCCAACACAGCAAAGCACACACAAAGTGGTAGTCCCTCCTCACAGCTTCTCCAGCTCTTCTTCTTAGCAGTCTTTTTAATCCAAAAGAGTTCTAAAGTTCAGGGGTCTGGGACCCAGTATTTGTATCTAAAACGTCTTTGATCCTCTAGGCAGAGGATCTCTGTGCCCAGCCAGAACCAGTTCTGCCTTCTCTGGTGTGATTTCCCAGCAGGGGGTGGAGACAGCATTGTCAGTGGCGGACCAGACCCTTTGAGGTGCAAGGAAATCTCCTCCCTCTTCCCCATCGCAGCTCAGTTCTATTCAGCCCTTTCCTGACCTACCTAGACTATCGGGAGCCACCCTTGCTTCCTAGCCATCTGTCGTCCAAAACCCAGACAGGAAATCCACATTCCAGCAGAGGCACACGAGATGACTGAGCAAGAAAATACCTACTTCCTAAAAGTGGTATTTTCAAACACAGAATGTAAAAATCACCTTTACTAAAAGATGCATCGTTAGATTCTGAGTTCAGGCATACTAAATGTTATTTTCCCACCTAGTTCCCAGGGCCAGTTATGTTTATAAGATGTTATAAACAAACTTCCCATTATGTCCTAAGGGGAACAGGTAGCCTTGTAATAGTGAAAATCGAAATGGGCTGTAATTCACTATCAGGACATGCCACACACACCAGGGCATGTCCCACCTTTCACATACACTGCACCTTGCCCATCGGGGTACTTTGGGCCTACCTTAGGGGTGCCTGACATGTAAGAAAAGGGAAGGTTAGGGACTGGCCAGTGTGTACACGAGCCAAGTCGACATGACAGTTACAAACTGCACTCAGACTCTGCAATGGCAGGACTGAGGTACCTTTTCCAGGCCACTCACGTGGGTGGCACAATCCGTGCTGCAGGCCCACGCGTAGCATTTGATTCCCAGGCCCTGGCACACTTAGTGCACTTTCCTAGGGGCTGAAAAGAAAGCTAAACAGCCAATCATGGAAACACCACTCCATGACATATTTTACCACAGGAGCACTTGCACTTTATCACTGATCAGCCGTGCGAAAAGTGCGCAGAAACACTACGCCAACAAAAACAGTCAAAACCGGGAGGGCAGAAAGCAAAAACTCTTCTGTGTACCCCCAATAAATAATTACTGGAATCCAAGGACGCCCAGTGAGTCATTACTGGAAGCCGGGAAGCCAGGCCTAAGCAATTTCTATGATTTGAACCTCAAAACAATACTCAAAAACCAAGAGCAAGCATACATCAACAAATGCTCAAATATTTAAATAGTTTGATTAATTCACAATCCATGTCAAATGCTGTAGAGAGGTCAAGGAGAATGAGGTCTGCTGTGTTTCCTCTATCAAGTATCATGCAGATGTCTATGGAAGCAATAAGTGCTATTTCGGTACTGTGGTTGGGCCTGAATCTGGACTTCATGGTGTTGAGGGGCTAGGGGTTGCTGAGCTGGTCTTTGAAGATGGGATTCTCTAAGAGCTTTAGATGAACCAAGAGCTGGAAACCAGATGGTTTCTTCAGTAGGGGCCTGATGGTGGAATGTTTCCAGGTTTCTGAAAATGTGGCTGAGTCGCTGGAGGTATTTATGATGGGTGTTAGTACTGCGGTAATCAGTAGGAGTCTTTTGGTGACGGTGTGGTAGGTGCAAAGGTCAGATGGAGCCCCCAAGGTGATGTTCGTCATGGTGATTTCAACTGTGGTGGTGGCAAGCCACTAGGTATGGGTTTGGTCTTTAGCTATGATGGGCCGTAACAGAATTGAACATTTCGCTACAGCTTGTAAAGGAATAGAGAACAAACAAGTGCATGTAATTGACAAAGCCGAGGAAGAAAAGTTAAAATTGATATTCGAAATTGAATCTGACTAAGATGAAAATGGGGTGATATGCCCTGCATGGATGGAGACATTTTAAAGGTATATGCAGACTTTTGGTACCCCTACACACTAACTGACAGTAAAACGTCAAGAAAAAAAATGATGGTAACGGGTATGGTCTGGGACCTCCTGATATTAACCCAGCAGGTACAGCAAGGCTCCCATACCTTTGAAGGGCATGGCTAAGTTGTAAATTCCATTTAAAGGCATAAGGAGGGTCCAAATTGCTAGGCTGGAAATATCAAAAGGAACTGGGGGTCAAATTAGATCGTAATAATCAGGATCAGGCCCTATTAGTGAACAGGTTGTTTACAGGAATGAATGTATGCAAAACATTCCCTGAAGTAGTCACAGAGGATGTAGGATTATTTAAGAATTTTCAACACAAATTAAATTGAATTTCAATGTGGTTCCAGTAGTACAAAAAGTACACCAAATGCCTATATTGATGTAAGAGCCATTGGGAAAATAACTGGATAAACATGGAGCACCTGGCGGGATTGAACAAATTGAAAGTGGTTGGCCCCAATTGTGACTGCCATAAAAGCAAGTGGGAAAGGCATTAGCCTTTACGTCGATCTTGGAGCTATAAATGGAAACATCTGGGGGGATGCATACCTCTTTCCTGGATCTATCCTTGGCTTGGCCTACCACTGAGCCACCTTGCATTCTGAGTGTAGGTCTCTTCATGACCTCTTTTGGCACATAGAGGTCTTGCAGGATACCATTTGGCCTGGTATCCACAGTTGCTGTATTCCTGAGGATAATCTAGCATATTCTGGGTAACATGACTGGTTCCCAGGATGGTATACGTCCTGGGAGTGTATGGTTCGTCTGAGGTTGAGCATGACATTTCCCTACTGGAAGTTTTAGCCACTCTCAGGAAGGCAGGATTTACATTTAAAATGGAGAACTGTATAATTGGAGATGGGTTGGTTGATTAACTGGGCCACACTATTTTTGGGGATGAAATAAAACCTACGTGTAATTTAGTTGATGCTGTAAACAAAGCCCCACTTCTCACTAACAAAGAAGAACTCAAGTCATTCCTGGGTCTTGTTGAGTACATGTCCAAATACATTTTTTGAAAAGTACACTGATGAAGTGCAACCTTTCAGCCTATTGATTAAAAATACTCAATATATGCGGAGCTTAGAGTGCCAAGATGCTTTCGAAAGGGGTAAAACAGCCAACACAATGCCAACGTCATTGGCAATTTTAATGTTTAATGTTGATCACATAACGCTACTGACCACAGATGTCAGCAACAATGGGCTAGGTGCCACACTCTCCCATAAAGTGGAAGGTTAGGAAATGATAGAGGCATTTTCCTCTTGATCTCTTAAAGGATCTGAGTTTAACTATTCTACAATAGAAATTCAGGCACTAGCCTGCTTTTGGGCAGTAACTCATTTTGTTTTTTCTCTGAGGGCCCTACAATTTACTTTGAGGACTGGTCACACCACACCTTACTCAATAACAGGGGTTTCCACATTTGTATCACTCAAAGATAGGTACCAAGTAAACTCTCAGCTGGTTGAATGGAGAAGATCCCTCATGGGTCCACAGCAAGACTCTACAACCTTTTTTATAAAACGAGCTACTTCTGATCGATGAAAATGGTCCTAAGCTACTAATGACTTTGACAACTGTCACAGCAGTGACCACATCAGAGACAATCACAACAGTGGCTATACCATGCACAATTACAAATAGTATCCACCCAGATTTATATCACAAAATTGAGTCAAGGCAAAATATAATATCCAAAATATTGACTAACAGTGTTATGAATGTACATATTGGTAAGTATAAATTTATAATTCTAAACTCCACATCGACATACCTTGAAGATATATATCTTCAACATAAATAAATGTGGAGTTAAGAACATAAATAAAACTATACTTACCTTTATATACTTACCTTCAAGATATTGTGGTAGCTTATATGGAGCATGCTATATTTTTGGCTGGGTGATGTCTAGAATTTGATACCGTAACTGAGCACCACCCACCCACGCGTAAGACAGGGTTGCTAACAGCAGTGTCAGGAACAGATTTACCTTAATAAAATGTATCTGCATAAGTAATAAAGGAACAGTCACTGGTACAAAGGAAATATTAAAAGCTACAAAAATATACAACTTGGTATGAACTATTATTTGGATTTTCAATATTTTTGTTTACAAACCTCAGCACATCCGTTCCTTAAAACACATGCTCATCTATCAAATATGCACTTTCAATTTTGGCTTCAAACATTCAAAGAAAATGATGTCTTTTTCTTGCAAAGGGACCTTCTTTAATATAGCTAGAGTAGATCCTCTGAATTAAATACTGTGCTGGGCGGCACTTCGATGGACTACTTCTAGGGTACTGGTGAGCTAGCAGTAGCTCTCGAGCTACCCGTTGGAGACTCCCTGTCCACAGAAATACAATGTTTGAAGAAGTGATGCAGCATCAACTTAATTAAAAGAAACAATATGACAAAAAAATTGGAGTAAGAACCAGGCTTGGTGTGTGTGATAGTGGGTTGTAGTTAAGAAACCTGATCTTTGCGGTACAAATGCAAAACTATGTCAAAAAATTTGAGGGCTACACTAGTTAAAAAGAATGTGTTCATGCTGGAGGTTGGGTACACCCGAAGAATGGATAACCTACAAAGTGTTAAGGTATGCTGTTATAACTTAAGTTCCCTGCTGCTCAGCTAGTAAGTATGTCATATAGATTGTTGGATGATTGGAATGTTACTGTAATAGGAATGTCAGTTGAATGAGGGCTGAGCAGCAGGACAGCTGCTCCTGATGGGGTTAACTTATCATCTTAACTTAATATCTTAACTAACTAACTTAAATAAAGTATCTTGATCTACTTTACCTGAAGAGTCCATCATCATTTCGAGTACAACATTTAGGCGACACATCAACTCAAGTATCAGCGAGTATATCACCATGACTTGTTACACAATTAAAATTGTGTGTGAGTGTCTCTAGTTATAGGACAACTCATCATTCATGATTTGAAAGAACTGTGTAGTACGATATGATATAGTCACCCCTTAATAGTATATTTAAGGTGTTGAAGTCATTTAACAAGAGTTGTTACACGACTAATGTTGTGTGTGAGTGTGTCTTGACTCATTAACTCATGTTTGTTGTGACTATGCAGTATATGGTCACATGGTTAATTGAGGACTATGCGGTATATAGTCACTCATTAGGTTATTTATGGACTATGCAGTATATGGTCACATGGTTAATTGAGGACTATGCAGTATATGGTCACTCATAGGTTATTTGAGGACTATGCAGTATATGGTCACTCATTGGTTAATTACAGACTACACTGTATGTGGTCACTCATTAGTTATTTGAGGACTATGCGGTATATAGTCACTCATTAGTTAATTGTGGGCCATGCCGTATATGGTCACTCTTTGGTTTTTTTTTTAGAGGACTATGCAGTATATAGTCACTCATTAGTCATAGTGTTTTGGCATCAATAATTGTTTCACCAAAGAGTAGTTACACAAAATTGGAGTTGTGTGTGATAGTAGGTTCGTTGTCTACACCTGGTTTCCCAGCTACCTATGTGTTTGCTGTGTACACGTGTTGTACTGAGGTATACATGTTACGTATATATGTTTTCCCGCAGTATGGTTGTGTCATACGAGTACTATCACTTAAAGTATGCGCGTTGTTTCCTAGTATTTTCACATCAAGTTTGTTCCTTAGTGTCTCACTTCTTATACTGGTCTGGCCAACTAGAATAATTAGTAGCATAAGGATGTAGGATGAAGATAGTTGTTAAAGACAGGAAGTAATACGGTGCGGGATATGTTAAATTTATCGTATATGTTGTTAATTAATACTTAAGTACATTGTATTTACATTACTGACTATCTGTACTAGAGTACATCTCATTAACAACCATTTTATTGCTTATTTGCAATTGTACCCATAACGAAGGGAGATATGTTATAACTTAAGTTCCCTGCTGCTCAGCTAGTAAGTATGTCATATAGATTGTTGGATGATTGGAATGTTACTGTAATAGGAATGTCAGCTGAATGAGGGCTGAGCAGCAGGACAGCTGCTCCTGATGGGGTTAACTTATCATCTTAACTTAATATCTTAACTAACTAACTTAAATAAAGTATCTTGATCTACTTTACCTGAAGAGTCCATCATCATTTCGAGTACAACATATGCCTGTAGAAGATGGGAGATTCTTCGTACAAGCAGATGCTCATGGTAGGGAGTCCAGCAAGGGATGAGGAATAGCCGTCTAACATGTTGGCACAAGTGCTATGAAATAAACGTTTACTTTTGTGGACAACTGCACGGCTATTGTCTTTGAGGCGAATGTCATAGATGCCCTTTTTTCTCAATGTTCTATAGTTGCACTCTCTTCTTGTTCCATTCAATGAAATGGAGGTGTATTATGATCAAGAAGCTACCACGCTAGTCCTAGTATCTGATCAAGAAGCTACCACTCTAGCCCTAATATCTATTACCCCTTTCCTTCCATTGTCCCTTGGAATGGTCCTGCAAGTGGGCTTTTAGAATGTTGCTATGAGGCTGTTAATGAGATTGATGTCCCTGTGTTGAGACCTTTTAAAGTATTCATATAGTCTTATAGGCCGCTGCCAAGAAGTGGCTGTTGCACTGGAAGTAAAAGCTCGAAGGCTGTAGACTCTGTAGCTCAAAGGAGAGAGCAGCGAGGAGAGAGGAGATCTGCAGGGGCGTGGCTAAATATTTAGAATGAGACAAAGGACAAACAAGCAACTGGGCACGACTCAAGCAGCGAAGGGGTAGGAGATTGGGGGACGTGCAAGCAAAACCGGGAAATCCTCTCACTTTGAAGTCAGAGAGAGAAAATAAAGATGAGCTCGAAAACAGAATCTGACATTTGACCTCAGTCTTTGAATGCACAGCAAATGTGACGAGATGACAAGATTTACAGGCCTGTTTACAAAAACGGAGCAAGCCCATGAAATCGTGTGTATTGTTTTTCGAGAAGGAAAAGGGACTTCCTGAACAGATTTTAAAATGGTGACCAGTGTATTTATATAGTACCTGGTCCCTGCTCTTGGGGATGAATAAACACAGGAAGACTCAACGAATTTTGGCCTATGAGAGCCTCGTCCTACGGGACGTTAACAAAATTTTGGGAGAACAACAATTTGTCAAGTTCAACACGAGCAAAGCCGAGATACTTGCTTTGAAATCTATAAAAGATAACACCAAGGTGGTAGTAAAACCTGCTGACAAGGGGGGTGCAATTGTTATACAGGATCTCAACAACTACACCAGTGAGATTATGAGACAATTGAATGACGGGGTGAGTTACAAGCGTCTAGATGGTGATCCATCCAGAGACCTAAAAGCAGAGATCCTGAGAGTAACACAGGATGGCATACAACAAGGTTTCCTGTCTGAACACGAGTTTCAGTACTTAAATCAAAAGAACCCACGCCTCCCTACCATTTATACTCTTCCGAAAGTACACAAAGATCTGCACCAGCCTCCTGGCCGACCAATCGTATCTGGGTGTGGCTCCCTTTTGGAACCATTATGCAGATATATTGATTTTTTCCTAAAACCTATAGCAGAGGCAACCACAACTTACCTTCGCGATACCACGCATATCATAAATTTGATTGACGGACGCCCTTATAAACCACAGGAGGAGTGTTTGGTTACCTGTGATATCGTGTCTCTGTACACCAGCATACCTCAGGATGAGGCTCTGCAAGCCATGACAATTGCCCTTGACAAACGGGAAGCACCTATCCGAGTACCAACATCCTTTATCATTTTACTACTGAAGATCGCCATGATGAGGAATTTTTTCATCTTTCAGGATTCATTTTACCTTCAGATCAAGGGCGTGGCGATGGGGGCGGCATTTGCTCCAGACCTGGCCATAATTTTCATGTCTATGTATGAAGACATGTTCATACTCAATGATGACAACCCTTTCAGATCCAAAATAAATATTTGGATGCGATACATAGACATCATATGTATCTGGAATGGCAATGAGGAGGACCTTGGCTCCTTCTTCAACTGGCTTAATGGTCGTACCTCTGACATACAGTTCACTATTCAGTATGACAGAAAATCCATAGATTTTTTGGACCTAACCATTTTTGTGGAGAATGATATTTTACAAACCACCCTTTTCAGGAAACCTGCAGAGAGGAATTCCCTCCTTCTGTATTCAAGTCATCACCCACGGGGACTTCGTGACAATTTGCCCTTTGGTAAATTTTTACGGATCCGCCGTAATTGCAGCAAAAAAGATGATTATATGGAACAAGCCACTATACTAATGGAACGTCTACTTGAACGAGGCTATCCCAGGAGATTGGTTAAGAAAGCCAAAAAAAGAGCATGGCATAACCCAAGGGAAACCTTACTACAACCTGGATCAAAAGGGAACAACAATGAACAACGCATTATCTGCGTAACCACGTTTTCCACAAAAAGTAATGCCATAAAAAAGACAATCAACAAATATTGGCATTTGATCTCTGAGGATCTTAACTGCAGCAACCCACCACTTCACGCTTTCAGGAAAGCGAGGAACATCCGCGACCACGTGGTATCCTCCTTTTTGAGGACTACTAAGGAACAATCATTAACTTCAATGTGGAATTTACCCCCCATTGTGGGGCATTACCGTTGCGGCTCGTGCAAAGCGTGTCCAGCAACCTTACAGACCAAAATCTTTTCACATGGGCAAAAACAAGTGACACTTAAGGCGCACACCAATTGTAACTCATCCAATGTAATCTACTGCATAGTTTGCCCCTGTAAGTTAATATACATTGGCCAGACACAACAACGTGCAAAAGTACGTTTTTTACAACACTGCAGTCGCATAAGATGCAAAGTTGAGGGGGCACCCTTAGTTGACCACTGTACAACTTTTGATCACCCACCAGAAAGCCTTAAATGGACCATTCTGGAACAAGTGAGACTGGGCCCTAGGGGTGGGAGCATAGAACCTATCCTCAACGTTAGAGAGATTAAATGGATCCGTTTCTTTGACTCTGTCCGCCTGGGCCTTAATGAATCGGAGAGCAGTTTTGCACAGATGGCCATTTTGTAAATCTCACGTGTCCCTAAGCACTTTATGTAGCAACACGCTTTCTTGGTACACTGTTTCCATATTTTGGATCGCAGGTTGATACATTTCCTAATCGTAATATACGTTTTCTGACCCAGTATATCGATAAAATGGACATGTGTGTACGTTAAGATAATGTGCCTAGACCACCTTGTCAGGTAGGTCCGCACTTGCCAAGTATACTATCTCCTTACCTTTGGCCTCAAATGTATTCACTTAGCTTTGGAAGAAGCGTTTTTCCAACCTATAAAGTTTTTGCTAACCTACGAAGTTTTACTGAATATCATAAATGTAAAAAATGCAGCTGCTTTTAAGTACAGTGTTTGCATGTATGTTGACAGCATGTCCGATTTATTTGGCTCTTTGACTACCCTGCGCATGGCATGTCCGCGCTTCACCAGGCAGACCATTTTGTACAAATCAGACTAGGTCCCGTGGCCTCAACCCCCTTTTTTTCAGAAACATAATGTACAGCCTTTTTTCAGAAACAAAATGTATAACGTAGTGAATAATCACGTTTGTTTGTAAGTCAGGGTTTATGTTCACCCTCTGTGAGATCATAGCTACCCGTTTCTCCAAATGCATATTTGATTGTAATGTTTCACAAAATATACCGTGTCCGATCCATTTGGCGCCTTGACTACCCTGTGTATGGCATGTCCGCGCTTTAACAGGCTGACCGTTTTTAACAATCAGAATAGTTTCCCTTTAGCCACAACTCCGACTTTATTTCATAAGCAACATTTGTGTGCTTTGCAGCGGAGTGCATTCAATCTCGTTTGTTCATAACTCAGGGTTCATGTTCACCGTCTGTGCACCCATATGCTCCTAAAAAAGCCTCATGTTACCCTGGCAACGAGAGTCCCGTCTCAAGCGAGGTTAGAAAAGGACCTCCCGTTGTCAAGGTAGCACTTCCTGATTGCTACCTGATTGAGTTAGACGCGGGCTCGCGCGCTCTCCGAATATTTTCCACTTCGGGTAAGTGGAATTTTGACAGCGTCTGCTTAGACGCCTGACATTCGTGTTCTTTGATGTAGCCGCTCGCTTTTCATTTTACTAATTCGGTTCCAATTACTCCTCAGAAACATTGATGGATTTAAACGGACACATTTTCTGTGTTGCACTTCGACGGACACCAATCTCGCTGCTCACACGACAATATAATTAACCTTTTGAATGGGCAAAAAACTACGGCAGAGGTAGGATATCTGCCTATATGTGTATTCCTATGCATTTACTTTGTGGCCCTCATGTCAAACAATCCAAGTAATTGCCGTTTTCAAACTTTTTAATTCTCAGAAACAGCTACCTCCATTAATGCATATGGAGAGCGCTTCTAACCGATGAGTTATACTGACGCGTTTGTGGACCAATTTAATCCCGCTACAACTAGTTGAACAGCCGAACACCATTTAATACTACGGCTGAGGTAGGACTTTTGGGCTTACCTTTTTTCATTTTTTCATGGCATTGACGCGGCTGGCATATACTCAGTGACTGGCGTCCTTTTATTATTTTCGTCCTTTTATTATTTTCAATCTTAGATACAGCTATTTCGGCTAACTACGTGGCAAGTGCCTGGACTACGCTACTCTGAGGCCTTTTTTCCTCATCAGGTAATTCATATGTAGGCCCTGTCATCCACTATACCTCCTTGCTATTTACCTTAATTTTGAAAGTCGTTTTTTTGAGGAAACTCTGGGACTCTTTTTGAGAGACCTTTTAATTAATTTTCTGTCTCAATGGTTTTGTCTCTAGGAACAGCCCCACAACAACCACCCCGCCCCTCCCCTCTACCCCCACGTCCTGACGAAGACCCGCGTAGTAAGGATCTACTGTCCTACATCCTATGGGTCGAAACGTAGACTTTTCTACTTATTTAAACTCCTACAGAACAATTTTATGTATATAGCTGTATAGGAGATTTGTTTTTTTAAATTAATTTCAATCTGATGTGTTTACACTGCATTTGACCCCACCTTTGGGGATCTATTTATTTTGTTCGGTGATCAAAAATGCTGACTGATATAATTGAAGTATGATATGTGATGTTTGAACATTCAAGAAATGTTTTTTTCCTTCCTTGCACCTTCCCCTCTCCCCTGTGGGCTTATTGAATTTCTATGTATTGTATAAATACCTATGCTTTGACTAATGACCTAATGAATGTTTAGGATTGGTGCGGTGAAAATAAAAACACCTTGCACCTGGATTCGATCCCCCCTTTTTTTGAATTAATTTACTCAAATTGGTGTGAATTTAATAATTTGTTGTGTTTTGTCTGGGACCCCCCTTCTTACATACCGAGCAATTACCCAGGTCCCACTGACTATATGGGTCCAACCCCTTAAACTTAATATAAACACAGGAAGAGGCATGGCAATGCATGCCTTGGACAAATGGGGATAAAGAATAGGAGACAAACAATGGAGCCAGGAAATGGGAAGCCTATGGTAGGGCTCTAAGCCCACAAAGAAGTATATACTAAAGTATATACAATAGGCCTCGAAAGCTCGACCTAAGAAATACATCTGACCTTGTGTAATGTAATTTGGTGCTATTGTAAAGCTCTTTAATGCCCCTTTGCCAAGTTTGAGCTCTATAAAACTGTACACCAACATATGTTAGAGACGCTTGGCAGGAATAAGAGATGCAGTAAAATATTGCGCTCAATCGTTCGAAATAACTGCTCCTTCAACACACATGCCAACATTTTACACCAATAAAGTTGGGAATTTATTTTATTGATTTATTTACTTATTTTAGAGTAGGTATCAGAGCGCTTTACATTTTTCCCATTGACTTCTATTGAAGCAGGGAAAATTAAAAGAGTGAGACAGCAAGTGCTTGAAATGGGAAAATAGAAGTGCAGGAAGTCTGTAACAGACAGCTGCGGTCCGTGCAGGTAAACAGCAGTGGGGCTGCATGTGGGGGGAGGGGGAATTTCGAGGGATGATGCAGAGAGAAAATTAAATAAATAATTAATTTTCCCTCTGCATCATCCTCGAAATCCAACCCACGTGGCCCCACCGCTGTTACCTGCATGGACCGCGGCTGGTAACAGAACCTGCTTTGTTTCTGAAAAGCGCCAGTACTCTCAAATTAAAAGCATTATGTCTCTCCTGAGAAGTGCCGGTACTCTCCAATTAAAAGCATTGTATTTCTCTTCAGAAGTGCCAGTACTCTCCCTCTCAAAATAAACAAGCATTGAAAATGCAGTAGGTCTCGCCTTTGATTAAGTTGAAAGCTATTTGCTTTGCTGATGGTATTGTATAGCAAAGCAAATGACTTTAACTTAATGAACGGCGAGACCTATTGCATTTTTAATGCTTTTTTCTTTTGTGACTAACACAATTCAAGGGCGAGGTCACAGATTGTGTCTATATACTGGAGGTTATCTACCATACTGATTAATCACTGTGTCTTCCCTGGCCCATCCTACACACCGTGCAAATGGGGGAGAAACACGGCGTGAAGGAGGGTGGGAAACCAGACTATCCAATTAATTACAACAAAGGGCTTAGTGAAGCTTGTCTGAAATATAACTTTTTGGAGATTTTCTACCACTGGCACTGGTAGCCAGAGAAACTATGCAGAGCTAAACTTTGTGATGATTCCCGACCCGACGTTGGAGGGGCGCGGAACACAACAGTAATATGGTGCACATCTGTGGAGTTGCACAAAACTTGAAGAATACTGGCTTTAGGTACGGGGCAGTTTGAAAGCTTTAGGTACGGGCTGTTTAAAGCTGCCCTTCATATGCCCTGTGCCTGCATGGCGCTGCTGCATGATGTTTAAGATTTACCTGCACTCACAAGACATGTAAGATGATTAGCAACGGCATTGCTAGATTGTTTTTTTCCAAAGCAAGCGGGAGGAGGATCGGGACACAAGCAACAGGGGACCTTGTAGCAACATGAAGGAAGATGGTGAAAATGGACGCAACGCAGGGAGGGTGGGAGGTTGGTTAGCAACGGCACTGGGCATTTCTAGATTGTTTTTATTAAAAGCAAGCTGAGGGGGGGAATACTTATTATAGGGAGTAGTGTGGGAACACTTGGCGGTAGGTAGGAATGTTGTGGATAAGTACAGACACTGGAACTTTCCCTAAAAGACGTGAGGAAAACCTGTGATTATAGCATTAGTTTGACTATTTGCAGGGCTGTGTTGGTTGGAAAACTAAGTGGAATTCATGCAAGTCACACCACCGTGGACTTCTACAGCCAATACGTGTACAAACTTTGAGTTCTGGACATGCCAAAGTGCCCTATCATTTCAAAAATATCTGGCGACAGCTCAAACTCTGGGTTACTGCATAGAACAAGGGACTTAAGAGTCTACATGCTATACTAAATATAGCCAAACTAGGATGTTTTAAAATACATGATTCGTATCCTTCACAGATACTGAAGCACAGAATCCCACATTCTGCGAAGTATTGTAGCCTGAGTATTAAAATGCAGCATTTAATGGTGATGGGAGAGCTCAAATGTAATTGTGACTGTTGCTTTGAAGATGGATGTGACCCATCCATTCAAAATCAGGCTCACCTTCACAAAATTTAAGTCTAGTTGCACCTCAGACGCGAGTTACCAAGTAGTGTCATTTGGTCATTATTAAGTAACCCGTTTCAACTAGGTGTTCACATGGAAAGTTACGTTTCCGTCACATCACCCAAAGATGATCTTACACCCCATGGTTAACAGCGTGCTTGTAGAGGCTTTAGTCTATGCTGTTAGGCTCCTCACCTGGCAGTAGCGCTGAAGGACTAATTTCAGTGGAAAGAATAGAGGGGGGCTAGGAACGAGCCCATGGTTTTACTCATGCTACATTTAGACTGCTCTTACCTGCCAGAGTCGGTTTCTGCCCAACTTGACTCTGGTAGCTCTCGAAGCACACGTTCACCTTGTTGTATAAACAGTACACCAAGTAGCAGATCTTCTTTCCGCCGACGTCCTGTATTATAGCCAGTCAGCATCTCTTGTCTGAACAGCAGCGGGTCGTGCACTGCTCGGCGGTGTCCACTAAGAAAGTGCCCACATAGACGGCCATCAGTGGCAGGTTGTCATACTCTACACCCTAGCCATACTTGGACACGAGGGTAAAGGGGCACGAGGCACCTGGGGAGGCAGTGCTGTTGGGGGACTGCCCCCACACTGGCAGCACCAACGGCAACAGCAGGAGGAAGGGTAGTTGCCGTGTGGCCATTCTCGATTCGAGACAATGTGTTTTTTGTTTGGGAGGCAGATGAACAAGACCTGAATAGATTTTTGGCATGGTTGAATTGTGGAGACTTGAATCTTAAATTCACAGCGAGCAAAAGTCAAGAAGCGGTAGATTTTTTGGACATTAAGATTATGGCAAAGGATGGGAAGCTATGTGTGGAATTGTTTGTCAAACCCTCTGACAGAAATACACTTCTTCACCACACTAGCTATCACCCAAAATGCCAAAAAGATGGGATTCCATTCAGCCAGTTCTTGAGAATTAGACGTAATTGTAGCGACAGGAAAATCTTTGAGGTCCATGCAGATTCCCTGAAACACAAACTGACCCAGCGAGGGTATCCGAAAAGATTAATAAAAGAAGCATATCAACGGGCTAAATATTTCAACAGAGAGAGTCTATTCGAGCCCAGAGATAAGACTAACCACACAACACAGGGACTAGTAATGGTGTCTAATTTTAACGGAATGAGTTATAAACTCAAAAACCTGATTAATAAAAACTGGTCGATATTAAATAAACCAGGTATTACACCCCTACATAGACCCACTTATGCTTACAGACGTAATAAGACCATTCAAATCCATTTGGTGCAAACCTACAGGGAGCCCAGACAAGGTCACCAAATGAGTATCAATGATGGAAGTGCCATTAGAGGCAATTTACCTTGCGGTACTTGTACTCTTTGTAAGAACATTGTAAAATCAGATAAAGTAGAACTTAATGGGATTTCCCATTGGATGAATGAACATGTCAACTGCAGAACCTCAAATATAGTGTATCTGAAAATCTGTCCATGTCAAAAGGTGTATATCGGTGAGACAGGACGTGAAATGCGCCTGCGCCTTACGGAACACCGATCCGCCCTAAAGAACCATAAAAAGAATGCACCTTTAGTGGAACAATGGACCTTAAATAATCACAAAGAAGAGGATTTAAAATGGTTCATTCTGGAAAAAATTAAAATATCTGGTCGAGGTGGAGACATGGAGAAAAAACGCAAACAGAGAGAACAGTTCTTTATGTCTAAATTTAAAACATACCACCAGGGACTTAACAGCAGGGAAGAGTGGGAAAGATTGATTAGATAAATTTATTTCTGGACAAATGGGATTATGTGTAATGTATATGGATTGCACTACTGCTGATGTCCTATTTAAAGTTTTATTAAGAATGTGATGTGATGAGCATTATTTGCAATGTTGAAATGCCTAATGAGTAATAATCAATGTGAATGTTTATTATGTCAACCTAGATATGAGCTGACACGTTGAGGAGCAAAGATTGGTATAGTGCACTGCCCGAATATGAGTATAATAATAAGCTGACGATTTATGACCAGGTTGCCCCAGTGTGAGTATTTTTAGATGTGAGTAGACACACATAGGAGCATAGGTCCAGCTATTGCACTGCTAACACGAATATGATAGTAGGTTGTCGTATTATAACTAGATTGCCCTAAATAGTAGCGCCATGGTCATTAGAACTACATGTCATTATGGACAAATCAAGAATATTAATCCTATTATTAGGATACTTGATTCTTCTATATTAAAAACGTATATTCAACCGTAAATGTAGGCATATTAGTAACTTTTGAAGCTAACACGGGCACGAAAAAACTACAAATATGGCGGCCGCGATCGGGTGAGAGACCTTATCCATATTTACAGATTTGACGGAAAATGGACACAGAGAAGGTTAATAAGTGTGTGTCTAAACATGATGCTTTAATGACTTAGCTAGTTGAATATGTATACCCCTTCTTTCTTTAGGATATTAAACAAATATGCCGCAATATTGTGATGGTTGGCATTGGGCAACGAATATAAATAAGCCTGGTTTAAAAATTCTGTCCTAATGAATTATAAAGTTGATAGGTAAATAAAGAGGAGCACCAGTATCTTTTATTGACCTCGAGACGCGGCATTTTGTAATGAATATAAATATGCCGGGCCCGTCGATGTTGTACCACAAAAACTTCAAAAAACTACAAAAATGGTGGGCGAATACAGCTAGCTAGCATGAGAATCATGTACTGATCTCGAGACGTCCGCACAACACCAGTCACGTGGTCCGGAAATGATTTCTGGACTACTAGTCTTGAACTACAAATATGGCGCAAAATTAGTTAATCATCCTAATAAAAGATTAATAGACGCCACTTATGTAATTAGCAGGCAGGCGTTTGTGTATATATAGGGTCGATAGAATCAGTGTCTTCATACCACAGAAGACCACAGAGACGAATGAATCGTATGCACGACGTTACGTGAAGGTAAGAGAATCTGCGGACCCGAAGCGCTAATTGAGGGTTATTGCGGGAGAAGGTCCTCTATAAGCTGATGTTTTAACTTAAATGTAATGTTGTCAAGAGGGACGAAGGACTGCTTTGCACGAGTAAGGTGGGGCAATGTGGTCTTCCCATCTAGTTTAGTTCAGTAAAATTATATGCCTCGCATGAAAAATGGCTGTCTGTATCCAGAGAAGCCGAGTCTGAGTATCGAGTCTATACGTAAGGGAGGAACGGTACATACGCCCAGGGCATTAACTTTGACAAATAGATACCCAGGGATATTTGGCCTGGACTACAGGGTGAAATGCGATCCATGCCCAAAGCAGAGACTCTTTTAAGTAGATCTTCATATCAATATAAGCAAATCAACATTGCTGAAAATTAATTAAGCCAACAATGTAAAGTAGTGATATAGGCAAGGACGCTACAGTAAGCTAACAATATATAGTGCCAAGAGCGGGATATTTATATGCAAGCGATGCTTTAATGAGATGCAGATCTATGTGACCAGGCATGCCCATAGTAGGATTATTCTATTGCTATAGGTGCCAAGAAGTACTACATGCCCTGTATGAAGAGGTGGCACAACACAGACTGAGGTGAATTGGAAAAACACAGTTCCGGAATATAAGTCCCAAACAGGAATAGGGAAACAGACGTTTAAGGAAATAATGGGATGATATAGCACCGTTGTGCACCTAGTAAGTGCTTTATTAATTGAAATAATAAATGTATAGGGTTGTAATGAAGTTGATCAATATAGTAATTGTAAATCCCTATTTTACATTATAGAACAATAGGAGGACGTTTTTGTGATCCCCTAACAAAAGGACCAAAAGTCAATTGCCGGTCTATTATATGAACAGTGGGAAGCCAAAACACACTGAATGTAAGATTTCCAATGACCATTCCAGTAGACTCACATAAATTAAATTAGTTTGAGATAACACATAAAAATGTAAGTTATTAATTGCATGTATTTATTTCCAGATTGGAGACATGATGTTTTATATTGTTCTGTCCTGAAGAAGGTGTTCATACAATCAAAACAGGACACCGAAACGCGTCGACATAAGGACCTAATTTTATTATTGTTTTTATTTCTTACTGTATGAATTTATTATGTAAATAGTGTTTATGTGCTGTATACAAAAGAAGGTACTAAATAGTACACAAATCAATATGAAAAGAAAGATATAACAATCTTTTGTAGTGAAAGCAACATGAAGAATTAATGTGATTTTAATGTAATTGTAGTAATTGAAAGTTTTTGAATTCAGAAAATGAGCCTGCTTTTAAGAAAATAAAATCAAGATAAATATCATTTTTTATGTGTTGTTGTAATTATATGTGAAGTATTTACTGTAATACCTGAGATGGTCATCAATATAGAATAGTGGAAGTAATGAGAATTGAATTGAGTAACACAGAAAGGAATATTTTTGTTTATTACTTGTACTACCCAGTCCTTTCTGGTTTATCTGGGGAACTCTCTCTTTGTTTGGACATTCTCGATTCGAGTCCAGGAACAGAAGACTAACAGGATTCTCTTCATTAAAAGCACAGGCAAGGCAGCGCTGGCGGGTTCTAAGCGTCTCGCGGTGGGTCGCTTAGAGAGGTCCGGTGGATTCCTCTAGAGACTAGAGGCCTGTTTACAAAAACGGAGCAAGCCCATGAAATCGGCTTTGGAATTGTTTGAGACTAGAAACTCAGCTCAAACTTTTCTGCATTGCAGACGGCTTCCAAAGTAAGCAGTTCAACAGCTGGGAGAGGGCGGTGAAGTCGGACTCGACAACCAACCCCACCTCGGTGTGATGTCACCACGCTGGTAAAAGTACCTTCCTGTCGACTCCTAAAACAAGAGCTCGCCAGGCATCCGCTGTTTATTTTTGCATTGCGATTTCAAAAGTGATAGCGAGATGCAAAAATAAACATGCGGCGCCATGTCTCCTTTTTTGTCGGGCCCAATCAGAGAGTCGGTCTGTCGTGTGCAAGGCAGCGTGACGAAGCTTCTGATGAGAAACTTTGTCATGACAGCCGTAATGCAGGCGAGCCAGTCCGGGTGGCCCGGCCAAAAAAACAAAAAGGAGGCACCCCGGAATACCTATTTCTAATTGCAGCGCACTGTTTAACATAAACGGTGACGCGAGCCAATGGGAAGAAGGGGCAGGGCTTCAAGCCCTTTTCAGAAAGTACTTATCTGCAATAAATCTCACTGAGCGAGCTGCGCATGTGCGTAGAAACACTAAGCGAGACATAAAAAGTGCTGGTACGCTATACTGGGCAGTACCGGTCCATTTAAAGCACTGGAGACAGCTAAGAAACGCAACATTGTTTACTTTGAAATTCAGAAATCTCCCGCCCGAACTGGGTCTGTTGGGATTATTTTATTTATTTATTTTTTTAACTTGTAAGGCGCAACAGCTACCCAAGAAGGGTTTCCCGGCGCCGAGACACAACATGAAAGTGGCAGGGGATTACAGGTTTATTCAAGTTATTGTTCGAATAACCAGGTCTTGACTTGCTTTCTAAACCTAGCATGGTTTTCCTCATTACGAATGTAGAGAGGGAGTGCGTTCCAGAGAGATGGTCCTAGGTGGGCAAAGGATCTGCCTCCCATTCTGGCAAGTTTGAATCTTGGTACGCAGAAATTGGCGGCTGATTTTGACCGAAGATTTCGTTTGGATGTGTAAGGATGGGATGTGTACTCTAAGCCTGCCAAGTGTCACAAGCACGTGTCTGGGAAATGCATTTTGATGATATTTAGCATCACCACATGTTGTCACGCAGCCCTGCGAAGTATCACGCATCAGGCGTGATACTAACGCATTTCAGTGCGGTGGTCCGCATCACGGCACTGAAATGGAAAGTCACACATAATAAGCCTCCTCTGCTGTCAAGTGGACGAGCGCTTATAATTATGCACCATACAGTGAAAGTTTTTTTTTTTTATTTCAAAATATTTTTATTGAAAATAAATTTTACATATCCATAGCAAACATTCTTAATACTTGTACTGTTCTTGCAAGATTGCGGCCTGGCGGGGCCTGAGAGAGAGAGGAAAAGGAAGAGAGAAGGAAAAGAGAGGAGGGGGGGGGGGGTTCAACGTTCCAAGTATGCGTCGAGAGCTTCCCACATGTTCTCCTTGGCAGTATGATTTGCCGCCTTTTGCTTGGCAGTGATATTGTCTGCCCCCCGGAGGAAGGTTACCCAGTTGAACCAGCGCTTGAAGGTGGCTTTGCTGGTGTCCTTCCAGTTACCCAAAATCGTTTTCACTGCAGCCGTTAGAAGTACATCGACCAGGTCTCGTACTTCTTTGGACTGGAGTTCTGTTGCTAGGAAGGCAGTGGCTATCCCGGCTAGTCCTCTTTGTATCTTACTTCCCGTTATTGTGTCTATGACGTTATAGACCTTGCCCCAGAATGTTTTGACTTTGGTGCATTCGTATAACATGTGAGATAGATCTCCCGTGGCCATCTGGCAGTTCCAACATGTGCTGCTTTCACTGGCTCCAACCCTCCCTAGCTTCGCTGGTGTCCAGTGCAACCTGTGGAGTAGCCAATATTTGGTTTGTGCTAGCTGTGGCGTGATTTTGTTTTTGGACGCTGCCGTCCATAGTTTGGCTCTTTCTACTTCGTTCAGCTGTCTCTGTATGGTCTCCTCCCAGAATGCCAGCGTCTTATTGTTTAGGGTTGTGGTGCGTGGTGTAATTAGCTTGTAGATTTGTGCTGTTTGGTGGCCCGTCTTGTTTAAGTTTTGCGCGTATTGTATGATGGTGGGTGTCTGTTTCGTGAGTCCTGCTTTGGTGACAGCTGCTTTGATTTTGAGGAATTCGTAGAACTCCTTGTTAGGTAGGGAGGTTGTCTGCTGTAGTGCCGTGTAGGAGAGTGGGTTGTTCCCTGCCTCTAGTTGCGAAGGCGTTGTGATGCCTCTGCTTCGCCATTCCTTGCTGTCTAGTGTTTTCCCTTTGTATGTGACTTTGGTGTTATGCCACAGAGATTCCCATTTGGTGCCTTTGATACTTACTGCCATTTCCCTGTCTACTCTTAGCAGCGCTGTCTTTGTGTTGTGAATTATTGCGTTTTTGGCTTCTGGGTGCTTGTGAGCCGTGAGGGCCATAATTGGGTCTGCGCCACCCAGAATACACCTTTCCAGGTCTAGCCATACCGGCATGTAGTCTGGCGTGGGGGCTATCCAGTGTAGTCCCTGTTTGGCCAGGGATGCCGTCTGGAAGGCTTTGTAGTTTGTGAGGTTCAGTCCGCCTTGTTCTTTTTTGAGTCTGAGTTTCGCTAAGCTCATTCTTGTTTTTTTCCCTCCCCAGAGGAACATGTTGATGCTTTTGTCTAGGCGTTTGTGGAATTCGGATGTGAGTGTGAGAGGCAGCATGGAGAGCAGGTAGTTTAGCATGGGGGTGACCATCATCTTTATTGTCTCGATTCTTCCCCACCAGCTTATGAATTTGGGGCCCCACGTGTCTAGCTTGGACTTAATTTTTTTTAGCATCGCTTCCTCGTTATGGTCCAGTGTCGATCTTAAGTCCCTACCGAAGAGGAGGCCTAGGTATTTTAGGGGTTTTGTTTGCCATGCTAGGCCGGATGCCCCCAGGACAGTCTTGGTGGTGTGGCAGTTCATAGGTTTGCATTCGGATTTCTCCCTGTTGAGCTTGTAGCCTGAGACATGTGCATACTCCTCTATTGTTTGCACGAGTGCCTTAATTGACTCTTGTGGGTTGTTTGTGGTGATCAGAATATCGTCTGCGTATGCCGCTAGCTTGAAAGCTTGACCCTCTATCTGCACCCCCGTGATCCGGGCGTTTGACCTGATCATGTGGAGGAGTGGTTCCAGAGCAAGCAGGAATAGCCCCGGTGAGAGGGGGCAGCCTTGCCTTGTCCCTCTCTCTAGTGTGAGTGTGTCCGATGTGGCTGCGTTAACCACCACTCGTGCCCGGGGATTCTTGTACAGGGACATGACCATGCCCCTGTACTTCTCGCCTAGTCCAAACTTGAGCATGCATTGGTTAAGGAAGGGCCATGAGACTCTGTCGAAAGCTTTTTCCGCATCCAATGCGATCATGACCGCCTTCTCCGCGCTGTTGGCCGTGCGGTTAATTAAATGGCATAGCAGTCTGGTGTTGTCTTGCGAGAGTCTGTTTTCCAGGTAGCCCACCTGAGATTTGTGTATGAGAGCGGGGAGAAGTGCATTTAGTCTGGCTGCCATGATTTTTGCATAGATTTTGCAGTCCACGTTAATTAGAGAGATTGGCCTATAATTGTGTGGGAATTGGGGGTCTTTCCCTTCTTTGGGGATGACAATAATGTTTGCCTCAGCCATTGAGTCTGTCATATTGCCTTTTTCCGCACATGCTTGGAATACTCTGACCAGCGTGTCCTTGAGTAACAGTTGGAATTGTTTATAGAAGGAGGCTGTGAAGCCATCCGGTCCTGGGGCCTTGTTAGGTTTTAGTGAGTCTATGGCCATCCCAACTTCCGCTGTAGTTATGTTTTGGTCTAGGGCCTCTCTTTGTTCGTCGCTTATACTGGGTAGGTCCAGCCTCTCCAGCAGGCTTGCCCCGCCGTCTGCATCTAGCGATGTGTCCGCGGTGTATAGTTCTTTGTAGAACTTCCTGAATGTTTCGAGGATATGTTTATTCGCTGTGTGTGTCTTGTTGTCTGCGTCTGTTATTGTGGCGATGCAATGCTGCCTTTGCTTGGCTTTCAAGTAGCCTGCCAAGGCTTTCCCTGCTTTATTGGCCGAGCATAAGTTTATGGATTTGTATTTGTTGATCCACGTGGATGCTCTCTCGCTTAGGATTCTGTTTAGCTCATATTTTTTCTTTGTTAGCGTTGTGAGTGTGTTCCTGTCTGTTAAGTTGGCCGTGTGGTTCCTTTCTAACCCCTTGATCTGCTCCTCCAGTTCCTTGATTTTCTTGTTTCTGCCTCTGTTCATGCGTGCTTTGATGTTTATGAGTCTCCCTCTTATTGTTGCTTTAAGCGCGTCCCATAGTGTTGCTGCCCCTGTGTCTGCTGTGTCGTTAAATTGGAGATATTCTTTGATCGCTTCCTCTATTTCGGTGATGTTGGCAGGGTTTTCGAGTATGTCACTGTTAAGGCGCCACCTCTTGCTAGGTGTTTCGTTATGCTTGCCACTCAGGGAAAGGGATATGTGTGCGTGGTCTGAAATTGTGATGGGTCCTATTTCCGTCGTATCCGTCAGGTGTGTGTGTGTGTGTTGGACATGAGTATGTAGTCTATCCTGCTGTATGAGTTGTGGGGGTGCGAGTAGAAAGTGTATTCTCTGGCACTCGGGTTTTGTAGCCTCCATGGGTCCGCTAGTGAGAGTTTGGCGCATAGGTTTTTAAGTATGTGCTGTTCTTGTGAGGTATGGCTAGGTCTGTGTGGGTGTCTGTCTGTGGCATTGTCCATCGCCTGGTTCATATCTCCTGCCACGATTAGTAGTTCGCCCAGTGGGACCTTGCTAAGTTCAGTTTCTAGCTCTTCCCAGAATTCTTTGTCTCCCGTGTTTGGCCCGTATATGTTGGCTATGTGTACTTTCTCGTCACCTCTATTGATTGATGTGATCAGCCTCCTTCCCATGGTGTCTGCGGCGTTGTTGTGGACCTGGAACTTCCCTTTCTTACTGATTAAAGTGATGACTCCTCCCTTTTTGTTGGCTGCCGGTGAGCATAGTACCTCGCTTATCCAGCTGGCTTTCATCCTGTTCGCGTCCTCTAAGGACACTCTAGTTTCTTGAAGGACGTATATATCCGCCTTCAATCTGTTTAGGTAGTCTAGTGTTTTCCGTCGCTTGACGGGGTGGTTGAGTCCTTTGACGTTAAGTGACACTATTTTTATGTCCGAGGCTATCTGTGCCTGGCCCCTATTGTCGGGTAACATCATGGTGTGATATTTGTGTCGCTGTGTCTGAGTGCAACAGATGTGTAGCGCCCCTTTGCTCTATGCTTGCTAGCTAGCAGCCACCACTCATAAGTCCCCCCCTGGGGTGTTGGATGGGATGAGGTGATGTGTGTGGGTATAGGAAAGAGGAGAAAGAAGAGAAAGGAAGAAACGTACTTCCGCCAGGCACCGATTGTCCATGCTACAAGGCCTCCCCCCCAGCCCTTTCCCCCCCTCCGCCCCCCTCCCCCCTCCCCCCTGTCAACGTATTGTAAACGTGCGACAGCAACGGTTCCCGCCCTCCGCTTCCCCGGTTCCTTAAAAGTCAGAAAGACCCTCTCGCCCCCCTCCCTGTCCCCGTGCTGCGCTTTTAGGCAAAGGATATGGTTGTCAAGTGTCCAAGGCCCTGTTATTATCTCTGTATGCCTAACAGGGTATGAGAGTTCTGTGTTCCACACATGTCCAAAGATCACAATCCCGTTGTTGAGGTAGTTCCTTCTTCCGGTGCGGTAGCACCCTTTTTTTTTTTCCTGAGGTAGTTGTTGTTCGCCTTCCGCTGTGGAGTGTTATTTGCCGCCTGCTGCCCCCTTCTCTTCCGTCTCTGAGCTGTCTGATGAGGCTCTTCTTTTTGCTGTCCCGGGCGTTGTTTGTTCCATCTCCTCCAGCTCTGGCTTCCTGAGGTACCTGCGTAGTTCCGCTGGGTCATCGAACATACATGTGTCCTGCCCGTCTGTTATCCTCATACTTGCTGGACCAACAAAGCTGAACGCTATCTTTGCTCTCTTCATAGTGTCTCTCAGCGCGAGGAACCCTTTCCTTGCTTCCACTGTGCCCCTTGAAAGGTCTTGGGTAAAGATTATCTTCTTGCCTTTCCAGGTGGGGGTTTGACCTCTGCGGGCAAAGGCGAAGATCGCATCGGTGTGGCTCGATCTTAGGGGTTTGCAGATGATCGTTCTAGGCCCTTTCATGTGCGGTTGTTTTGTGGCAGGGATCCTGTAGGCTTTGTCGATCTCCAAGGCTCTTTCGAATTTTATGCCTGTCAGCTTGGGTATCAGTGTCTCGAGTAGTGCTGCGCATGATCCCAAACCTTCTTCCTCATCTTCTGGTATGCCTAGAATCCTGATGTTCCCCCTCCGATTTTTGTCTTCTTGATCTGCG
Source organism: Lissotriton helveticus (assembly GCF_964261635.1). Classification (NCBI taxonomy): domain Eukaryota; kingdom Metazoa; phylum Chordata; class Amphibia; order Caudata; family Salamandridae; genus Lissotriton; species Lissotriton helveticus. The sequence continues at coordinate 187,197,732 of NC_136059.1, forward strand.
AGCCTTTTCTGCAACTCACTGGAGACTTTGGAGATGTAGCAAATGTCTTTATCCATGATGCCTGATTTATCCTCTATGTCGCTGATCCTTCTCTCTGTCTCCGCTACTCTGCTTGCTGTTTTGTTCTGATCTGCTCGTATGGCTGTGAGCTCTAGCTGGACGTTGTCCATTGAGATCTTTGTGGCCTTAGCTAGGTCGTTGGCTTCAGTTATTTTTTTGACGAGCTGGTCCATCGCAGACTCTGTGCCTTGCAGGTTTTTCATTTTGATCGGTGATTCCAGGTCTTTCCTAATTTTTTTGTTGTCACCGTTCATTGTTTCTAGGCCTCTTCTTCCTTGGTGTATGGACAGTCTCTCCTTCTTCTGCAGGTTATATTGTGCTTCCTTTGGTGGGGTGCTTTTGGCAATCGTGACTGTGTCTGCCTTTGCAGCGCTACCGAAGGTGAACCTGCTTGGCCACCTTATCAACCTTGTCCTGGTTTTCCCGGACGCCAGGGCTACCACTCAGAGCCAGGTGCTGATCCCTGGTGTTGGTCTTAGCGCTCCCTCCTCTCTGTCGCCGCTCGTTTGGCTGTGCCTCCCCTGCGCTTCGCTCGCTTCGCTGTACCTAACCTGTGCCCCCCCTAGGCAGGCGGCTAGGTATGTCCCACTATGGCTAGGGAGCTGCGCTGACGCGGTCTGGTGCTTGGTCGCTGTCTGGCTAGCTGTCGCACCGTGGCTGAGAGACACCGAGGCTGATTGTACCGCTGTTTCTGCTGTCTCTGTCCGTTGTTTTGCTTCCTTGCGATGCCTCGCTGGGACCCGTCCCGCCCTAGCCACCATAGACTGTTTGCGCCCTGAGCCGCACTCCGCTCCTCCCTAGCGTTTGGCTTGTGTTTCTTCCTGCTCCAGGCTTTGTGCGTGCTAGGACTGCCTTATATTGCGGTGTTTCGCGTTGGCACAGGCTGTTCTTCTTTTTTTTTTCCTGTCCTTTGTCCCTGCTGTGGTGTGGTCTAGTGTAATGTTCCTCCCTCCAAGATGGCCGCCACTTTTGTTCGTCTTCCTATATGGGCCTTGGTTCTCCCCTATTTGGTGGATGATGGTCGGCGCTCGCAGAGGGCCGCCTGAATGGCGGATGGGTGGCGCCGCCTTGCAGCGGTGCCTTTGCGTTAGCTTACTTGCACGTCTGTGTCTCAGACCTCCGTGCTGTTGTGTGGTCCGCCCCTCTCAAGATGGCTGCCGCCTTGCTCACCTCCTCTCCGGGACCGTCACACTTTGTTCGCCGGCTGCCCCTCTGGTGCACCCTGGCTTCGGCGAGGCCTTTGTAGGGGGTACCACGATGCTGCGCTGCACTCTTTCCTGGGCCTGCTCGCTGCGCTGTGACTCTTGCCCCTCCCAAGATGGCCGCCGCCGTTGGTCTCCGGTTCCCGGAGGGCGCTGCTCAGAATACCGTCTGCCTCACCGGCGCCGCGTGGGATGAAACAGGCGTCGCTTCGCTTGTACCTCTTGGGGGGTTCCGCTCGTGCTTCTTTTTACAGAGCAATGCTCACCATACTATTCTGCCCCGCCTTGCTGCCGCTCTGCTGCACCTCCCTCGTGGGAGATCGCTTGCTCCGCTAGCCCCGCTCTTATGCTTCCATGCGGCCGCTGGCTTCCTGGTGAGGGGGCCGGCGGGGGGGCCTGCTGGGCCGCTCGCCTTGCCTCCGTGTTGCGCCTTCTTGTTGCGCTTCAGGATGTGGTCAAGATGGCTGCCTCTGTTTTGCCTTCACGCTCAGCTTGTGTCTCTTATGCGCGCATACAGCCTCCTCGCTCTCCGGTGCTGCCGTAGATGCCTCCGCTGCGACTTGTTCCTCGCCGTGCCCACCACGTGTGTCTTGCCACCGGAGCACCTTACGGTCTTCTCAACGCTGTGGCTGTGGCGTCGCCTTTTCCTTTTTTTAATGCCCCGCCATCTTGGGCTCGCCTTCGCTTCACTCGCTTCCCTCAAAAGTGGGCTTTTGATGCCTTTGCCATTGTGCCGCTCGCTTCGGCTCCTCACCTCCGCTGCTCAGCACACTCCCCCACACTACCCTCTGTTTGGTGTGCGGGGCCGAGGGCTATCGCTGGTTGTCTCGCCGTTCTTCTCCCCGGGGTCGCGGAGCTCTCGAACTTAGGCGACCGCCTTCGTTGCCATCCAAGCCACGCCCCCACCATACAGTGAAAGTTAATCTGGAGTGGCAGGCAGCATGCGCGCTGCTCCCGGCTGGCTTGGGCTTAAGAGTCCGCAGGTCTAAGCCGCTAAAATTCACCAGACACAGTGGCACTTTGTTTAAAGCACATGAATCGCTGCTCGGCGTTGTTGTGCCGGGAGCGCTTATTTTATGTAATTAATTGCAGTACTGAGAGCCGGTGGCTGAGACGAGTACCCCAGGGACTCTGGTTCAGCAGTCCACAGCACACCAGTCAGAGTCCCTGTGCAGCTGCTTCTGAGACTCATCATTCCTGGGCCGGCGTTAGCCAGGGAGTTATTTGGAAGTGAGTGAGTGCATGTGAGATATCTCTCATTCTGCTTTATTATTAATTTTATAGTGGTTGCTAGCCTAAGGCCGGTGTCAGTGTCCTCCCAGGGACATGTGGATATTTTCGAGTGAGGGGTGAGCGGCGACCGGCGCAGATGCCATGTGAAGCTCTAGTTATTGTATTCACCAATGTAGACTGTCACGCATAGTTTACTTTCAATAATTCCTGCTAGTCAAGAACTCGGTCTGTGTCATTAATAGCAGACTCTGACTGCCCCTTGTGAACCGTTGAGTGACGCCTTGAGTGCCTGTGGCCATGCATGGTCTGATTGGCCAAAGGCAGAGACAGGCGGGCAGCAATTTTGTTTCTCCTTTCCACGCATGCAGGCATCAAAGCGGCGCCTTTCTTCCAGGTCTCATCTTATGCATGCCGGGGCCTGTCCCAGTTTGGAGCCAGTGCTTGCCCGGCTTCCTCCTTCGATGCACTGGTCACCAGGTCACTAGGCATCGAAAGATTCATGCTGTGTGTGTGTTGCTAGCACGGCCCTCCTATCCCTGATCCAAGGCAGTGTTTCATCACTGAACGTGCTGTGTGGTAAGTACAGTGCTGTTCGTATTATCCCAAACAATTGCGTGATTGAGTCAGGTGCTTGCATTTTGTATCTGGTGGTGTATGCACCAAAATGTAAAACAAGTGTTGCTACTAGAAAAATTAAAGTTTCCTGTGCTGAAAAAAGAGCACAAGTACGAGTTAATTTTTGTGTGAATCAATCTGCTGAACGTGCACCTCTTTTGAAAGCACTAACCTGTTCCTTTCAGTTTATGCTAAACTTAAACAACGATTATCCCGAAGTAACGTGAATTGTGAGGTCTCGCTAAATTGTTTTTTTCAAGCCAAATGTACAAGTTATGCAAACTTTGTGTAGTTCCTTTTAATATGCCCACAGACGGAGTCTGTACTGAAAAAACACTATTTTATTCTATATGGTGTCAACATTACCGTTTGGGCCAGTGATATTTTCTCCAGGTTAGTAGCGTATTTTAGTATCTACGTGCAAATCTGTTTTTAACGGTGGGACTCCAGATCCTTTAAACGTTCACTTTAACTACAAATATATTTAGTATTGAGGTGCATTATCAGAGTCTGTGTGACCCTCAAGCCCCCATGAGTTGGTCCCCTGCAAGACTGTGAAGTATTAACAAAATGTCAGTGTGCAAGAAACGTTAATAAAGATCTTGGACTGAGTTCTGCAGTGGACCATAACTGAAGCTGTTTACTTTATGAAATATTGTCTTGCCCATAAAGCTTAGATTACTTTCAGATTAGTAAATTGAGTTGGTGTCAATAGTCTGTGCAGCTGGATTGCAAGAAGTCTCCTGCTAGCGCCCTTTCATTCCTGGGCCTTTGCCCCAGTTGTAAGATATCCTTAGTTTTTCATTGCTCATATGGGTGTAATTTCTGATATCTGTATGTTTCCCTTGTCTTCATTGCTTGATTTTTCTCGCGAGAAAGTGTCACTCATAGTCATTGAAATGTCGCTCATAACTACCCTGAAATTATGAAAATGTCACACCTAGAATTCTGAAACCTTGGCAGCTATGTACAGTCACTGAGTGACTCACGCCTGTAGTGACGTAAGACACGGTCTAGTGTCTGAGTTCCTGTTGTAATTCCACACCTAACACCCACCCACCACCAGGCGTCATAGGTCAAATGACCCTGGCCAATAAAGGGGCTGAGCGCACGTGCTCATAGCCCATTACCTATCCCCTATCACTGTGTCTGCGTCTCATTTACAGACCTGCATAATGAGGGCCTAGCGCCCTCACCAAACCTTACAATGGCGACGAGGCGGAGCTGTGCCCAGCGTGCCACAGCCAAATAAAACAAGCATTTACAATGCAACGGTTTCGCCTTTACAAAAGTTAGAGCTATTGGCATTGTAAATGACAATATTTTTATTTATGTGTTCGTTTTGAAAACAGATAAATAAATGGCATTGTTAATTACAATACCAATAGCATAATCTCTCGCAAATGCTAAACACACACACCCACAGAGAGCCCCCCACAGAGCCCCACCCACACAGAGCCTCCCCCACACACCCACACAGCCCGGGCGCGAAGCTTGACAAACTGGAAGCCCACGGCATGGGGGTCTCTCCTGAGCCCACTCCCCAGAGTGACCCACTCTTTGGGGGAATTGTCACTTCCCCTGATCCCATTAACACTGTTGGACTACTCCAAGCACCCTGGCGCCTTATTACCTTACGATTGGAGGGCTGGCAGGAGTGAGTGATTGTGTGTGTGAGTGAGTGAGAGAGAGAGTGAGTGTGTGTGTGAGTGAGTGTGTGTGTGAGTGAGTATGCGAGTGAATGTGTGAGTGAGAGTGTGTGTGAGTGAGTGAGTACTTTGCACCATAGCACAACTCTAAATGAAATCACTAAAATAATGCGTTTTCTGCTTTTACACCCCGCCATTCCCTTAAACAACACCCTGCAGCTTTATAGATAGGCTGGTGCAGCATAGTTTTCATTGAATCCGTTAATAGCATGAAAACGGCGATCACGCTAAGAAAGCTTTTCGAAGCCTTACTAGCGATAGAAGGCACTATCAGATAATCATAACACACTGCAGCTACCTACAGCTCCTCCAGCCTGAACGGAGTGATCTCTCCCGTATGTTTTACATAGTTCTTCATACAGCCTGCCAGATTTCTAAGCACTGTCGGCTTTTGTCAATAAGAAAAGAGGGGAAAGGAGTGATTTGCCCAGGATCACCGCATGAAAGTACTTAGTCACACATGCAGAGCTCTCTGACATCTTTGTTGATCACAGTGCTCTCCGAAAAGGAGCCTCGCACCCAGCGCTTAATTTGCATATTACCGCGCTGCCAGTAAAGCAGTCTAGCCTGTCCACAGGGCTGGGAACTCTTTATTATGGTTACCCAGCAAAGTCAACATTGTTTTAGCCAAAATCCAATTGAACTCCCTTTGGTAGCCGCGCCGGCCGCTCTCAGCCACGTGTGGACATCCGGCTCGTCGGAGTCTGTGAGGGGTGGGCCTAATTTTGCCTGGTGTATTTACAATAATCAAAACAGATCTCTACCCCTTGCATACGCTACATGGCATCTGGTACGGAGAGCGTACAAGGCGACCAGATCTATGCAATATGTATGAAAGCAACGTAAGATGGAGGGAGCACCATCTCAGCAGGATCGGACAGGGTGCCGTGTCGAAGCAGCACGACAACTCCATGCACCAGCCTTTAATGCACCACTTGAGGCACAGAAGCGCCAAGCACCCCCAGCGAGCGCCGGGAAGCTGGTGCGCTTCTCTGCACTTGGGACGGCAGGCCAGGGGTGCGCAACTCACTTGGAGATCCCTCGGCGGGGTCGGGTCATCGATGACTCGGTCTCCTCTCCCCGCAATCTTCTTTGGACGAGGCTCCGGCAGCTTCTGAGAAACGACCCGGGTGACGAGGACCAATCAGGTCGCGGCTCTTATGTGTTGGTTTTGAAAACAGATAAATAAATGGCATTGTTATTTACAATACCAATAGCATAATCTCTCGCAAATGCTAAACACACACACCCACAGAGAGCCCCCCCACAGAGCCCCACCCACACAGAGCCTCCCCCACACACCCACACAGCCCGGGCGCGAAGCTTGACAAACTGGAAGCCCACGGCATGGGGGTCTCTCCTGAGCCCACTCCCCAGAGTGACCCACTCTTTGGGGGAATTGTCACTTCCCCTGATCCCATTAACACTGTTGGACTACTCCAAGCACCCTGGCGCCTTATTACCTTACGATTGGAGGGCTGGCAGGAGTGAGTGATTGTGTGTGTGAGTGAGTGAGAGAGAGAGTGAGTGTGTGTGTGAGTGAGTGTGTGTGTGAGTGAGTATGCGAGTGAATGAGTGAGTGAGTGAGAGTGTGTGTGAGTGAGTGAGTACTTTGCACCATAGCACAACTCTAAATGAAATCACTAAAATAATGCGTTTTCTGCTTTTACACCCCGCCATTCCCTTAAACAACACCCTGCAGCTTTATAGATAGGCCGGTGCAGCATAGTTTTCATTGAATCCGTTAATAACATGAAAACGGCGATCACGCTAAGAAAGCTTTTCGAAGCCTTACTAGCGATAGAAGGCACTATCAGATAATCATAACACACTGCAGCTACCTACAGCTCCTCCAGCCTGAACGGAGTGATCTCTCCCGTATGTTTTACATAGTTCTTCATACAGCCTGCCAGATTTCTAAGCACTGTCGGCTTTTGTCAATAAGAAAAGAGGGGAAAGGAGTGATTTGCCCAGGATCACTGCATGAAAGTACTTAGTCACACATGCAGAGCTCTCTGACATCTTTGTTGATCACAGTGCTCTCCGAAAAGGAGCCTCGCACCCAGCGCTTAATTTGCATATTACCGCGCTGCCAGTAAAGCAGTCTAGCCTGTCCACAGGGCTGGGAACTCTTTATTATGGTTACCCAGCAAAGTCAACATTGTTTTAGCCAAAATCCAATTGAACTCCCTTTGGTAGCCGCGCCGGCCGCTCTCAGCCACGTGTGGACATCCGGCTCGTCGGAGTCTGTGAGGGGTGGGTCTAATTTTGCCTGGTGTATTTACAATAATCAAAACAGATCTCTACCCCTTGCATACGCTACATGGCATCTGGTACGGAGAGCGTACAAGGCGACCAGATCTATGCAATATGTATGAAAGCAACGTAAGATGGAGGGAGCACCATCTCAGCAGGATCGGACAGGGTGCCGTGTCGAAGCAGCACGACAACTCCATGCACCAGCCTTTAATGCACCACTTGAGGCACAGAAGCGCCAAGCACCCCCAGCGAGCGCCGGGAAGCTGGTGCGCTTCTCTGCACTTGGGACGGCAGGCCAGGGGTGCGCAACTCACTTGGAGATCCCTCGGCGGGGTCGGGTCATCGATGACTCGGTCTCCTCTCCCCGCAATCTTCTTTGGACGAGGCTCCGGCAGCTTCTGAGAAACGACCCGGGTGACGAGGACCAATCAGGTCGCGGCTCTTATGTGTTGGTTTTGAAAACAGATAAATAAATGGCATTGTTATTTACAATACCAATAGCATAATCTCTCGCAAGTGCTAAACACACACACCCACAGAGAGCCCCCCCACAGAGCCCCACCCACACAGAGCCTCCCCCACACACCCACACAGCCCGGGCGCAAAGCTTGACAAACTGGAAGCCCACGGCATGGGGGTCTCTCCTGAGCCCACTCCCCAGAGTGACCCACTCTTTGGGGGAATTGTCACTTCCCCATATCCCATTAACACTGTTGGACTACTCCAAGCACCCTGGCGCCTTATTACCTTACGATTGGAGGGCTGGCAGGAGTGACTGATTGTGTGTGTGAGTGAATGAGAGAGAGAGTGAGTGTGTGTGTGAGTGAGTGTGTGTGTGAGTGAGTATGCGAGTGAATGAGTGAGTGAGAGTGTTTGTGAGTGAGTGAGTACTTTGCACCATAACACAACTCTAAATGAAATCACTAAAATAATGCGTTTTCTGCTTTTACACCCCGCCATTCCCTTAAACAACACCCTGCAGCTTTATAGATAGGCCGGTGCAGCATAGTTTTCATTGAATCCGTTAATAGCATGAAAACGGCGATCACGCTAAGAAAGCTTTTCGAAGCCTTACTAGCGATAGAAGGCACTATCAGATAATCATAACACACTGCAGCTACCTACAGCTCCTCCAGCCTGAACGGAGTGATCTCTCCCGTATGTTTTACATACTTCTTCATAAAGCCTGCCAGATTTCTAAGCACTGTCGGCTTTTGTCAATAAGAAAAGAGGGGAAAGGAGTGATTTGCCCAGGATCACCGCATGAAAGTACTTAGTCACACATGCAGAGCTCTCTGACATCTTTGTTGATCACAGTGCTCTCCGAAAAGGAGCCTCGCACCCAGCGCTTAATTTGCATATTACCGCGCTGCCAGTAAAGCAGTCTAGCCTGTCCACAGGGCTGGGAACTCTTTATTATGGTTACCCAGCAAAGTCAACATTGTTTTAGCCAAAATCCAATTGAACTCCCTTTGGTAGCCGCGCCGGCCGCTCTCAGCCACGTGTGGACATCCGGCTCGTCGGAGTCTGTGAGGGGTGGGTCTAATTTTGCCTGGTGTATTTACAATAATCAAAACAGATCTCTACCCCTTGCATACGCTACATGGCATCTGGTACGGAGAGCGTACAAGGCGACCAGATCTATGCAATATGTATGAAAGCAACGTAAGATGGAGGGAGCACCATCTCAGCAGGATCGGACAGGGTGCCGTGTCGAAGCAGCACGACAACTCCATGCACCAGCCTTTAATGCACCACTTGAGGCACAGAAGCGCCAAGCACCCCCAGCGAGCGCCGGGAAGCTGGTGCGCTTCTCTGCACTTGGGACGGCAGGCCAGGGGTGCGCAACTCACTTGGAGATCCCTCGGCGGGGTCGGGTCATCGATGACTCGGTCTCCTCTCCCCGCAATCTTCTTTGGACGAGGCTCCGGCAGCTTCTGAGAAACGACCCGGGTGACGAGGACAAATCAGGTCGCGGCTCTCTCGGCGAGCCCCCAGTGACGTCAGCGGGGTCTTCCCGACGGCAGCCAACCACAGCGCGTCCTCGCTATGACACGTCGCCGGGAGAACGAATCACAGCGCACTGGGTGGTTCAACTAAAAACCCATGGCGGTTTCACGAAAAACAACGAAAGCCTACAGCATCCATCGTACGTGCCAAGTAAAACGTTACAGCGGGAAATCGAGTGATTTATTTTTTTATAATTGAAAAGAAGCAATGACGAAAAAAAGGGCGGGTGACGAAAGCCGTGACGAAAAAAGGGGCGGGTGACGAAACAAGGGGGCGGGACTTAAAAAAGGTACGGGAACGCCCCCGATTCGCGTCCGGACGGGGGAAAGAGTGACGGACAACAATGTCTGCCAATGGCTAGCCTCCATTTATGGAGCTAGCCAATGGTAGACTAAGGCGGGGCATTGCCACATAGTGTAGATCAACAGATTTCGCCTGCGCGAACGCTGCTGCGCAGCGGACGCCAGGCGAAACCTAAAAACGTCGTGGGGGAGAAGATTAGAGAGCTGCTGGGCGACGTCGCGCCCCCTCCCCACCCTCCACAGGATCGGCGCGGCCCGCGGGGCGTATGATGAGCCCCGGGCCTGGATGTCCAGCAAGAGGTGACGGGAGCCGACCCCGCACCTCTCGAGCCCTGCCGAGTGCTGCCCGCCGTGGGAGCACCACGAAAGAGAAAGCGGACCGACCGGAGCCCACCCGCGTCGGCCGCCACTGACCCCCGCTGGGACGAGGCCCGTGTGCCGGAGGTGAGCCGGGTGCCTGGGGGGCCGCGTGTGCCTGCAGCGACCCCCCCTAAAGTGATCGAAGCGGAGCCCACCCGCATGGTCAGGACGCTATGCCGCGCGTGATGCGGCCGAAAATGAATTTAACATGAAGCAGGGCCAGCGGAGCCCCCCCGCGGCCTGCCTGAAGCGCCCCCGGTCCCCCGTCGCGCAGCGAGTGACTGAGGCTGCCGCGGCGAGGGAGTGAATGAACTCAGGAGCAAAGTGCCCGCAGCGTGTAAAGAACTGCCGGGCACTGCACAATGAGAGCGGAAGCCTGCAGGGCGTGTGAAGTGCCCCTGAATGAACAAGCGCGCCGAGCGGAGCCCACTCGCATCGGTCGCGAGAGGAGCAAGTAGGACTGCAAGCGGCTAGCGCCTCAGCTGAACGCACGAAGAATCAGGAGGCGACCGGCAGCGTGAGGAGAGCTGCCGGGCGCTGAGGACCGAAGGCGGAGCCTGCCCGCCGTGAACAGTAACGTTGCCCCACAAGCGAGAAGTGCCGGAGTGAGCCCCCCGGCCCGAGCGAGGAGCAGGAGAAGCGGCCGAGGGCAGAGAGCAAAACAAAAAAAAAAAAAGTTAAAGTGCAGTGGAGAACGGCCTGCAGCGTGTGAAGAGCTGCCAAGGCCTGACACTGCAGGGCGGAGGCACGGACCGACTTTCCCCCGCACACACCCCCTCCCCCCTTCCCGGGCAGTGGAGTGAACTGTGGTGCCCCCATACAAACGTGTGCCCTGGTGAGACGATTGCAGGCAAGAGTGACTGCAAGGTAACTGTATGTGGCCAGCACCGCTAAGAAGCATTCCACAAGGACCCCCACCCAACGGCAAGCACCAGCGCCAAGGAGGGGAGTCAAGAAACACTCACCAGGACGAAGAGCAGTCCCCATTTTTTCCCTCACGAAGACTAGCGGGCAGACACTGCCGAGACTGAAAACGGACAAGAACCAAGCAGCACTGCCACCCAGTGGCCAAGTGCGAGAGTGCACCTGTGCATTCCAAACAAACCCTGCAAAGAGACTGGAGCAAGCCCAAGGCTGCCAAAGCGCCGAGCATACCCCAGGACAAGTGAGCAGGTCCTACAGGGGCACACATCAGGAGTGCAAGAGCTACACACCCAGAAACGCAAGGAACGCGTCAGGAGGGCAGCGCCTCCACTCAGGGACACCCATGTGCATGCGGCCAGAAGATAGCCTCACACGAAGACTGAAGGACACACACACCGCAGCACATGACGGCGCAGGAATGCACCAGAAAAGCAAGAGCGCGCCAGGCGCACAAGAGTACCAGGAACACATGAAGGAAAGCACAAGGACTCTGCACTAGTACCAGAACAGCTCAGCATTGCTAGATGCAGGACGGCGCAAGGAGTGAAGAAACTCCCAGCACCAGGAGAAGGACGACGGAGCAGAAGCGCAATCCCACAAAAGCACTGACGCCACACCAACGGAAAGCACGGTGACGCCTAGTGGCCACAGGCTGTCACCGCTGCAGGAAGAAAGTAAAGGAGCACCACCACGAGACTCCCCGCCAGGCAAGTGCGACACGGAAGCGCGATGACCGCCAACACTGCTCCAAGATCCCGAGAAGAAAGCAAGCACACCCCGTGAAGTAACGGGAGCGACCTGAACACAAAGAAGCTCGGAGCGGTGACGTAACCCTCCGCGCCCACAGAAGCACAAGAAGAGCGCGGACAAAAGCGCGCCAATGCTAAAGCACCGGAACGGAGCGAACAGCGACCAAACCAAAGTCAGCAAAGCGTGAGGACTCACGCCGAAGACCACCCCGCTGGTCACCCAAGAAAGCCGACCCCTCAGACAGTCGCACGAAGTATCCTGGACGGTCACACGACGTGACGCACCCAAGAAGCCGGCCAGCCAGATGGCCGCACCTAAAGCTGACCCACCGGGGGTCGCAAAAGGAG